>NC_064760.1:31485521-31811355 GCF_011397635.1 Epinephelus fuscoguttatus | reverse complement strand
CCCCAGCTAATTTAGACCAGCCCTTTAGCAGGAAATCCTCTGGTGCCCAAGCATGAGTGATATACAGATCCACCCACAAAGGCCCCGGCTCTATCTATCTCCCATGTCATTGGCATTCTAAATCTCTCAGTCATGCCTGCATCCATAATGGCCCAATTACTGCCGATGGGGATCCCACTCCCTATCTGACAATTACATCTGTTAGAGTTTGAGAGCGTTAATGCCTAAAAAATATCAATTAAGGTGATTGATCAGGATGTTAATATCCTATTAAACAGCAGTCTGGGGCTGCAGAGCATTTCTGTTGATTGGGCTGAAATGAGAGAGACTCTCCAGGATGAAGCGACTGTAGCTTAGTGGGCCAGTTAGATTGCGGATCTAATGAACACAGAGATGGCCCAGAGTTGCATTTTATTGCCAGATAAACCTGGACAAGAACAACTTTAGGTAATTGCTACTGAAAGGCATTTCATGGAGCTATAAAAAGCAGAGCGGACGGACAACTTTTCTAGATGGCTGAGCCAGAAACAGACAGGTATCGATGTCGTTTTTACAAAGAGTGGGGAGGAAGAAATGACACTTTAAACATCATATCACACACTTTGGTATTTGTCAAAGGATCCGTCACAGTAACAGACTTGAATCAACATTTATTTTTCATTAAACTCACTGGCAGTCATAGTTGAGGTACAGTATGGTGTGCTGATTCTCATTTACAGATTGACTGAGTAAACTTTGACACTGCCTTCTTTGCCGGAGTGGTAAATTTGTTTCAACAATGTCTTATCTCAAGGTGATGGTATTTTCTTTTCCCTGGCTTTTGCCGTTTTAACGCAGTGTTTGAAGAGCTCTGCCAGTGTAGTCTGATATTTAAGTTATAAGCGGTGCAGACGGCACATTTTTATTCCTCCGTTCAGCCCAGTTCAGCACATGAAGAGGATATCTGCTATTTAAGCTCTCCGAAATGATTGGACGTATTTTCAATTGCAACACGGCTCCTTTCTACCCGACTGATTGTTTGAAAACATAAAGGATCTCCTTGCATTGTTGAAGCTCACAGTGAAGCCTTGAATAGGGGGGGCAATTAAATTCTAAAGTGTAATTTCATACATTTGCAGTGTGTTACAAAATGTTTCCTCTTTTTATCATCTTGTCGATGATCACCAGAGTGCTGCACTCATCCCTCCCTCCGTCCTCCCTCTACCCCTTTTCCCCTCCTCCGCTGCTTCCATTTTTGAAAGGCTTCTAGCCGTTCCATTCTTCCCCTGGCACGGCATCACACACTCATTTCATTTCTCATTTACAGACTGATAATCAGAATGTCATTACAGTGTCCACACTGGGCCGCTGGAGGGGTAATTGAGCAGCATAAAAGGCATTTGAAAGAGGGATGAATAATATAAGTGGAGAGGGGGGTGAGTGGCGAGCTGGACCAAGGCCTGCTCTCTCAGGTGTCTGGCTGCTATCGGGTGGCATCCGCCTTGGCATTATGGTTAACCATGTCTACGTCAACCTCATTTTTCACTTCTGGCACATTAGAGGCCGAACAGGCATCAACACTAATCTGGAAGAAAAGGGGGGGTGGAATCAATAGGAGACTTTTAGAAGGTCAAAGTCAAGCATCAACAGTCACTTTACATCGTGCAAGCCCTGTAGATTTAGATGCCAAAATGGAGAAGGATTTCGTCCTTGATTGGGGTTTTCTCCTGACTCGTGGTGAGTCCCCCCAGGTGAATCTGCATGCAGAACACGTCCACCCAGGTAGAGGTTAAGCCCACGTCTCACTGGGATGCAAGAAAGACTTTATTTCTCGTAAAGATTCCGTCTGAGCTGTCTTTGTGTGTTACTTGCAAACTGGTTGATTAATTAATCACTGGATGGCTTTAAACTGTTGTTGTGTCGTAAACAATATATTTTACCACAGCCCTTAAAATACCAAAATCGAGCATGACTCCTTCAGTCGCCGTGACACAGATAACAACGGTTGCATCTGTATTACAATCTAATGTTATTTGTTTTGTTGCTTACCCCTCCCCTGCTCCCATCCGCCCCGACTGTGGCGTGGCAGCTTGGCACGGCGCCAGCCCCGTTTGGCCGTGGTGGTACATTTCCATCTCATTCATCACATAAAGACAGATAATCAGAAAGTCATTACAGTGGCTTGACACCAGTGCTTGCCCCAGGAAGACAGAGTAATTGAGCACCACAGAAGGGAAGAGAGCAGACTGAGCCAAGGCCACGCGGTAATGAATGTGAGATGTCGACATACGAGGAGGGGAAGAGGATCTCGACGCGCGGAGACACGGACGGACAGAAAGCGAGACTGACAACCGGGGAGGTAGAGGAAGACTGATACGTGTGGGTTTGGTGGACAAAGAGAACATTGTGAGGAAAAGCGAGAGAGGTAGACAGACAAACGCTGGCATGACTTTCAGGTAATTGAATCAATACACACATTGTCAGGGAGAAGAAACCACAAAAACGTGAGATTTGACTGGTGCCGTGACTGTATGTGGGTGCGCTTCTGAGAAAAGCTACAATACTCACTTTTTAATCACTTTCTGTCAGAAATAAATAAATACATAAATAACCAAAAAATGCACAGTTGTTTAAAAAAGCAATTAAACTGACAGTTTATTTATCATGAACAACAACAAATCTAATCCACTAATGAAGCTGAAATAAATGAGTTTTTCAAAAATGCGACAGTGGCTTTTGAAATAAATTAAGACAAAATATCACTTGAAATACAGCCAAAACAACCTAGTAACCACAATCTGATGATGTTATTTTGGAGCTTTAGGTCAAGTGTGTAGGATTCATGGTGTTACATTGGCAGAATATGAATCTAATATAATGAGCTTGTTTTTTTTTTTGTTTGTTTTTTAAGACTATAACCACCTGAAAATAAGAATAATTGTCTTTTTCCTTAGAGTGAGCTGTTTATATCTACATAAGGTGTGGGCACTTGTCTACAGAGATTGCCATGTTGCACCGCCATGTTTCTATGGTCGCCCAGAGCAGACCAACCAAACAGTGACTCTAGATAAAGTCTTTTGCATTTTCGTGTCAGCCACTGTAGTGAGCATTTATACTTGTGATGTGTCTTTGCAGTTACACCTCCAAAACACTAGTGGGGTTTTTGATTCAAAACACACCCAAAACACACTTTAAACATGGCTTAATAGTGACAATTTGAAACACAAGAACACAAATCAGCTTCATTTTAACTCGCAGGAGTCACAGACAAAGCACTTGTCTTTTGCTGGACACATTTTCTCTACAAACACAACATGCTAATGTTAATAGCATGACCCTATGGCATTTTACATTGTATACATTATCTTAGCGGCTGGCGGATATTTCTCTACTCATATGACACCAGGGACAACAGCAACATTTAACAAAGGTAATGTTACAAAATTCGGCTCCATTAGAGCTCACAAGGTTCACTGACAAAACAACTGTCTTATACTAAACACGTATTCCAAACAAATACTACATGCTAACGTTATTAGCAGAAGCCTTTGGCATTTTACATCGTAAAAATTAGCCTAGCGACTAGCACAGATTTCCTCTGCTCATATGAAGTCAGGATAAATGACACACAAGACATGAAATGCTATTTTGTGAGGGCTTTATTGTTTTCACAATTTGTTGTTTCTTATCTGTGAAATAAAAGTTGTGGTAAGCTGCCAGGAGGTCTGCGTTGCTGCTACGTGTAGTTACATTTCTGGGGAGGTGCACGTCAGGCTAAGGTGTAGGCTCTACACTGAAGCAGAGCCTACACCTTAGGTATGGTGGTGATTCGATGCAGTGGTATAAATCCCACTTAATCAGGAGAAGTTTCAGCTGGATGCAATCTGCAATTCTCACTGCTACATAACACTAAATTCCCCTAAATCCTACACACTGTTCCTCCAAGTAAAAGAGCAAAGATGAACACCAACACAGCACATTAAATACCATAATCATTATACATAAAAACATTCAGTTGACACCACTAACCCTCACATCTCACACATTTGGCTTTAAAACATAAAACTCAGCACATAGCTGACCCAAAGAGCCATTATGAACAGATGACCAACACTGACTAAACAGTCAAACACTATATATAGATATGGCATGTAAAGCATTATAATAAGCTGCGTAATTAACACCTCATCCAAATGAACAATTTATGCACTTAAGTCCTTGCTCTTTTTTCCTGAGTGGAACCAAAACATGATCTTTTGCTGATATTTAAAACAGCTGTGTATGTATTCCCTATTAAAATCCATTATAGCTGCATTATAAATCATCATATCATCTCAGACTGGCACATAGAAATAAGACACCACCGAACACCTAATGGACACAAGTCTGAAAGAAAGGATCTCCATTTTTTAAACAGTGTTTTAGGGTGCCTATAAAGTTGCAGCGGCTCTCAATTACAGTTCCTGGTCGTGTAGCTACTGACACCAAATCAGTAAGTGATTTACGCTTGCAACAAGGTGACTGCAATGAATATGCTTGTAGAATGGAAAACCAGTAAAAGTATAATCCCCGAGGACCAGGATTGAGAACGGCTGCTCTGTCAGACCCTCTTTGTTCTGTCAGACTTTAGGTGGTGTTTGGTTTATTGCTGCCTGTAGGTGCCAGGACAGCTCTTAGCTGAGGATGATCTCATTTTCTAAGTTGGTGAGTTTCCAAGATCTTTTAAAAGTTGCTTGTTTTTTTCCCAGCATTTTCCTGCAGTGGAAGATTATGCTACCTGCTGTTATTATTATTATTTTTTTTTTTTACAATTACAGTTTATATGTGCTGTAGGCAGAAAAGAGTTTTGACTCCATCCATCAATAACAAAAGTAGGAAATGACTGTCTGTTGACCAGGACTTTCTTTATGTGTTTTTGAGGGAAGACTTCCTGATGGTAATGGACCTCCAGCCCTAAAAACACTAGCATTCAGTGAGGTCTTATAGTGCCTCAGAAGACTAATTTTCAAAATCATAGAGTGCCTACTCTATGTCCCACTATTAGGTTCTTCAATAAGTGGTAAGCCCAGTGGCTGAAAGACAAAAAAGCTTGAATTCCTAACAAGAGTTCATTGTAGGTAACTGTTCCTGGTGCATCCAGCAAGGCCATAGGGTTATCAGCAAGATAAATGTTGTTTTTGGGGTTCTTCACCTCTTCCTCAAATGACTGAACCACAAAGTATCTCCACTCCACCTAAGGCACGTCTCCACTGGAGGAACAAGGCCTGGTCCTGTGGAGTATTTTAAGCATTGCTTGTCAGTGTGTCAGACAATTATTGTCTAGACTTTGTGGATTATGAGAACAGACTCCATGATACCATGAGGGATTGCAAAGGGAAGAGGTTTTTTTCTTTTTCTGTCATAGATTTTTGTCTTAAAGGCATACTATCCAGAAATTGTCGGTTGCTGTTTGTAAGCAGTATCCCCAGCAAAAGTAAAAGTGAAAGCCAAACCCAGACTCACGTTCATATTGGAATGAACTTCATCCACTTGGCACTTTGCTATTTTTGTGTATGTCTGCATTAGGATACGTGCTGCTTTTGTCTGGGACCTGGTCACAAACTTTTTGTAAATCCCTTACCTTACTTGTGCACTGCTCCAAGGAACAACCCTGAACACAACAAAATAAGAGAAAAATAAGAAATGCGGTGGAGGGCAGAGTGTCTGCAGATAAATACACCAAAACACACATCTGGTGAGTCATTATTGATGATTACAAATGGTTACTTTTGTACGGGTCTATACCTCTAAATTCTGCCAAGTATGCCTTTCATGTTGCTAAAAATGCATGTGAGATTCCCCACACAATTATCTTCCTCCCTACGTGAAATCAATGGTACAAATGACTAACATCTTGGTTGGAAGGTATGTGGCTCTCTGATTAAAATTCAAAGGCACAAGCCTGCATGCATAAAAACTTTGAGGTAGACATTAATTACAACTCCCAAAATGCATTGGGATAAAAATTCTCTGACATGCTCTGACTTGGAAAACTAAAAACAAAAAAAACACAATCCGCAGCTTAAATAAATTAACTTTTAATCAATTAATTATTGAAACTGGTGATCACAGCATAAACCAATAAGATTGTGACATTATCCAAGAGAGTGCCATGCTTTACAGTTTCAGTAAATTGCTTTTGGAAAATCGTGCATTACCTCCTGTATCCTGTATCAGTATTCACATCCCAGCTAAGCTGCCAGAAGAAAATGTTGGCATTGTACATTTCTGTAAACCACAAGTACATTACATTTGCACGTTTCATACGTATCATATCAACGTATGTTAAGTGACCTAATATTTGCACTGAAATTGTTATCAGGAGTTGGTGGAGATTGTGTCAGACATGTCACCTTTGCAAGATGCCTGCCAATCAGCAGACCACTGTTAAGAGACCAACGAACAACAAGATCCATTGTGATTTAGCGAGCCATTGCTTTGTTTTCAGTGGCTTGTTAGACACCAAATGTTGGTGTTTTGTGGTAACCTGTTGCTGTGTTTACAGCGGCTCATTTAAGCAATAGATTTTTGCTGAGACATTGTTGCTTTCCCTGATGGAATAGTGGCACAAAACATGTTAGTTTTTTAGTAAAACATTGTTGCTTTTCCTGCTGGGATAGTGTGCTGGAAACCAGGTATTTTAAGCTAAAATATAATCCTTTCCTAACCATGACCAAGTCGTTCTTCTGCCTAAACCTGACCACACAATAACCACACTTCTAGTTAAATGTAAAGTTTCAACATATCTGCTCCATTATAACATGAACATGTAACGTATCTTTGGTTTCCAGAAAAGGACAATGCCAACATTATTTCTGGGGACTGGGTTGAACATACAGTATTTTCTCTGTTGTCATCTGGACCTGGAACAAGAAGATAAGAAAAAACAGAAATGCTCGCACTTCAATAAAATAAATACAGGCTCTTGTAAATAAAAGTGTGTCTAGGTTCACATTACTTTAAATGTTCTTAGTGTGGCACATAAGAATCAACACTGAGCACAACAGTCCCACTGCTAATCTATGTTATGGCTTAATTGAGAGATGATGTGCCGAGGCAGCTGTGGAACACCACCTGCCAGGTTTTGACCCTGGTCTGGAGCTCAGCTGTGTCCAACCAAGACACGCTGTGATTGGCTGTGGTCTCCGTGATTTCTCCAAGGGCACCTGCGGACCATAATAAGTCTATTATCGTGAGGGCAAACCAAAAGGCAAGATTCAATACCCCCTACTCACATCTGTTACTTTGCCAAATATTTTCTACAATGCCCGTCTGATCTTTTCATTACCGTCCAAATATGAAATAAACACATCCCATGTGCTCATTTGTAACTGCCATCCATGGAGGCTTTTCTTTTTTGTCTATCTTTGGTGGGTTCTCTCTAACCAAAGCAGTTGTCCCATCTACTCATGACATATGTGCACATTACCATACAACCATGCCAACTACACACTGCCGGTAGTAAGGCATTGCAAACTTAATCAATTGTCACAGTCTGAGTCCAAACTGTGTGAGGTACTGAGACAAAGTGTAGCTTAGCAGTGTGGGTGTTGAAAAATGTTTTCATCTCAGGGGACACTGTAGCCGTACAAAGTCTTTGCCCTTTGCTGACATCTTTCAGTGCTACCGGCAAACCTTACTGGACTAGACTTGTGGCTCCAGAAACTGTACAGTATACTGTATAGAAACTGATAGCCCTCATTTAGGTGCTTTTTATATGAGTTGAGACTACTGAGCCCGTCTCCTGGAAACCAGACACGCGTGCTGGTGATACTGGATACAGTGGACAGAGCTAATGTTGGGGCTTCCCGTAAATACTTATGTGTACCGTGCTCAGACTAATCAGCAGTACTGAGCCCGTCTACTGGAAACTCAACTTCTGTTATTGAATGATGCAGCTTGTTGCAGGACTTCCCACTTCCTTTAATAACCCTATACACTTAATGCTCCTTCCTAAAAGAATGCTTTTGACTCCACACATGGATCCTTGAATACTCAGCATTATTGAGCATAAAAAAATAAAAGGCCTGTGACCAAGAATGTCAAGGGTTTCTATAGAAAAAGCCAACTCAAAAAGGCAAATCTCTGAGCAACTATCAAGCATGACATATATCAAGGTAGTGAGTTATCCCCTCTGCTGTTTTGCATGAGTCAGATCATTATAAAGCACAGATGTGAAGACAAAGGCATTTCTCTCTGACGGGGGAACAGTGGGCGGATGGTAGCAAAGAAAGGGAGGACAATTAGCAGTGGGAGAGTCAAACTATCAGAGGGCCACATACAACAGCTGCAAACAAGTGGGGGTTCCGCAGTTGCTTAGGAGCCACAGTAACACGAGAGAGTCTTTAGCATCCGTGTATCTTGACACAATATGACAGGTATCTTAGCACAAACGGAAATAACAACATCTAAGCCAGCAACACATGCACCCTTCCAATCATCATGCCATCAGATATCCAGCTGGTGTATCGAGCTGCCAACAGAGGACAAGGAAGCTGCTGACATCAAGAAACTGAGGACTGCGACTAAAGTCAAGTAAAAGCAACACAGCTGGGAAAACAGGGCAAGGGCTAATAGAGTGTGTCAACCTGGGTCCTCAGTGAAACAAAAGCATTGAGTATTACATATGTAAAGTATCTGCCAAGAATAAATTGCCAGGAGAATATCTCACAACAGTAGATCCAAGTGTAAATGAAGAGCGAGTCGAGGCAGTGCCACGGGAGGAGGGCTCCTACAGAAGATGTACCACCGTCAGATAAAAGGGGTGACTGACATCAGAAAATACAGGGAAACAGGGTCAGCTGTAGCATCTTTAGAGCTGTGAAAATGTCCTCGACAGTTCAGGGCAACAAAGAAGGAGGCAAGTCTCTGAATATGACCGACAGGAGTGTTTCCGAAATTGGCTGACCTACTGGTGGACAACAAAATAGCTTGCATGACAATTATTGGTTAACAGTTTTAAACCAGAGTAATGTTATGAAGTAGCCATAGTTGCACCAAAACTATGTGGTTACGTTCAGAAAGTCATTATGTTTTGGGATAAGATAAGTATGCTTGTCACTAAGGTAACTTAGTGTATGTCATGTGGCATATGTTTAGTTGCTGAAATAACTCTACATTGACTTTTGGTTTCACACAGGGCATGAACACCGATCTCTGGATGAAGATCCTGTGCTTGTTTGACCCACCCACCTATGCGGACTTTCTTACTCTTTATACTACATTGTCTCACTTTTGTCTTTGCTCCCATTATAATTCCTACTGCCCCTTGAGGTTGCCTTTGAACAAAAAAAAGCAAATGTGGATCGTGATTTCTGCTTGTTACAATTCCCTGTGGTCGTTTTTTCGAGGAAGACCGTCTTAAAAGTCCTGCATGATTTCCAGATCCAAGCCCTGGCCAAAGCAACGGGACATTGTGTTAAAGCACTTGGAACGGAGCAGTGTTGATAATTAGGACTATTCAGGGCTGTGACATGAAGGCCCAGTAAGTGGCTCCAGAAGATTCAAACAAGAGCATCCAATATCTCTGTCCACAAAAGTGCTGTAACAGGAGCTGTTATAGTCTAATTTTCATCACACCCACATTGAAGCCTATTTTATTTTATTTTTTTATCACACCCACTTTAGCTTTATTTTTTCCCTTTTTCTCAGTTCATTAGCACTGGTCGAGGTGTGAGTACATGTGAGTCCTTTCTTAAGCAGAGGTGGGTAGGTCCGCCAAAAAAACTTGATTGAAACATTGAGGCGAAAAAAGGGGGCAGTGCTTCTTTATCGAAAGATTTCCCTAAATTGCTCACACACATTTCATCAAATAGAAAAGCCACTTGATTCAATTTGCTTTCCTGCATCTCCACCTACTCGGCAGCATGCACCGCATTTCGCTTGGCTGTGGCATTTTGTCGATTTGTTAGTGGAGCCCATCTCCCCTTTTGTCGTGCCTCCTTCAATCTCAGCTCAGGATTTAAGCACGGAGCCGACACATATGCAGGCAGGTAACAATATACACACACGTAGGCTGGTGCACACATATACACAAATGCATACAACAATAGCAGATTGGATCCCAAGTGGTTATTTTCCACCGGGGATGGCAGTTAAGAGACGGATCAGTTCAACAAAACAAGGCAAAACAAAAACAACCTCAAAATGACATTTCCATGGAATTTAAAAGAGGTATTTGTAGTATGTGTGTGAGAGTGTGTCTGCAAAGACAAACAAAGGAGAGACAGATCCATGACAAACACAGACAAATAATAATCATAGAAACACCACTGCTTCTGCTCCTAAGAAATAGTGTCTGTGTGATGATGAGAAGACTCTTTAAGACTTTTAAAGAGTCTTCTGATCAACTCATTGCCATTCACAGCTGAGACCCAGGCTACAAGGCTGCACCATTGACAGAAAAGCATGTATTGAGCATTCTTCCATCTTTTTTTTAAATGACTTTAAAAGTCTTACAAAATACATATTCAGAGTGCCTAAGAATTAAGAATGATTAAGAATGTTGGATTTATATGCAATAATGTGGCCATATCATGCACCTCAAGCATGTGTATATGCATGAAGGATCACACACAGGATGCCACATATGTTTGAAGCTAAAAGTTCCAATGGGATTCTTCACAACCACTTGTTTGAAAATGAAAATGGTTGTATTTTCTCCAAATGCCCCCTGTTGGGTTCATGGAGAGGAAGAGAAACGTTTCAGCGGACCCCCTCCTGTTATAGTTACGGCCCCTTCACTCCGCACACTCTTTCCCTAGCATTTCCAGGGAAATCACAGGCCGACACAGACAGCTGCCTTACTCTCACTCATGTATGGTACAGTATGTGCGAGTATTTTTGTATTCTGGTATGTGTGACAAGTGTGTGCAATTTTGTGACAATCTTTGACGCCGTCTCTAGTGTGTGCGTGTTTGGGAGGGAGTGTGTGTCTTGTCAGCGTGGAACAAACACAGCTCTGTGAAGCTCAGCTCAACTAAGAGTCTCTCTCGACAAACCTGTTTAACACCACTTTTGAAGTTCTGCCTGTCGTTTTGCCATACTTCTACTGCTGGAAAACATAGTAAGTTACAGCAGCGTCAAGAGAGTAGGAGGGAAGCGCTGGCTTTATAAATGCAATATAATAAAGCAGGGTGTTTTTACATTAGTTGTGGTAGAAGTACTCAGATCCTTGACTTAAATTACAAAGGTACTCAAAAAAAAATTCCATCACAAGGTAGGCAAGTCCAAATTCAAAATGTTACTTATGTAAAAGTACAGGGGTGTTATCAGCAAAATGTTCTTTAAATGCCAAAAGCAAAAGTACCTGTTATGCAGAACAGCTTTCCAAAGTGTTTAATTACAACACAGTCTTATTCCCAACTCTTCAAATACCAATGCTTGATAAGTGGCCTGTTGCATCAAAATAGGGTGTGTTAGGTACCCCTCCTGTGTCAGTTTTTGGACGTTCAGGGATGTCAGACCCTCATTGCATGTATTGCCTCTTTTCAAAATAAACTTCAAATATAGTGTCAGATAAAAAATTTTTTTTTAAAGATTTAGCGACAAAAGCATGCGGTTAAGTTTTTAATTTTTTTTTTCTTTAAATCACTGTTTGGCTAAAAACGGTGATTCCCAACTGGCGAGTCGTGGTCCAAGAGTGGGTCATGGGCAAATTCTGAATGGACCACAAGTGACTCACGAACCTGTCAAGTTTGTAATAAAACGCACTTAAGTACAGTAAATTTCCAGCACAGAACTTGTTTCGTTCTCTGCTGTAGAGCGAGTGACTAAAAGACAGCTACATAATAGAGACAGCAAACTAGTTGAACAACATGGCCAAATGCAGGTATGATGCTAAATGTATTTCACTGGGGAACCTCGAACCAGTGACTAAGGACAAATCTGGACCGGTGGCTGGACCAGTTAGGAACCACTGCCTTAAAAGAAGAAAGTTTCTTACTAACATTATATAACCTATGTCATGTGACATACGTTACTAGTATAGTCTACTACACATACTAGCACACTACACTATTATTACAATAACTCCACTGATTTTTGGTTTCACACGGAACACAAACAGCAGGCTCCTGGTTGAAAGCTCTGAGTTAGTTTGACCTATCCACCTTCCTTTCCACCTGTCCCATGTGGACTTTCTTGCTCTTTATACCATGGTGGTTGCCCAGAATGTCGACAAATGCCGCTGCCTGGGTGCCTCCATGCACACCGATGGGTCACTGACCAAGCTTCCAATTGATGAGTTGGGAGTTAGACCAAGTTGCACTGTCAACTGTTAGCACTGTCGCCTCACAGTAACAGGGTTCCTGGCTCGATCCCAGGAGGGAGCCCTTCTGTGCGGAGTTTGCATGTTCTCCCTGTGTCAGCGTGGGTTTTCTACGGGTACTCCGGCTTCCTCCCACAGTCCAAAGACATGCAGGTTGGGGGTAGGTTAATTGTCTGTAGGTGTGAATGTGAGCGTGAATGGTCGTCTGTCTCTATGTGTCAGCCCTGTGATAGTCTGGTGACCTGTCCAGGGTGTACCCTGCCTCTTGGACAATGTCAGCTGGGATAGGCTCCAGCCCCCCCGCGACCCTCAAGATCATAAGCAGTTACGAAAATGGATGGATGGATGTTTTATATTATTAACAAATAGATGTAATGTTGTAGTCTGTCAGTGTGGTGCCAGTTTAAGTTACTGGGTACAATAATAGTGTAGTAGGGGAGAGCCGCCTTGAATGTAACGTGTCAAGGTTGTAACATCCACGTATTCTCTTGATTGGTCAGTGCGGTCATGATGTCATCACGTCAGCATGTGACGAGTACCGTAATACACATGCCCAGGAAATTTCAAGCTCGAATAATTCTGCTCTTTGTTTGCTCTTTTGTTTGTTTTACAGAATGTCCCCACAAAGGACCAGAAAAAGGGGCTTGATATCAGCTGATGTGCTAAAGGCAGCCTCAGATGAGATGTTAAAAGGGGGGCTGTCTGTGCGAAGAGTGGCCAAAGACTATAAAATGTGTATGAGGGAAATGTTCTGTTGTGTTGGTTTTGTTGTGTAAGTTGTAGGCTGATTTTTACTTTGTTCTGTGCCTTATAGCCTAGCAAATGTTTTAATGTGAACACATTTTTTTAATCTTTAATCTTTACTCTTTCCCCTTGACTTCTGTAACACTGGAATTTCTCAACTGTGGGATCAATAAAGGTGTATCTTATCTTATCTTATCTTACCTTTTAATATTTCTGGATGCTGTGTTTGTGCACTTTGTTCTGTGTGGCATGTTCTTTATGCCACTGAGGTCAGTTTAACCTTTAAATTGGTAGCCTGTTGTTGCAATTTTACCTTTTAAAAAATGCACTAGATGCTGAACTGCACATATTATGATGTTCTTTGCACTGAGATGTAGGCCTAGTCCTACCTTGAAATGTAATAGGCTAACCTATTTGGTTCTGTCTGTAGGCAAATGTTATTGTAGCCTATTTTGGGTGCACCTTGAATGCACTTCTTTATGCAACTGACATTCTAAGTCAAGAGTTTTTGCAATAAAACTTTAATAGTATAGCATAGAAAAAAATAAGTAAAAAATAAGTGATTTGGGGTGTTGCTACATATTTGACCCTGCAGGGGTCAGTGCAGGTATGAATGGGACTTGTCCAAAACTCATGCACCATATTTGCCAATATTCTGTGTTCAGTCAGCGGTCATTCAATTATATTCTAAATAAAATTAGGGTTGTATAACATTTTTACAACTCCATCAGTCAAAGTCGCTGACTTTGTAGGCATAATCAATGCAGTTTCCTATCAAGGAATTCACACAAACGCTCCAACTGGTACATGCGGTAAGTTTTAGTAATATACAATATTTTTGATACATTCTTATCACATTCTTGGTATGAAAGAAATGTTAAACAGTTGCCTGAATGAAATATAATTGATTTGACCTGAAAACGATGAGTTTAATGTTACTTTTTAGCAGTGTTACAATTGAAACTCCAGCTGTTACAATTAAGACTCAAACACGCTTCAGTTGTAACATCGGACAGAGTCTGCTTTCAGTTTTATTACTCGAGACCTGTTTTATCAGTTGAAAAACGTTAAGTGGTTTATGATAGCAGACATGTGTTGGTGCTTTGCCTGAAGATATTACATATGTGCGTAAAACGATCTCTGAGTAATAGAGTGAAAAGTGAAAAATGTTACAGTTGTGGCGGCTCTCCCCTACTGCATCGTATCATATTAGCATCATATTTGTTTAAGCAAAAAGTAAGTGTCAAATAACTGTGGAAAAGTTTGAAACACAGTCTTGTAATGGAGTAGAACTAATTGGCAGCATAGCACGGAAATGCTCAAGTACAATTATATCAGAATTGTCATTATGTTCAGCGCCTGAGTAAATGTATTTAGTTTCGGTGTGAGGAAATAAGGTTGCAAAATGCTGTTACAGATCATCTGTCAGCACACTCAGCTAATAGTGCATTTACAGTAGATAAGTATGATACATAAACACTAAACATGTAGTCTGACACCTCTATAATTAGCAGTGCTGCAAAAACTATTTTGCTCTTGTTCACAGCGGTTTATCACGCTTGACTGTCTCTGTGTCACCTTGAGTTAGGATCTATCTAGTTTCCACCTGTTTGTCCATAACACACCCACTCACCCAGTGTGACTTTTCCACACAACAGCTAAGTGTATTTCTGTCTTAATTAATATGTTTCTTAACACATCAATACCTACAGTACCTTATTCTGACAGACTATTTGCTAAACATTTCTTCATACCCTGCTTAAAAATTCTATTTGCTTCAATGAGTTTCAGAGATACTGAAAGTTTATTCCATTCAACTGTGGCTGTGTATAAAAAGGTATTATTATTTTGCATCTGTTGAGCTGCCTCTACTTGCATAGTCCTGATTGTCTCTGAAGCGATTTAAGTAGTTAGACAGATATTTAGGGACCTCATTATGAACAGTATTATGGGTAAGCCCCAAGTTGATTTGTATGCCTCTTTTTTCAACTGGAAGCCAATTAAGTTGTTGAAAATGTGCTGAATCAGTTAAGGTACGGAGAGGCAACTTTAACACAACCCTAATTAACTTGTTATGGGCAGTTGGGCTGTGGTGTAGTATTAAAACAGGCAATGGCAGCATAGTCAAAGTGGTATTGAATGAGTGCTACAACTCATGTCTGTACTGTTGATCCATACAATAACATCTTGCCAAGAATTTAGTCTTTTAGGCAGATTTTAGTGAGCATTTTCAGAGCCACGGCCTCCCAAGATAGATGTGTATCCAGTGTACATCCGAGTTCACTGCATCCTTAACCTTACCTCTGGGGTCTCTGCTACTTTAATTCTGGATCCAAAATAGATGGCCTCTGTTTCCCTAGATGAAGGACAGCTTGTTATCAAACAGGCAAGTCCCAACATTTAGAAACTCCTTAGTTAAAGATTTTTTTAAACTGCTTAATCTTTATGAGACATAAGAGTAGTTGAATCATCTAACTCATCACAGAGAAAAAGCTAAGATGAACAGGCATCCTTTAAGTCATAATTTTATATATTAAAAAGAGTAGCCCTAAGACATTCCCTTGAGGGACTCCACAAAGGAAGCTCTAGCGAAAGTTCAGTCAGGAAGACAATACTTGTCATGCTCAGGCTCTAAGTTTCTTTCTCACCCTGCCATTCACTCCTTGCATGTAAGCTCACTCATTATCTCTAGGTGTCATTGTCTGGGTAGGTCAATTGAGTCATCAGCTGATTCACAATCAACCAATAGCACAGCGACACACCTTTTCTTGCTGCCGTCATGCATGCCCTCCACCTCCCCATCACCACCTAGCCTTATGGATTCATCAGCCTCATATGCCTCAGCATTCAGCAGTCTCAGAGTCAGCAGCCACCACCACCACCACTAAATGCTGGCACCACTCTGGTGTCCAAGCTCCAAAGACTTCTATTAGATCCTAATCAGCACAAATCATCTGTTAATCTGTACACTCATATTCTCTATTAAATATTATCTTTACTCATTCTTCTGTCTCTCCTGATTGAATTTACAGTTGAAAAGAAAAATGCCCCACTGAAATCCATTATCTATGTCCTTCCAGGGAGGTAAGAATTAACCCACTGAATAACCAACATGCTAAACCCCATGGCCTTTAGCTAAAACAGCAGGATGCCATGATCTATTACATCAAAGGCCTTTTGAAGGTCTAACTACCATGACCATTACACAGACTCACTTACATCAGTCTCCTTTCTGATGCTTTCTGTTAAATGTTCCCTAAAGCACTAATGGCCCTCCAGTGGATGTTTAAATTGCTATTTCAGAATTCTTACTTAAGCTATATGCCAGATATTTTTTTTAAAGTATTCTAATTACTTACTTCTGGCTACCTTTTGATCCAACTGTGTGTCAAGACCACAAATCATACAGTTTAAAGAAGCTCATAGCAACTTCACAAATCTTAAGGTGTTGCATCACAATCATCCGAGAAATCGATCAGTAAGCTGCCAAACAAGCATTGATGGTTGCAGTCAAACAACTGTCAGTCAAACAGTCATTAATGGACATTCACTGTTCTAAACCTTCCCGCTCTGTGCTTTGGCAAAAACAATGGCCACCTGGATTCATTTTGCACAAAAGTGGCTGCAGTAACTGGAAAAATCATCTTCTGAATAAATGGCCTGCAGCTGCCACCATTTTCCCTTTCCAACATAACCTGTAGTTATGCTGGAAGCCTAGTATAAAAACATTGATGGCACACTCCTGTTTCTGTCTAACTAAGATACTGGGATGAGTTTTTCTTTCACAAACAACACCTTAACTTTCTCCATGCTTTTCAGACAGTTTTTAGGCGATGGATGTTCCCTACAATTACATGTAGGCCTTGTACAGGCTACATCTAATCAAATCCCGATCTCTTGACAGCACACTTTAATGGTAAGATAACTATTAAAACACTTCAAGAAAAGTAATATGCTCTGATATGGCCTTGTTTTTAAATTAGGTTGGTAAATTCTTAGGTATGGCATTGATGTTTTTTCAGCTTGATGTAGCTTAACAACATCTTTAACTTTTTGGCTACAGCATCACCTGTAATGACACTGATGCCTGCTTGTGTGGGTGCACCAGCATCTAGGTTTCAGCTGTCGGCAAGTCAGTGTGGCTTCATATACCTGTTCAACATAGTACCAGCATCTATCAGAAAGTTGAAGAAGCCTACACGCAGCGAACACACAATCTATTCACAGTGCACAGACAGAGATAACACATTAAAACACAATTATTAAGCAGCATGAGTAAATAGTAATTTGTGTAATAAGCTCATTTGAATGGCTGGAAACTACTTGTACATGATGGTTTGTGCTAGGAGGGAGTATACATCTGATCCAATCCAAAATGACCCCAACATCAAGCTTGTGTCCCAGTGCAGTCTACAGTAAGGCAAGTATGTTTGCCCAATCAGAGGCAGTTGCTAGGCGGAAGAGAATCACCTCACCAATCACCTTCTTATGTGTATATTTTTTGCTGCGCAGTCAGGTAAGGAGCAAAAAAAAAAAAAAGTGTCACACTGTCTCTGTGGCTTGCTTTTACTACAAAATAGTGGCCTGAATTTGAGACTTAGCAACCATTTCATTCCATTTAACATTATTCATTCTGACATTGCCATTCCTTAGTCGTTGATGATGTATCCAGTTGCTCTCTCGTCATTTTATGACATTACTGTAAGATACAATCAGCAGCAGAAAACAAAGTGGATTCAGAACCCTTTTCTTACATTTTATCTTGCATTCAATGATACTTTGCTCCACATGTGCAAAGCACTCTCTGACTGGGCTGCTAGGAGTAATATCTTCTAGCTTTTCCATCATCTCCTTGTCCATAATATGCAGAGGGATAGGTTTCCTACTCGCCGATCAGGTCACAGCTCCAGGGATGATTCTGGCAGCCAGTACATTGCGGAGTGACGGTCTGCATTTGAGTGTCAGTTTTCCCATTCACGCTGCCTTTGCAAACACCCATACCTGGGGGGACGATGGGGACCTCTCCTCTGAAGTTCATCTGTAGGCTCTTTCAAGGACGTGAGTGATTCAGGGTGAGGAGCAACATGCTTGCATGCATGGCAAAGTAAAACGGTACAGGGAACAGCGTAAGGCACATGGCTCAATGACTCTGCCAAACAGCATCTCGTCATCCTTATTGTTATTAGAGGTGAGGTGGCTCTGGACAGCCAATGTTAAACTCTGCGTCATCGCCCTTACTGCAGCTGAGCTCCACATGGGGGTGCAAACACTAGATGTAGTCCCACTATTTCTGGGATCTCATAGTGGACTGGGCTTGGGGGTTAGTAAAGTCCAACAGGGCCTAAATGCTGGCAACAAGATGGTCAGCAAAGAGCCATGTAAAAAGCCTGGATATGAAGGGTAGAGTCAAACAAAGTCTTTAGAGGAAAGATCTGTAGAGTGGCTGCTTTTTAGGGTAAGCCCTTAGTGGATTGGTGCAATCAACTCTTTGTAGTCAAACAGTACATTCAAGTTTCTGAGTGGTTAGACCTACACAGCTGCACTACAGAGTAAAAGCCTAAGTATCCTTGAAAAGAAGAAGCTTGTATGAAGTGTTTATACCTTATACCTGTTTCAGTGAGTGCTTATACCTATTCCAAATGGCCATACTTGAAGGTAAGGCAAAACGAATTCTGACATACTGAGAAAAAGATGTGTAAATAATACAAATGGGCAAAATAGAACACTTTTGGACAGTTTCTCCTCAAAGGCATTCCAGGTGTTGCACCACGTTTTTCACATAAATAGTGATGGAAGTAGCTGGTAGTAGTAGACTGAAAGACAGCTTGAGAAAGTAGTTCAAATCCTGTGTTTCTTACTGCACCTCTGGCTGATTGTTGCGTGAAGCAAGCATCCTTGTCAAATTTGTCGGTTCTAAATAAAGTGACAGAAATGATCTATTGGAGGAAATGGGTTTCAGACGCTGTTTGACCACCTGACAAGCGCTTTGTTTGAAACATACTGAGGACTCGATGCCTGGGAAATATAATAAAATGGGTTTTATTTTCGTTCTTGCTGCAGATGTGTTGTGTTTTCTGACAAATGCAGCCCTTGCCTGTTATCTTAGGCCTTTAAATTCTTTCAAATTATTCATTTTATTTTCATATCTTATTAAGTGAATCAAATGTTTAATCTGTACGTGTTTTAATATTTTATGCCCAATTAGCATAAAGCCACCTTATTGATACCCTAGGCCCCTTTCATACATGCATTGCAAACCTGAAATTATCTCAACATTACCCGGAGGAGCTGTATGAGAGAACACAAATGTCCGAATCAGTTGGATCAGACATTAAACAGACTTTATCCTGCCAGCTCCCTGGTACAAAGTCTGTATAGTGTCTAATTGTGTCTATGTGTGAACAGAGCAGGTCATTGTCCAGAGAATTTGCAGCGAGTGAATGGGCGTGTTAATGATGTTGCTATTACAAGGCTTATGTGATACCAGAAGAAAATAAACACACAAGGGTGAAGAAGTGTCATTTACACAAACAGCTATGGCAATGTCTAACTGGTGAGATGACTAGATTCGGGATCTTCTGATGATAAAGCCAAAATCGGCAAGGCAAGGTAAGGCAAGGCAAGGCAAGTGTATTTATAGAGCGCCTCATCATACATAAATGCTATTCAAAGTACTTTACAGCCAAAAGAAAAAACAGGACAGGCAAGTTTAACAATAGTACCAATCAAAGCCATTGAAAAATGGCTTCAGTTGGGGTACATCTTAGGTCCAAGGGAAGTCAGACAAATTAAAGAAACAAGAAGAGACTCTGTTGTTAATGACCAAATTACTAATGACCATGGTGTAATTTCGCATCATGTCCTACCTCCTGCACCTCTACCCAAGTGCCATCCAGACCTGATCCTCTGGACATTTTTCGGAGCTCAAAGAGAGAACCACAGGTGGTATGGTCTGCCTTATTCCATTGGTATGATAGCATGGTTTCTGCTTTAGACCTCACATGCTGTTGCCGATGCGGCTGTAGTTTGTGTAAGAAAAGGAGTTAGATAAAAGAGATAGAAATAGAGATAGAAAGAGAAAGTATGTGTAAGACAAAGCGAATGAGATGGAGGGAGAGGGAGAGGTGTAATGGCAAAGCTGTCTCTCTCAGCTCTGGGGCCGGGTCATGTCAGTCTGATCTCATTATCCAGCACTTAGTCCTAGAACAAACAGCCAGTGGCCTCCTTCCTTCCCTCCATCGCTCCATCTCTCTCTCCCTCCATCCCTTCCTAACGACTAGCACTGCTCATGTCCTAACAACTCGCTTGGCTCACTTACTGTCTAATGACTGCCACTCCTTATAGCCTGTGCTTCAAATCCCATTTATCTCCACTATTGGAGGCTCACATTCAGACCATTCTGTTTCTAATGCCCTGGGAGAGCACAGAGGAGAGAGAGGGTGAGGGTGGGAGGGTTGGGTGAATAAGTGGGAGGGTTGGAGAAGGAAGGTAGGAGAGGAGAGAGAGAGAGAGAACTTCCTACTGACATAAGTCACGCTGGTAATGCAGCTTTTAGGTGTTTCCATCAATCTCAACCTCAAAATAGTCAGGTGCTCGTTTCCTGCCTTTCCTTTCTCACTTCATTTTATGTCGGTTCTCAAGTGGCAGGATATGTTTTGTGGATGATGATCTCCTCCCTCCTTCACTTTGATGTCATCCACTCTCATCCTCTTCCTTCCCTCTGTCCCCCCTTTCCTCTCTGTCTTTGTCCTGAGTGTTAATGTGTTAGATGGAGGTCTTTCACCCGGCAAGCACCATTACAGTAATTTCCTCTGTAATATGAATGACGGCGATCCATTATTTATCTCAGACTTGCTCATTACTCCCCAGCCCATTGCATACCCTTCCAGACAAGGCTCTCACAGCCACTCCAGACATTACTTTATTAAGAGGGCGAGGCTGCAGTGAGCTGTCATGAACAATGCTGTGATAATGCAGGTGTGGTGCATGCAATGGTTAAGTTCATCATCAAGAGAAGAGAGCAGGATGGGCTTCGCTGTTGCCTAGAAGTAAATTACCATATTCCCTGCTGGCAAGGAAAGGTCAGGATACAGCGGTTCAACTGTATAGGAAATTTCTTAACAACTGCTTTAACTTTGTGGAGCAGAGACCTGGGAGTGCAAGCATGTGTCTAAAAAACATGACAACTTAGAGAGTCATTCTTCGGTGCAACCTTCAACGCATAGTGTTGGATGCATTTGAAAACACTATGTATGTATTTCCCATGGCAGCAGCTGAATGACTTTTCTAGCAGCTGTTTAGAAGGAGTCCTTTCTCCATGGTGACAGAACCACGTCCCGTTTAGCTAACAAACCTAATACAAGTGATGGGTAGAGTATTGAAAATCTATACGCGAGTAAAGATATAATTATGCCCATAAAAAATAACTTAAGCATAACTAAGATTTATGGCACAGTGACCAATTATGTTTCTGTCTTGTGTTTAGTTAGCAACAATAAAACAAACAGGTCAATTCGATATGAAATCGAAGGAAACCAAACCTGCCTGGTGTTAAATCACAAACTGACATTTTTTGGAAAGCTGATTTCAATTTCACTAACCACACCCAGGCCTGATTACTGCCGAACCTGTTGAATCAAGAAATCACTTAAATAGAACCTGTCTGACAAAGTGAAGTAGGCTAAACGTTCTCAAAAAGCAACATATCATGCCGCAATTTAAATAAATTCAAGAACGGATGAGAAACAAAGTCAGTGAAATCTATCAGTTTGGAAAGGGTTACAAAGCCATTTCTAAGGCTTTGGGACTTCAGTGAACCACGGTGAGAGCCATTATCCACAAATGGAGAAAACTTGGAACAGTGAGGAACCTTCCAAGGAGTTGCCAACCTACCAAAATTACTCCAAGAGAGCATTGACGACTTATCCGAGAGGTCACAAAAGAACCCAGAACAGCATCTAAAGAACTGCAGGCCTCACTTGCCTCAGTTAAACTCAGTGTCCATGATTCAACAATAAGATAGAGCCTGGGCAAAAATGGCATCCATGGGGTGAAAACTACTGCTTACTAAAAGGAACACAAAGACTCGTCTCACATTGGGTTTGATTGTGAGCGAGGGCTATTCCAGAGCTTTGGAGCAGGCACAATCTGATGAAGCCAAACTTAAATGTTCACTGTCTCACCAATCTGTAGATTAAGGCTACTTTTAGATATCATCCATGCCTTGATTTTTCACGGTGAAAACATCAGTTACAGTGTTGTAAAATTCGTCCTTGCGGGTGGGATAGCAGTACAGTCGCTGACTGCTACCACAGCCATGTGTCTTGTAATCTTTTCTTTTGTACCTGTCCATTTAAAAACACTTTTCTGTCCCTTTTGTTGATGTAGGTAGGTGAAGGCTAAGGCCGTCCTCCCCGGTGTTTATTTTGCTTTGAAAATCCAATTTTACAAAATAGTAAAATAATAGCTACAAGGAGTTCTGATCTAGTGCTATTGAAATCCAACTATATATTTCCTGTGTGGGATCTCAATTATACCTACCATACATAACCAAGGGCATTTCTGGCATATTTACATAAAAAGGCACAGAAGAATTTTTGCTTTTTGACATTAATGTTGTAGAATACGTAATCCAAGTCACATTCAATAGAGATTAAAAGCATTGCCTTTGTCCTGATCATTTTTGTACTTGATGATGTGCAACTGCCACATTTCTTCCCATGATGTTCAAACTTAATTAATTAATGCACAAATGAATGATAGAAATCACAAGAATAAACAGCAATATTACAAATACAAGTTTGTTTAATGAAATATTATTGGTTTAGAAAATGTAATTTACAGGGGAGACAGGGTGGGCACTGCTTGCCTTGCCTGCTGTGACTGCACATCACTGAGGCTAATCCAGCAACCAAAGATAACCTATGCAATCAAGATATGAACAATCATCATCTCCACTTTATCATAACATCAAAGATTAACATTGCACTTAAGAAAATGAACAAAGCCAATGTTAGAGGAGTTTTTAAAAATGGAGATTTCAGTTGGGTCTTTTTTGGGAGGCACAACAAGCACTTTCTTCTAGTAAATGCTGTCTTCGTAGATTTTGGTTTAAAAGGTGCAGCCAGGGATTGTAACTGGAAGCTGCCTTTTGTTGTGGGGTTTGCACTGTCATCATGGCATCGTGGTCACAAGACAGGTGATGCTTCTTTTAGTTTTAGTTTAGTAAATGGGCTAAAAAGGGCCCTATATGGGATTGTGCATGGGTTCCATAATGGCCCCATGCCAGTTGCCCACATGGTTGGGTTCAATCAAGTGGGCCCCACATGGGTCAACACTTGGGCTACCTTGGTATGAAGTGGGCATTGGCCCAAAATGGGCATCCTATCTGGGGCCCATTAGGGTAAACCCATCCTCGTGGGTAATTGGCACAGGGCAATGTGGGGCCTGTGGACAATCCGTATAGGGCCCCTTTTTCCATCCATTTACGACCCATACCTGTATGTGCCCACATACAATTGTTGGCTGAGATATGTGGTACACTGTGAACACTATGTTTGCAAAGTGCATACATTTTGACAGGGTAATGTAGTCTTAAATCAGACACAGCTCTTGTGCACTGGCTGGAAATGATGATCACAACATTTAATACTAAATTGTCACCCGCCAAAATATCTGCCGCAAGAGTTTGATGGTGCCTCCCTTTCCTCTACATAGCGAAAATGGCAAGCATTGAGGGTGCTACTGTACATTTCCAGTGCTGCACAGTCAACTTTTCAACGATTATGAACGCACCATCTGATTGCTTATAGTATTGCCATACTTTTCACTGTGAATGCACTTATGCACTGAAAATACCAAGGGTAAATATGAAAGAACATGATTTGTGGCTTAGCACTCATGCTTAGTGCTTCGTTTGTCCAGAATTATAGATGGTGAGTGTCAAGCTGGTTGCTTGTTCCAGACATGGTGATGGAAAATGACCACACTGTCAAAACTCACAGCAAGAAGTAGTCCTATAAGCTCAGCACACCATACCAACCATACTGTCGCTGTGTGACACGAATTATAGGACAGAATGAGCGTACGGAGTCATGGTATTGAGGACTGCCTAGATCGTACATGGGGCTGATAGCGACGGCTAATACCAGCTTAGATCAACATTAGGGGGCCCTGTCAATGCAAAAAGTTTGTAAAGTTCTTCTTCTTGGTAATAACAAATAAAAAAATGAGCAGATAAGTACATGCATCAAAACATACAACAAGATGTACGGATTCATTTGTCTTAAATACATCTTTAGCTTGTCATCATTACCGTAACTGTCAAGTAAAAAAGTAGTTTACTGTTTCTTTGTCAAATAACCTCACAGCCTTCCGAACTGGTTTACCTTTCTGTAACCAAGAAGGCTGACACTGATCTATAGAGCAATAAGGGAACATCTATGCAGCATGGTGTGCTGATGTAAACAGACAACTGAATCTAATGAGGAAATGCAAAGAGAAAATGAGCATGAGAAGAGGATAAAAGAAGCGGCAGTGTTATTATTAAAAAAAAAAACAAAAAACAAAAAAACAATAAATGCAGTCACATCTGATGAAACCTTTTTCCTCTCCTCAGAACATAGATAAATCCTGCTGGTGTAGAGACAGTGTCATTAATCTCAGAATTTACCTAAGGTTTATGGAATGGTGCTTAATAAAGCCTCACACACACAAAATGTTCTTTGCTATAACTGGTGATGATTATAGGATATTAATGTCTGCTGAAACTAATGAATCTGCAGCACACACATGACCTCTTTTGGCACTGAGCTGCATTACAGTGATAACTCCCCACGAGGCGGACTTCTCTATTTCTCTGTGCTGGGATCCATCTCCTTTCACTTATTTTCACCCTGATACCATGCACATAGTCTCCCCGTATCTCTCCCTCTCCCTCCCTCCCTCCTTGTCTGTCGTTACAGGGCTACATCCACACCTCCTCCTCTATCGCGAACCTCCCCTTTTTTCCCCCCCGCCGCCTGTGACATCAAGTGCAGCAAGAGACGTGAGGGATCCAGTGAGCAAGGCTTCCGTCTCTGCTGTCAGACGGGCCTCAGTCACAGTCTCTACCCCTGTCTGGTGCTGAGGTATACACATATGGCAAATTAATCCCTATGCCCTGCCGCCGCACATAGTGCTCATGTCAAAAGTAGTGCGCTGTGTGGAGACTGGGGTGACATTTTCGAAAGACAGACACACTGTGGGAAGCCATTACGCTAAGAAACAACACATCGAGAGGAAGTGATGGAGAGCGGCGGGCCTAATGAAAGGAGAGACTTCGAGAAAAGGAGGAAGTAAGAGGATTTAACAGGCAGGCTAATGAAGGGTAAACGAAGGGACACAAATAAAGCAGCTAATGAGACAGATGCATCAACCTGCTGTGACCTTTTCCTCTTTATCTAATCATGCATGCCTTATTATGGTCTTTTTATTCACTGTTTACCATTAATAATAGTTTTTGCTGTCTCTTAGGTTCCCATGCAGCACTCACACAGATTACAGCCTCAAATCAGAACCATTTGTTTTACTAACTCCCATTTGTTTAACTTACTCTCTTATCTGTTGATTGCATTCATCCCTGTTCCAACATTCATACTGTGCAATTATAAGGATCCATTTTCATGGATGTAAGAAATAGATCATAGAGGTGTCTTTTTTAAGCCCTTTTGATGGGTAGAGAAATGTGCTGAGGGTGAGGCTGGTGACTCATTCAGGTCAAAGAAACATGGAAAAAAGCTTGGAAACACCTGACCTGCAGGGTTAACTCAGACCCAGCATCATCAAATCTCACAACAGCTCAGTTGTCAATACTGGCCAGGGAGCAAGGCTACATGCCAGTATTGCTTGCTGCTGTCATGCTGGTCAGATCACGGAAAGCAAATGCCCTTTTCATTTGCCAGGTGGCAGAGAACACGTTCATTTCCTTACACCACCGACGAATGCCACAGCTATTTGAGTTAACCTCTAAATGTGCCTTTGATACAGCAGTTTAACATCACGTTTCAAGCAAAGCGCACAAACACGAAAGAACATCATTTTCACTGTGTGCGCGGGTGATTCTGCAAACAGAGTTGAATCCACAGCTTTTCCTTTTACCGATCTGCCGAGCCTTCACCAGATGTTCCACCGCAGCTGGATCCGCGCTATCAGGTGCTTCAAATTGACCATACTCGATTTAATTGCTTGGTTACTTTGTTATCTTCATCCAAATGTAGTTTCTGAAATCATTTTACAAGCTAACTAAATCAAGCCGCCATATGCCTTGGTGTGTTTTCGCCAGCTTAGAATGAATGGAGCTCTTAAACAACAACAACTGCTGCACTCCCCCCCTTGAGAACCCGGGCTGAGGCTGGGAGCTTGCTGCTGTTTATACAGAATAATGTTTTCCCATCAAAGATGGAGGGACTCAACCAAATGACTAATGGCATTCTTACACAGAAGCACAATTATTTGTGTTTATCACAGCGGCAGAGGAGACAAAAAGGCCCAGCGATATGGATAGAAAGAACATGTTTCCGCCATGTTTCTTTGACAGTTCTCAAAGAAAACAAGTCCCCAGAGAACCATTTGAAAGGTCCATACTGGAGGATGAAATTAAATGCTGGATTGTTTGATCTTTGAAACAAGGTCTGTTCTTCCTCGGGAGATGTCTCACCACCAATCACTGCTTTGACTGCACTGCTCTGAATTCTAGACAAGCAAAAGTATAAACCTCAGATGAACCAAAAAATCTTTTCGGTTTCATTATTTGGCTGTGTGAGGATGTTTTAGATCTACAAAATCATTTATTTAGTAGCATTACACCTGTCCCATTCAACCCTGTGAATATGATGTACTGCGTTTGAGAGAGAAAGGTGTGGTGCTTACTGAAATCGTTGCTCTTGTACACAGAGGTTACTGCAGGGCAAGGCTATTTGGGAGGTGTTTTCAAAGCAACGCAAATTTCGGCATCTCTTTTTATTTTTCATTTGCTTTCTCCTTTACATCTCACCTGGGAATTACTCGTTCAAGACAACCCTGGCAACAAAGGAAATGGTCTCTGCGCATGCTATGAAGCTGACGAAATAGCAAAATCTATTAATGCTTCTGAATGTCTTGGGTTGAAATTTGCAGAGCGGCTGGAGTCAGATACAATGCCAACATATTCGAGTGTATTTATGTCACAGCTGCTGTGTTTTTTTGTTTTGTGTGGAAAGTGCAGATCCATGTAGGTTGAGAAAACAACAACACTTGGTTTAGGGTGAAGGTGGGGAAGTGGCAGGACTACAGGGATCAGAGATCAAACCAATCGCCCGCAGTGAGAGGAGAAAGTAGAGACGGAGGGAAAGAGGGTGGAGGAGGAGAGCTTGATGGAGAGAGTTACAGAAAAGTGCTCTTATACACAGCCTACGGGACTCTCAGGTGTGAGGAGAGGAAAAGGACGACTGTCTATTTTTCCAATCTCATTGCTGTCGAGATCCCTCTCTTCATCCACGCTATTTAGGTAGTACGTGAGGCGTGTGTGTGTGTATGTATGTGTGTGTGTGTGTGTGTGTGTGTGTCTGTGATGGTATCTTCCAGCTTGCCTGGAGACATGGCACTGTGTTTCACAGCTAGATCAGCAGTAACAACCACTTCCACTACCAGAGCTGTCACATGCCGCCGCTAACAAAGCTACAGCTCCCACTGCTAACACAGGTCACATTTAACAAGGATAACAGCATGGATTGTGCCCATACTGTGCTTAATGCTTGTTTCACATCAAAACTCTATATCTAATTTCACATAGACTGTGTGTACAGTAATCACACACACACACACACACACACACACACACACACACACACACACACACAGACTCTCTTGCCTTATACACACAAACGCATTTTTGGTTTTAAATGTGTTTGTTCAAGGTATACACTGCAGGATTTTTCTAAAAACAAAACTAAACAAAAAAAAAACACTGTATAGACTCATACAGAGCTAATCCCTCTCAGGTGGTGGCTGTGGTTTAGAATGTAGACTGGGTCATCTACTCATCTGAAGATCAGTGGCTCCATCTCCGGCTCCTCCAGTCCGCATGTCGAAGTATCCTTGGGCAAGACACTGAACCCCAAACTGCTCCCGCTGGCTGTTCCATCAGAGTGTTAGTGCATGTGAATGCTCACTGTGTAGGAGGTGGCACCATGTATGGCAGCCTCAGCCACTAGTGTGTGAATGTGTGTGTGAATGGGGGAATGTGACATGTAGTGTAAAAGCGCTTTGAGTGGTCAGAACACTAGCAAAGTGCTATACAAGAGCAGTCCATTTACCATTTACCATAGCTGGTTCCAAAATGACAGTGAATCTGGGGTTTCACTTTCACGCTCACATTTGCAGGCGGCATTGTTTACAACACTTTCTCACTTTTAACTTGTCAAGGAGTGTCAGTCAGTGGCCCTACACGTCAAAATATGACGCTGTAAGTAACCTTCAGACAGTTAGGGACTGCGTGTCAATTTACACTTATTACATGCATTTCAAAATAGACTTAGAACGTAGGTAAAACACTTTATATTTAGGTTTACTTCCTTAGGTTTAGACAACAAAAGCATGTGGTTAGATAAAGAGAAAAGACATGGCTTGGCTTACAATAAGCAAACATTTGTTGCTAAGGTAATTTAAGATCACATATGTCACAAAAGTAGAATGCTACACATACTAGCACCCTAAGATGGTTTGACCCGTCCGCCCTATGTGGACTCTTTATACCACAGCAGTAGCTTGAAGCATCAAAATATATCGCCTTTAGCGTCTCATACTGATGCTAAAAGGTGCCTCAGTGTCTGACACCAAAATTCACTGGCCAGGCATCGGTATTGAAAGTGAGACCTGGTAGTTTACAAACAGTAACCAAAAAGTCCTGCATAGTATACCTTTAATATTTTGGGCAGAAAGCATTAAAAACAAAAAAGAGGAGAAGAAGAAAAAGCAGTGCCTGGATAAATTAGGGTTGAATTAGAATCAATAGCAATGATAGCAGAAAGATAATATGAAAAACCATTTTGTCCTTGTAAAATCCATATTGATTTTATCATAAAAGTAAAATAGCGATAGCTAGTTGCACTTATTTGGTTTCCACCTCTCCACTTAGGCTAATCCTCCAAAGGCTGAAAATTAAATGGGGAATTGACAGCCATTATGTGGAAAGAAGTGGTCTTAGCCAGCTCAGCGTCTCTCTCCGAAAATCTTCATCATCGTGTTAAAAAAAAAACAATTAAACATGCAACCAGTTTAGAGGCGGGGTGGGGATAATACCTTGATGAAAAAACTAAACACAAACACTTTTGCACACTTAATAGATCCGGCGCCGTTCCCCTGCTTATGTGTCTCTTTTCTTTTTCCCTCTCATTATTTGCAATGTAAGCAGCAAGAAAAAGGATTTTTCATCCACAGCCACCAGAGACACAAAATAATGGAAAGAAGGATAAAAACAAGGAGAGATGGGAGATATAAAGGACACAGATAGACAGATAGTGTATATAGATAGATAGACAGAGAGATAGGGAGGAAAAGAAGGACGTGCAGGCTCGTCCCGAGGGAGGTGCTGGCCTTAATTATGCTAGTGTGGCTCATCAGTCTCCAGGCTGGCCTATGGCCTCCACGTCCTTTCTCCTCGTGGACTGGGAATTATACATCGCTGCAGTGTTTGTCCATAGAATTAGTCTGACAGATTAACAGCTAAACACCCACAGATCACACCAGGAGCCCACAGGGATTCTGCTGCCTGGGGAGCCCTGCCCAGACACAGAGAAAGATAGATGTAGAGTAAAAAAAAAAAAAGAAGTATGAGAAGGAAAGTGGAGGAAAAGGGCTTTCGGTTTTTCATTCTCCGAGGCACAGAGAGAACTTTGCCTGCTTGGTTATTTCTGTCTGAAAATCTCGAAGCCCCAAAGGCAGCAAGGAGGCTAACGTTTTGGAAATAAAGATAGAGGAAGAGAGAAAAAAAGAAGTGAGAGAGGCAGAAATTGGGTATAATGGGGATAGATGGGGCAATGTAAAGGGTTGCATAGAAGGGATGAGAGGAGAAGCAAGCAAGTCATGCAGGGACTTGCTAATTGGAACAACAGCAGCAGTACTCTATTCCTGAGTGAATAATTCTACGCCAGGAAGTATTGTTAGTGACATCTTCCACTCAGTGTAGTGCTTTCCAGCTACAAATGTTAAGAATGGTGACAAAAACCCAGGAGGGGAAGCATTTTATTACTTTATAATGGCTCGATAGAATGTGCACTCAACGGAAAAAGGGGAATGTAGATTTTTGAAATGAAAAAGTGAAATAACATGTATGAGTTTTTAAAGGCAAATCCAGCCTGCAATTATTCAGACACACTGTACGTTGTTTTCTTTTTTATTGCACAGTTTAAATGTGAGCGTAAAAAGCTCAAACTCCAAAGCATCAAAGCCTGCTTGGTTATGTCTTTTATAAAAGAAAGAAATTGACTTTTCAGATGTGACAGCATTGAGGGTGATTTTACAGACCTTTGGGCTACTTTTTGTCAATATTTTTTAATACAACAGCATAGTGCATACACATGTTTTTGACTGTGTAAGCTTAAAAAAAAAAAAAAAAAAAGAGTCAAGTCAGTGCCTTCAGGTTTTGTCCTTTTGTGAAATTAAAGAGCTTTTGAGAGCTTTCAGAAATACCAGGAATTTAATTTTGGCTGAAGAAAATAGAGAAACAGATGTATTGGTGACAGGCAGCGCATGCTTAAAGAAGCACAAACACCACCATTTTAAGGGCCCCACCTTCCCCTAGTGTCAAAGCTGGTGTCAGTGTTTACAACCCTGATGAGAGGATGAAGTGGAACTTTCCTTCTGGTCACGAAAAGAGAGAAACAAAATACCTTGAGAGTGCACTGTGGCAGCAGCAGTCAGGTAAACTGTGTTCTCTCCTTCCCAAGTTTGATGTCAGCTTATTACAGTAACACTAAGGTGATGTGCTAGCTTGCAGTCTCTCTCCAGTCTGTCTGTCTTCCTAACCTAGCTTGGCAGTGCATCTCTTAGTCTGTCTGTGTCGTGCTTGCTTGCCAAGACTGTGTTCTGTGACTGACAAAAGTGAGAATGAAATACAACTATTTATTACGTTTGATAAATGCCAGCGGGCAACGGTGATTATAAACTGCAGCTCGGAATAGATTACAGTGTCGTGCTTGAAGGTGTGTTTACATGCGCGTGCACAAACTGAAACTTGTGCTCTTCAGCAACAGCGAGCTCTATGAACAGTCCAGGAAATATATTGGTGTGATGGCATTTATCATAGGCGCACATAGTTTCAAAACAAAACAAGGATAATGTGATCTTTCAGTATAGGTTTAGTGTAAACTCTGGACTCAAACACTGTTTGTATCAATACCTACAAAAAGTCATACACTGCAATTGGTATATAACTGTGAGCCAGTCATTTGTGTATATCCCATGTAGTCAGGAAGGCTGCAATCACAGGACCAATGCACTGATGTGAGTAAGGAAGGAAGTAGTATAAAGAGTGAAAGTGCGTGTGAAGAGGCAGGTTGGGATGGTAGATGGGTCAACAAGGTCTTTGCCCAATGAGACCAGTGTTTTGGACAGTGTGGAACCAAATGAACTTTGATTTATTTTAAGGTACATCATCACCATGTTTCTCTTCCTAACCCTAACCATATATATAACTTTACAAGCCTAAACCTAACCGACGTAACATTATGTGGTAACACTTTACTTGAAGGTATCTATAACTGTCATAATTATGACATGACACAGTCATGAACCTGTCATGAACATTATGTACATGTCATAAACGTTTATGACTGCTGTCATTAAGTGCCATTCGGTTTTTGTAATGACAAGTTGACATTGTTTTGGTTGTCTTGATTATGACAACCTGACATTAGTCAAAGTGACATTACCAGAAGATGTCTTTGTCATAACAACTTGACATTAACAAGAAATGCACCTCTTTTTGTGTTTATGACAGTTGACATAATGATCATTATTGTTATGTCATAATAAGGACATCCCAAACAAATTTAATGTCAACTTGTCATGACAAAGACATCTTCTGGTAATGTCACTTTAATTAATGTCAACTTGTCATAATCAAGACAACCCAAACAGTGTCAACTTGTCATTACAAAAACCGAATGACACTTAATGACAGCAGTCATAAATGTTTATGACATGTGCATAATGTTTATGGCAAGTTCATGACCGTGTCATGTCATGTCATAGTTATGACAGTGTCATGTCACCCTTATGTAGATACCTTCAAGTAAAGTGTTACCCATTATGTTAGCTATGTACTGTAGCTTTACAGTAAGTGTGTAACATAATTTGTGGGGTGCTAATTCATTAGATATCATAGGAACCAATGTATGAGGAGACACTGAATGCATAAACATTGACTATTGATTAAATATTGAATTTAAAATGTGTAAAATTGTGACCATGTGGCAATGGCATATTGTTTCCATGGCTCCATGGCCCCCTAGCAAAATTTCGCCTTTGCTGCAAGGAGGTCAGGAGGGCTGTGCATATAGGTTATGTATGCTTCATGAGACTTGTATTTGGTGCTGCATATATAACTGCGTCATAAATTAAACCATATAACTGTATGCAAAATAAGTGTGGCTGATTATTGTGCAGGTTGGATGAGGAAATAGTTGAGTCGTGATGTTGCTTGGGGTAGGGTCTTGAAAAAGGAGTTGCCCTGGGGCCCATGGTACTTTAATATAACCTCATGTAAAAGATGCAAAAATATATCTTTTGATTGTAATTCTTAATGTGAAACAGTTTGAGTTGCATTTCTTATATGATAAAATAAATACCATTATTTATTATAAAAATCACCATAGCTGATAATGGAGCATGGCAGAAAACCAAGTCATCAGAAAATTACCATGTATTTGTGGTAAATGTGAATAAAAAATTAATCATAGAGATGAATTGAAATGTAAAGATGCCGTTAAAATTTAATGCAAATTCGGGGAGAATAAGGCAGGATTTTGCATAATGTACAAGTACAAGAAAACAAACAAACAAACAAACAAACACCACAACAATGAAACAGAATAATGAATAGCTGTAAAAGCTATCACCATAAAGACAGTGGTGCTAAAATATACTGTCACTTGATCAAAAGGCCCTTATGCATGTGTCAACTTTCATATCGCTTGCAGACAGTATAGCTCTGAGAGAGAACACTTAGAGCATGTATCTTCTTCCTGGCTTGAAATGACTGTGTTGTACAGCTGCGGCACAGACTCCAGAGTGCCCATGAAATAAATGAAATGCTGTTTATGTTTATTCTCATTCTATGAAACAACCACTCCAGTGAGCTGCGAGCGTAAACACCAAGTTCCCTCAGATCTATTCATTGCCTTCCTGTTTTGATCACGACAATATGACAGACAAATGCAAAGTGGTTGCAATGAGAGGAGATGTTATTCTGAGGATGGGCTTCTCTCTCCACTTAACTCTGGTGACAAAGATATTATACGGCATTATCTCTGTGTACAGGGGGGGCAGCCATACCTGTTCTCTTGACAAAGCCTGGCTTTTCAGGAGGAGACAATGGTGTCGGGCTGGAGGAGCTCTGTTGTAATTGAGTATTAATGAAGGTGGCGAGGAGGGGGATGCCTGATGTCTGATCTGTTAGCAGTGGCAGGGCCTCTGTGGTGCAGGCAGCTAGTGTCTCTGTGTTTTAGAGGATTTGGTTATCTATTATGTATGAAGGATTAGTCTCCTTCTGCTCCTTCCACCGGCGGGATATCAGCTCCTCGATAGCCTTGACTGCCAGGCTCCACACTTGCAGATTTAGAGCCCCCACCGCTACACACCCTCGCCCTCAGAGTCCTGTTTAACCTTGAAGATGGAGAGCCAGAAGTCCTGCTAACGATCAAATCCTGGTGGGAAACACCACTCGTGGTCTCTGGTACATAACTGGTGGCTCAGGTGGCCTGGGACAGCGCAGGGTAAGTGGTTAGTGCCAAAACGGAACACACACATAAACACAGGTACTGTAAGGCACACAGACTCATACTGTATATTCACAGAGACACAACCGCCACACACACTGGTTCCTATATATATACACAATGGGGCCGTGGGGTTCAGCTGCTCACCGGCAGCTTAGAATTGGCTTGTTTCATATGCATATAAATATTAATAAAAGATCCTCGACGGGCCACAGTCCGGCTATGCTCCTGTAATCTCTTACAATTGAAAGCCAAGGCTCATGAGATGAGAAGGAGAGGAGGCAGAGAAAGAGAAAGAGGGAGAGGGAGAGAGAGAGAAAGACAGGAAAAGAGAAAGAAAGAGGGAGTATAAAAGGCCTTTGTGATTTATCATTCTGAAAATGTCTCAGATGTGGAGAAGGTCTGTAATCCATCAAGATCTCTTTTCTTATTAAATTCTTCAGGATACACTTTCCACTCCCTAAATGTGGTTCACTGTCCCTTTTGATTTGATGCATAAATAGATAAAAGACCAACAACTAAGTGAAACACCCATGCCTTCGGAGACAAAGTCAGGTTTATGAAATTACATCTTTGTTATATGTACACTACAGCGCTAATGCCGTGCCTCTGATTATATAGAACAGATGAGGAAAAAAAACATATGGCCCTCTTACTCGTCTGTATCAGTACTGACACTTTTTTTTTCACAAAGAGTGTCACTCAGCAAGTAAAATGCTGAATATTACATGGTTTATGAGCTTTTGGAAAGTATTTCCCATGCGTGCAAATCTAGGAAACTACTGACAAAATGGTGCATTTTCACTAAAACATTATTCATAGAGCACTTTCAAGAAGACTCGATCAAGACACAGTGCACAAAATGGTATTTGCTTTTCATTCAGTTTGAATTCTTTGTATATAATGGCTGTAATCCCAGCATGATCGTGTCCTGGATGTGGGTACAGTGCAGAATTACCAGCACTTTAATGATTTTATACACCATAGGCTGACCTATATGATTTGTGGTTTAAATCTCCAGTAGAAATCATGTGATTAAATACATTTTTACAATGTAGGTTTCACTGTGAGGGAAGCGCTCATCAAAACCTGGCCTTTGTAAGTGAAATAATTATATATACGTAGACTTCTGTGCAGTAGTTACTTTATAGGTGCGATGTGTAGATGGCCAGAATTTTAGTTTATTATCAACAGACTGTGCAGAAGTAACAGTTCTGATGATATGTCAAATACACCTGTATATTCTGGTGTAGAGATGTCTAGCAAATTATACCCGACCCATCTTGTCTTGTAATATCACTTGTACCTCAAGAGGCGATAGTGCTCACTAGAGCTGCTCTGAGCCCCAGGTTGGTGGCACAGTCGAGACAAAAGCTACATACACACTACACAATACACACTAATATTTATTTTAATATGAGTGACTTTTTATGGCACAAAGATGACTGGCTCTCTTGTCAACCGACTTTTGGCACCATCCCAACCATCGGTAAGAAAAGAAGGGATAAAAAGAAGCAAACAAGAGTAAACACTGGCGTAGCTTTCCAACACTGAAGACAGCTCTTGGCAAGTAAAAAAATGAGGTTTGATCCTAGACTCTCAACATTTTTTTTGGACTAGTTAGCATTGCCTAAAGTTGGATTTATACTTCTGTGTCAGCTCTGTGGAGAGCTCAGGCCGTAGCCTACAGATGTGGCCTACGCTGTTGTTAGCATTTACGTGTGCAAGGGTGTGTCTGTGTCACTCTGCAGTTACACCTCCACTTACATCTTAGTAGATTCAAACACACTCAAAACATGCATTAAACATGGCTTATTAGTGGACAAAATAGCTTCAATATAACTTGCAGGATTCACAGACAAAGAATTTGTCTTTTGCTGGACACATTTTATCCACAAATACAACATGCTAATGTTTTTAGCACAAGCCTATGGCATTTTACATTGTATGAAATAGCCTAACGGCTAGTGGACTTTTCCTCTTCTTATATGAAGCCAGGAAAAACAGCAACATTTCACAAAGGTAATGTTACAAAACTAAATCCCATTACAAACCACAAGGTTCACCAAAAAAACAGCTGTCTAATACTAAACGCTTTCCAAACAAATATAACCTGCTAACATTATTAGCACAAGCCTATGGCATCTTACATTGTATAAATTAGCCTAGCAATGAGCGGAGATTTTCTCTACTCATATGAAGCTAAGATAAGTCACACACAAGACATAAAATGCTATTTTGAGGGGGGCTTTTATTGTCTTCACAAGACGGAGAAGAAATTGGCGATTTAGCTTAAAGTATCTTTAGTGCAACTAATGAAAACAGAAGCCACGCTGAAAAACAGAATCCAGATGGCGCTGATATACACTGTTCAGCCACAACATTAAAACCACTAAAGGATGAGGTGAATATCTTGGATCATCTTGTTAACAATGCGGCACGTTTTAGTTAGTGATGACTGGGCATAGCATGTGGCTAGGTATTACACACTGTACCTTTTAAGCCCCCTTGTGTAGGATTTGAAAATATCTCTGACTTCTGCGGCCCCTACTGGTGGGACCAACAATATATTGTTGTAGACAGTAGAGTGTTAACAGATCAGTAGAATCACTGCACTAGCATGACAGGGACAAGATCCCTCACTGGCTTCCCACTACCGTCAATTCTGTTAGCTGGAAAGCACAAACAAGCTGGAGGTACTGCTACTAGTGACAGGGTGCACAATGACAAACAACTGGATGACAAAGCGGCTGAAATGATGCATTTACAGGTCATGAGTTCAGATTTTCTGCACAGTCTCTGATGCTTTTTATTGTGTCTGACATACATTGCCCAACATCATCCAGTATTGCTTTACAAAGAGAAATCCAGTTTGGAACGGTAAATGAAAAGCAACACATCGATCTGAAATTGTGAAGGTGCAGACAAAAACTGTTTTTGGTGAACATGTTCTTTAGTGTTGTGAGTTCACAAGGAGCGGCATGTTAGGTAAAGTAAGGTAAACATGGTTTAATTAGTGCAAATTAAGATTGGAATAGCATTTCATGTCATTTTCATTTTAATTTTCAAACAAGTGCTCTCCAAAGTTATTTTTTTCACCACTCCTTGTACCAAGCCTATTTGTAGTAAAATATCTTCTAAGCTGTAATTATAGGGAAAGGAAAAGTAATGACACAAAGGCAGAATAAAAGGGACGGGAAGTGCATGGGCACTGGCCACCACCAGTGACTTTCTAATGATGAAGTAGTTGCCATGGTGACAAGGCTTTATGAGACTCTACCAAAAATGAGGCCTTGCCCTGTACCAGTATGTTGTGTTTGTGTGTCTACGTGTGTGTGTGTGTGTGTGTGTGTGTGTGTGTGTGTGTGTGTGTGTGTGTGTGCTTGTGTCCTCAGCACAGCCACGCTAAGCCTGCCTCGCTATGTCCTCAGGCAGGCTTAGAGGCTGTGAGTCAGTCTGAAGAAACCAGGCTGTGATAAGTTGTTACCAGCAGCCTTCAGTCCAGATCTGTGCCCTTTCTCCAAGGCTCGGCTATGGTGCCGCGACGTTCCCTGGCTCTCTTACTGTGACCACCCCAGAGATGACACTCCATGGGTGGAGGGGGGGTACATGTCCAATTATAGCCCCAGCCCTGACCTTTTTTTTTTGGAGGCTTTCTTCCCACCCTTGGCTTCCTCACTTGCTTGATTTGACCAACCAAGCAGACCACAAGCCATAGCCTCTGTCTCTGTGTGTTGTCCCCTATTTGCCACAGTATTGAGTGGAAAATCAGGCAGGGGACCTCTGCCTAATGCTTCCCGATTGCTGTTAATTCAATAAGTGAGCGGCCTTGCCTTGATTTGCCCTTGTGGGGAGAGTAAATGGACAGGAAAATACATGAATAAAATGCTGAGTAGAGAGCAGAGAAAGATAGATGCTAGAAAAACATTATGCCAGAGATGGTATCCTGTCTCATTTGATGACTCAAACATCTCCCATCCCCCTACTTAATACTCAACAGTAAGCATGGACACACATGCTGGTATTAGTATCTCTTTAGCTGTCATTGATTGCTTAGAAACCCCAGCATCAGAATCCGCCTCACTTGGTGCTTGAAAAGTGTATATAAGTGTGCATATTAATGTCAGTGTCTTTTTTGTATGTGTTTGTGTGAAATGTAGAGAGGGAAACACACACACACACACACTCACACACAGAAGAGTGTTAATGAAGCTAGATTTATCCTTCCATATCCATATCATTCCAACATCCCACTCATTAATTAGTTAGTAAGGAACTGGTTCAGTCTATGGAAAACTGGCTTCATCTTCACTGGTGTGTACTAAACTCATTAACCAACAGTGGCTTTAGCTCTGGAGGTTTAGGAGGGCCCCAAAGAGAGAAGTTGAAATGAATGGGCCCCTACATGCAGATGCAGTACGGTGTGATCTGCTGCTTATCCACAGCTCACATTTAAAGGATTACCACAATGGAAAAGCAGGCAAGGGTGGTATGATACTTCTCTAAGGCTCTTGTTTAACATCTGAAACAAGTTGATTGAATGTCTGAATTTCTAAAATGACTATTCTCACTGGTTGTTTGACTGGGTTTTAAGTGAGCAGTTCACCTCAGATGAGGTGTCTTTTTTGTGATTGTGTGACAAAAATAGGAGAGATGTCTGTCAGACTTATAGAAGTAGATTTTATTTTGATAAATAATGTGAAATTAATCTGCAATATTTCAATGTGAAGTTCAGTACAATGTAGCCTACAGGTTTTTTTTTTAAACAGAATTAAAAATGTTTTTTATAGTTTGTAATTTGTGATGTATTTGTATGTATTTTGTTGCTATCTTTTTGAAGTGAGTTATATTACATTGTTAAATGTGACTTTAGCCCAGTTCAGACCAAAGATTCCAGACAAGATGAATTAAAACATGCACCTACCTGCAATACGTCGTTCAGTAACAATCTAAAAATCTGCCGGTTCACACCAATGCAACTCGATGAGATGGTGTATCATCTCTATGCAACAATTCTCTGTACCTCCGCTCTGTTTGCACCTTTTCAGGTTCATTTTGTCGCTGAATATAATTTGTAGCTTCTTACAAATATGAATGAGGATAGTGACTGTGAGATACTGTCTACAGTTGCTTTTGTAGTAGTGATGAAATGATGAAAAACAAACAAAATGAACATCAGATGGACTGTATTTATAACAGATACTGCTGGGGCAGAGCACCTACTGCAGCAAGCGTACATGCCATCTATGGTCATTTTGACTTGACCAGCAGACCTCACTACAAGCCGACTGGCTGTAGAAACACGTGACATGCTTTCTAAAACCAGCTGGTCAGTTGCAGGTGCCACCATTAACCGGCTTGAGTCCAGTTCAGACCAGCCAGTTCGCTGCAACTTTTCTCTGCAACATTTCAAACGGTTTCATCTCATTGCAAATATTTAGTTTGAACAAGGCTTAACACGATGATGCTTCACAATAAAACATTTGAAACATACTATCACTTACTATCGTATCAACAACCACCTTAAAGAAAACCTGCATTTGTTAATGTTTTTTGGCCAACTCTGACATATTATCAGCATAACAAGTTGATATATAGTGAACATATTAGCGCACAGTTGCCTTTTATACATCTATCAGAGATGGACCATCTTTAGCATTCATGTAAAATAATGTTTCTGTCTACCTGACAACTGTAAGTCCAGTTTGAACCTAGAAGATTAGTGTCTGGCTCTTTAGATGCTAATTGCTTCACTGTATATTCACCAGCTAGTTGCTAACTTTGTCTGTCTGGGTGTAACTCTCAGCACTATGACTTACTTTGTTCTCATTATATACAGTGATTTAATCTATTGTTAATATGATTACTGCAGCTTTAAATTCTATCTATCCAAGTGAACAGAAGGGAAAAGGCACATTTTTTTAAACCAAACCTCCCACCTGACCAAATGTCACTGTAGGATTTCTTTATTGTTACATCATGCTGCTATTTATCTGGCTATCTATTTATCGAAATCCATATCACTGCTACGAGTTGAGTCACTGGGAGAGTTTGTTTCTGAGCAAGTTATCCTATAATAAAACACAGAGGTGCCAGGTGCACAATGTAGTTTGGAAACTGTACATTGTATGCAGTGCGGCAGGTGGAAACAATTGTTTTGTTTTTCTAAGATGGCTGAGCTCTCTTCCCAAAATCCTACAGCAAACGCGTGGGCGTCTGCCCCTTGATATTTCACTGGTGTCTCCGTCTAGCTGTGTGACAAGCTTTTTACTCAGATGGCTGCTGCTGCTGGCGCTGTTCTGAGAGCAAGAAGATCGGCGTGTCATGAAGGGGGGGGGGGGTTCACAAACAAGTCATCTCTGAAATCCTGCAGACAAGCACTCATCAATTAGCCTGGTCTTAGATGATAACGTAGCTGTTTTGCGTTAGCTGTTACATCACACTCCATTTAATTTACAAGAGGCGGCGCACGCCGTCTCTGTGAAAACAGTATAATGAAAGCGACAAGGATTCCTCCTGTCAGTGTGTCATATTATTTTAGCTATTACCATAGGAGATCTTTAAATATTAAAGACAACTCCGATTTATATAAACATGTATGCTATATCCGTGGGAGATCATTTACAGCCATAGCTCTGTATGCACTTAGTGTCTTCCCTGGCCTTGAAGGAAACATGCCAATATGAAGAGATCTTCAGCATAATAAGGGTATGCAATTCTGGCTGGCAGCCTCAGAGCAGGTTGTGAGTTTTTATCCAACGGGAAAAGGAAGGTTCTGAGATCTCCTTATATGAGACTTGAGGGTTCTAAGATCAAATTCCTCTGAGCCATACAAGCTTGTGAAGGGAATACTGAGATGGGCTCTGACGCGTTTCTTTCCCCTCCACAACTAGTGGAGTGTGGGATTCTCCTGTTCCTCCACACAAACAGATCCATCTGACATGACAGACCTTAACCCCTGAGGGCCCACTTAACTCACAGCCACATTAATTGAATCTGGCCCTTGTGAAAGCACTAGAGAAACCCTACACCATGAAATCCACTATAGAAAACAGCGGATTTGGAGCAGTGAGAGGATGCACGTCATAGGCTGAGATTTGATGTATTTCGAAGCCGATGGAGCGGACGACTGTGATGTGTGTTCCTCAGATCATTAGGTTGAATCAGCTGAGATTCATCTGAAAATGTTGCTTTATGGGGCAATTCTCACAGCTAGCTGGTTACATCTCATTGTCTCTCTGTTTCTGGTGTCTGTCTCTTCCCTCCTTTCACACAGGCTGCTGCAGATAATGGAGAGGTATCCGGAGCGTATTTCTTGTATCCGTGTTCCTTCAGGGATCTCCATGGAGATAAAGTTGACCTCTTGGTATGTAATCATCCTCCTCCACTTCGCAGGTGAGAGAGGTAAGGGCAGGGATCTCGGAGAACATGGAGAGAGCATGTAAGCGCACACGCACATACACACAGAGAGGGGAAAGACACACACAGAGCAAATACACAACTCTCTGAAAACACATTCCTTCCGTTCACCTCAATATAACCCCTGTGTTTACTCCCAGAAACAACATTTTCACTCTGTCTCAGTCTGTCTGAGGATTAATTCACTGGATAGAGGCTGATAATATAGACCTACAGAAATCTGGGGCTCCTCCTTTTACAAATGTCAGATAAAGTCATCATCATCATTTTATTACACAAAGCCGATTACTCCTCCAGCCAGGCGCGTATAGGGATAAAAGTGGGGATCGGGTGGAGAGCCCTGACACAAATTGGATTTCCACTCTCCTATATCCTTAAATATAGATTTATTATCCATTAACACACCAGTATCCCTAGCTAGTTGCAAGATGGGGATTTACTCTAATGAATAGAAATCATGCGGTATATAAAAATACATTATTTACTTTCCAAGGCTTTATTGAATTTGGAGCAGAACAAATGCAAATGTGTGAAAGGTGCAGGGAGAGTATTTTGTTTCTTCCACTCCAGTGTAATTATGTCACAGTCTACTGTAGAATGGAAATCCAGATGTCGCATGAGCTTGATTTTTTTTTCATATTAATGTTGAATGATTGGCAGATACCGTGAATATTTCAGTGTCTGAAAGGTCTTGTCATAAAACTGCACTGTCTATGCAGAAGAAAGATGCAAATATTTATGATATTGGTGCTACATGACCAGGGAAAGGGCTGCCTACTGGTATTTGACATGATGCGTGCAAAATGTGAACAAATGATATGCTTATATATGTTTCTGAAAACATTTTTTAGGTGAGAAAAAGGCAATACAGTGACAGAATCTTGGTTCATGTTTGATCAACACTGCTTAGTTTTACTGCTTAAACTCATTTTTCTTTTTACAATACAGGGAAACAGTATGGCGTCCACTTCCTGTTAACAAAGTCTCAAATTACAGCCAAACAGTGCACTAAAATGTTTCTAAAAATGTTTTAGGCAAGAAATAGGCAGTACAGTAACAGAGTCTTGGTTTATATTTGATCAGCACTGCCTAGTTTATAGAGCTGCCCCCTTATAGTCAACCAAATGTTAGTCGACCAGAAAGGTCATTAGTCAGCAAGATTTTATTGGTTGCTTCGTTGCAGAAAAAAAAAAAGGTGAAACTCATTTAGGAGCTGCGCCTTGTCAAAACAAATCAAAAGCTATATAACTGGACCATGTGGGAATTCAATTTGAAAGGACAGACACAGGACGAGGCCACGCTCAGCTGTCAGACAGGAGTCACGTTACAAACCAATCACAGCTGACAGATACCTTTCCCTTCCTCTGTAAATATTCTACTACCCAGAGCTTTACATCTGTCCCACGGATGATAGGCCTACACACTTATAAACAGCGTCTGGAAGAAGATCAGCTCTGCTCTCAGGATTTCAGCTTAACAGGCTATATAGTGTTTGTTAAGGTTGTTAGCAACCTGCAGCCGCACTCTTGAAAGCCGACACAAAAAGGCACAAGAGTAGCACCCATTGCTTGCCCTTGTGTTTTCCAGGTGGTTAAAGATGCAGCATGTTTATGGCCTCTAGTTTACAGGGCTGGTACCTGTGGTTATTCCACAGACTAATTAATAACATGTCGGGCAGGAAATCCAAAGTGTTGGATCATTTTGAGAAGGTGAAGGACGAACCCAAGGTGATATGTAAGCAAACATGACGTATCATCTGAAACATGTAAGTAGCTACATGCCCATTAGCCACTTAGGACAATCATTACTGCTTTGCCGACAGGGTCGTTAACAGGTGGCTCGCTCAGTGGGCTCTAGTTTCCTGGCGCGGCGCAGGGTGGCGAACCCCGCGCAGAGCTAGTTTCGAGCAGCCCAACCCGAGGCGCGCTCAGTTTGGTAGTTTGGCAGACTGAGGTGCGCTGAGATGGGTGTGGCGGCGCAGCAGGGGGAGGTGTCGACAGATCCAGCTTGGTGCAGTGACAGTTTCGTGCCAAAAGGCTTTGCCGAAGGTGCGCTAAAAGCTCGCCAGCTGAAACCAGGTCTACTGTCAGCGCAGGCGGAGCGCAGCCGGTGTAAGCTGAAGTTTGGCTGACCGGCGGACAGCACACATCACCAAAACCTCACAGGCAGGTTTCCAGAATGTCAGGCACATTAACGCTGCAATAAATACCCAAAAAAACACTATTCAATGCAACTATCTGCAATCAGCACATAAATGTATCTCTATATCGACTGTCCCGTCACATCTGATGTCAGATCAAAGGGGATTGGCACTGTTTGGCATGCGTAATGGAAACCCAACCTGATTTGATTAACACAGCTGCAAACTAATGAGTTCACATCCCTCTCAGCCAACCACAAACAGCCACAGCATCAGATAGGGAGTATATATTCAGCATCTGTCATCTTAGAAAAGTCAAAAGAAAAGAAACAGAGTGAGACTGCGAGAGAGAAAGAGAGAGCGCGCACGCACGAGAGAAACGCAACATTGATTTACAATTGTGGTGACCTCCTCCCAGGCTACCTTTGCATCATCAGCCCGTGGAGGTCTGCTCACAGTTACGTATATTTGGACACTGCGAGCTTGGACCTCCTGGACCAAAACATCAGTTTCCTCCTGGGAGGAGTTGGGCTGTCTGACGCTGCTGCTCTCTTCTGCCATGGTGAATTGAGTAAACTCTCATTACGCCTTCGTGCGGCGCATTTAAGGGCGAGGAGAGGGGCTCATTTGATTGGTGTGATGTGTGTAAAACCCACTCCACGCCTTCTCTCCTCCCTCTTTCCGACTTGCACAGGTAGGAGGGATGGAGGTGGGAAAGAGGAGTGGCTGCGCCAGGGCGCACGATGTGCCAAACTTGCAAAATCCGCCTGGCCACACCCAGTTGGCGAAGCGCAGGTGCGCTGGGTCTCCACCTCACCCTGTCTGCGAAACTAGAGGCCAGTGTGTGACGTGCACTTGTAGATAAAATATAGGCCTATATTAATGAAGGTTCATTAGTACGGTTTGTATTTCTCTGTAATGTAGCACAGTGTTAACAATGTTACTGATACTATTCTTTCTCACACCTTCAACTCAAACCATTGTGTTGCCCCGCCCCAAAATACATAACTTAATAATTAAATGAATATCGTATACATGCACCCTGCTAGTCAACTAATGGCCCTAAATGACAACTATTGGTCGACTAGGAAAATTCTTAGTCGAGGGCAGCCCTACTAGTCAGACAGTTTGATCTGAGATTGGTCTGAGTTTGACAGAGAGAGAGTTATCTATCTCGCTATGATTCTCTTTGTGTCCGTGGTGGTGGGCAGAAGAAAATACAGAAGTGTTACCTGTAATTCGAGCAATAGCTGTACAACTATCAAGAATTTGAGCTGAGAGATGAGCAGGGAGATCTGGGCACTGGTAAGGTAGAAGTAAGTTTACCGCAGTTCATTAACACATACTGCCCACATTGTTATGATATACAGCTGGCTGAAAATCAACAAAGTATCCCTTTAAGTGTAAGAACTGTCTAAGACTGTTTTTTATCTGTAATAAAATAAAAATATAATGCTCAAAATGAGTCAGCTATTTTGCATGTGTGCATGTTTTGCTGTGTACTGCTGAACATGCTCGTACATACATTTAAACCTGTGTAGTGTGTGTGTGTGTGTGTGTATGCATGTCACAGCGCCTGCACGAGAGTCTATTCCCACATCCCCATGAGAGAGCGCATGTATTGAGGGTCAGAGTTTGTTTCTGTCCCTGGCTGGTTGTTGTTGGCAGGATTAGCGACAGGACAAGATGTTCAGTAAAAGCCCTCAGTTAGCTACGCCAAACATTGCATAATGCTCCATTTAGCACAGCACAAATTTGAGGATTTACTCTCAGACCTCTGACCTATCTGTAGGCCCTTTCTGGATGGATCAACCTTCAATGCGTTTTAGCAGATGGATAATGTTTGTGGTGATTTTCCTTGGCTTAGTGGCTAAAATATGTTTTTGCTTCGTTGTTTCTGTTTGTATCACAGATAACAGACAGATCAGTGGCTGCCTGTTCTAGCTTATAAATTTACAACAACTGCTGTGTGGTTCATGCAGTATATATGCCTTACTCAGCGCTGTGCCGACACGCCAGGGCTCCCTCATAACAGCACGGCGCGGTATCTATGTGTACAACCTTTGACTCCTAGCTTGGAGAAAAATATAACATTTGTCAGTCATCATTAAACATGAATCACAGATGTGAGAGGAGTGAGAGTGAGAGGTAGACGCTTCACTCTCAATCACCTGATAGTGGAAACTAATGTCTGACTTCTCCGTGTCTCTGCAGTGCTGTGCAAAGTGATAGGCAGAGGGAAAAAGTGTAGTCGAGCAATAATTCAAAAGTGTAACCTCGGGCTATCTGAGGACTGTGCAAACACAAGGGCCTATCAGGCTCAGTCGAGTCAACACTGAAGCATGTTGGAGGGAAAAGGTGATTTTATGTATTTCCTGGCAGAGGGTAGGTGTGTGATTCGTGCATAAAGAGGCTTTTTTGGAAAGTGAAAATGTCTTGTGCTGTGGAAGCCGTGTGTTTTTTTGTGTCAGGGATACTGTTCTGCTGGCCTTTCCTTTCCCCATCATGATTTGCTTTTACTGTACATCGCTGCACCTTGTCCTCCCCTCACTTACTTTACTCTCTCATCTCTTTCCCCATCCTTGGGTTTTCTTCCCTCTATCTTAGAACCGCATTTCTGTTTATCACTCCTGCTTCCTGCCCTGCCAAATTCTCCTCTCTACACTTTATTCTATCCCCGGGTACCTGGCTTTCTCTCCTCCACTGCTGAGCTCGTCCCTCTCTCTCTCTCTCCATTTTCTCTCTCTCCCTCCCTGAGATGACTCTAAGTCATCTTCACATAGAACTACTCTCATCTCCTCTCTCTCCATTCCAACCATCTCTTTATTGACTTCTACTTGTCCTCCCATCCATCCTTTCCATCTCTCCAGGCTTTTAGAGTGAATGATACAGATAGATGCTCTCTGCACCCTTTCTCAAAGCTCTCACACACAATCAACAGCTCCTGCACTCAGCAGTCTACCTCTCATCTCCCTCCCTTTCTCTCTCCCTCTCTGTCTTGTGCACACACACACACACACACACACACACACACACACACACACACACACACACACACACACTCTCAAACACTGTGCAGGTCTCTTTACACCTGGTCATTCCTGGAGCAGAGAGGAGCAGGTTGATACAATGGGGCAGCAAAACACTTCACTTACTGTCGTGAGTGCTGGGTATAGGGGGCAGAGATTTACCTCCACTCCTTTTTATAAAAATACGTATATATCAGCACTGAAGTATGATGTATTAGTTGCTAATACAGTGGGGAAACAGATGGTTTTTTTTTGGGATATCCCATGATTTTGGCAATTCAACTGCTTATTCTGTTGGGGGTCGCGACTTGCGGGGGGGCTGGAGCCTATCCCAGCTGACATTGGGCGAGAGGCAGGGTACACCCTGGACAGGTCACCAGACTATCACAGGGCTGACACATAGAGACAGACAACCATTCACACTCACATTCACACCTACAGACAATTTAGAGTCACCAGTTAGCCTGCATGTCTTTGGACTGTGGGAGGAAGCTGGAGTACCTGGAGAAAACCCACGCTGACACGGGGAGAACATGCATACTCCACACAGAGGGGCTCTCCCCAGTATGTAAGTATCTGCAAAATGTACTTAAAATATAAAAAGTTATTATTATGAAGCAGAAAGGCTCCTGTAGGAGTCTTGTTCTTTTATATTTGCTTACTTGATTGTTATTTTTAGAGATGCATTAATGTGTAAAAAGCATTTTAATATTGGTCCTTAGTCAACGAGTCAGCTAATTTTAATGGCAAGGATTACCAACTGAACAAAGTGGGAACCTGGCTCAAACAGTCATGGGCCCCAAGGAACCTTGTTAAGTGTGGAAATAAGTTTATGGTAATTGCTGAGAATACACACACACTATCACGATATCAGAGCGATTATAGCCTGACACAGCGTCGTAAGGTGTCGTGCACGATAATCCATTGTTTTATCTTGTGTAGTGTGTGAGTAGGCGACAGCAGACGCCACATCTGGGACCCTTCCAGCATCCCAACACAAAGTGTTTGATTTTCTTTTTATCGTTCAAGACTTCTCCCATCACAGCCGTCACTTTGACCAATAGAAACACAGAGTGATCTGCTGCCATGGACGGCTGTACGACAACAACACCCCAGCTGTTTTGATATTTCCTCTAGGGGTCACAGAGTAAAAAAGGGAAAAATGCTGATGTGAAAAAGCAGAGGCACTTCAAGAACCCGGCTGCAATTAGCATCAAGCTAGCAAAGAATGTTATTAAAGTAGTGGTGGGGCTTTTACTTACCACAACTGCAGAGGGTACCAGCTTCATTTGAAACAGACTACATTAGAAAATGGCCTTTATTTATTATTCACTCTGTATTTTTCTATTTTAGCTGTTCCCGTTTGCCTTGATAAAGTTAATGCATTGCGCTGTCATTTCAAACTCAACACTTCTTGTACCCATTTAAAACTAAAAGCCCCTTATAATTTCGATTTAGAGAATCCCATCATTTTTAAACAGGCTTTTATTGTGAAATATTTTCAGGAACCTGTTGTGGAGGATTTAGTGACTTGCATAATTTGCATGTAGTACTTCAGATGTAGCTCCTGCCATTTGGTGGTGCCTTTTATGGTACACATGAACAGACATAGTGACTGAAATAATGCTAATTATGATAAAGATAGGACAAGAATAACCTGATGACATCACACATGTTGTGAAAGATGACCAGAGATGATTGGTCACGTACCAATCACCTAATCTGACACAGTGACATTTGGAGCAGACAAAAATGTCGTGTAGTGTGAACCACGCATGATGTGCACTAATAACGCACAGTCTAAGCTAAAATAGTAAAGGCCTTAAAGTGGCTCCAGTATTATTACATAATTGAGGCCCTGTCTTGAAGAGGAGCAAAACTATTGTTTAAATACCTTTAATATAGTTGTTATTCTAAATTAGTGTTATGTGATATCAAACTAAAACCTCACTACCTCGAGGAACCTAGGAGGAAAGGGGGAGCAAGGCCAGTTCTGATAAGGTGTCTGCATTTCCACAGTTCATCAATCTGACCATCAGAGCAGACGATGAAAATGTAAATGTGGAACTTCACAGACAGCCTTTTTAAAGTATTATACATGCACATAATTTTATTTAAGGTCACATAAAGTAAAGAAGAAGAAAACAAGAAATATTTGCTGATAGGGGCCTTGAAGTACTCTTCTTTTGAAGACAGAAAAAAAGAAAAGAGTATCATCAGCATATATAGACACATATATAAACATTTTTATTCATTTCCATGAGTAATTTAACATAATGATGTCACTAATGTTTCTGTTACTAACAGAAATAATTACGGAGAAAGCAGACAACCCCGTCTGGCCAATCAAAAATGAATACATGAATGAATAAAAAGATTCTTTAAAATGGAACCAATAGCTCATCTGTGCTGAGGTCAGGCTTAAATGTGTAGTTATTGTACATGTAACTGTACATGTGTTTACAGTGTCTCAATTAGCTGAGGTGAAGAGAAAATCAAACATCCAGTTCATTGTATTGTTGCATAATCCAATTGAGCGTATGTACTGTAACCCTGCAAATACTGTCTATAACACTAATTCTGTCCCACAATTATGGTAATTTTCTGTAATGAGATTATGTCACTAGAGTGCCATGTTGTTGTACTTCATTTGTCACTTTGCATTGGTTCATTTTGTCATGATGTAGTTTATCTCTGCATTCACCTGGATGCCTGTTTGTAAGCAGCATTATACCAAATGATTACAGTGTGATTCTCTTTGTATTCACTGTCTTTAGGATTCTGAAGTAAAAAGCTAAATTATATTATCCCGATGAAGACTGAGCTGCCTTGGATTCATGTTTCCCAGACAGCTGAGCCTGCATGCAGGAGGTTAAATGAACATGTCACTCTGCTAAAACACCAGATTATAACATGTACTGTAAAGAAAGATATCCCCCCTCTCTCTTCCTCTGTCTTCCTACACGTTCACGTACTTGCACACACACACACTTTCTGTTTTACACCATAAGCTCCTCTGGTACACATCAGGCTGCAATGATGAACGAGCCCTCTGTCTTTTACAGTGTGATAAAGCCCCCTGTCTGGGCTTAGAGAGGAAGGTTATTGTTGGAACGCCATAACCTTTTATTTCATCTGCTGTAAAAAGAAATCAATTAAGAGCTAGGTAGGATCCTGCCTTGCTTTTAGCACAACTAATCACATTTTGCTCACCCACACTTGAGTTTTTTTTCCTCCATTTTTTTCCTCAGTGCATTTTTCTTCTAATTCCATCTTTTCATGTCTTTACCATTCTTCCCTGCTCTCTCTCTGCCTTTATGTTTAATTTGTGACAGCAGAAGCAGTCAGAGCTCCCATTTTACCGTATGCCTGCAGCTTTAATAGCTTTAATCACTGCCTTCACCATGGCAACCTGTACGGACAACCAGTCAAATCCCACCTGTGGTATTTTTGTGTATACCAAAGCCCACCTCCAATTGCTACCAGTTCCATGGAAAAGCAGATTTCAGTCAAAGGAAAGGCACAAAGATTGATGTAAACAACGAATAATGTAGTTGAGCAAGAATAACTGAAGAACATATTTAACCGATGAAACATCCCTCACAGCAACTCAAATTTTACACCACCTCACATATCACAGCAACGGTTGATAATCCACAGCAAAGCCTTGGGAGGATAACTGAAGCACAAACTCCAATTAAAATCTAGCAGGTTGCAGATGATGTACAGTAGTAGATGGATTCCTAGTGGTGTATGATCAATTGCAGTATTTTAGGATGGTGCCCCAAATTGTGCATCCATCCTGTACTGTATTTGTCCCCTCCATTAGTGCTGTAGCTGCCATCTGCAAAATAAGTGGTCTGCTACTCTCAAAATACACTCTTTCTTCTATCAGGCTCTCAACCTCTTTTATCCTAAATTTGGAAGAGAAAAAAATGCTTCAATGTTTTTCACTCAAAAATACAGTTTTATTTTAAGAACAAAGCACATTTTTTTATTGACTGCACCACATCTGCATCTGAAAAATTGGTTATATTGTCAAATTGTGTCAAGTAAATATCACTGAATATCGAGTTATTTCTATTTACCATTTTCAAATGCACAATAAAGAGTAACCTTCAAACAGAATTTTTAAGGAAAAGCTAAGCTTTGGGAAGTAGGCTTAGGGCTCATTAGTCTCACTCACCAGACTTTTCTCAAGAAAAGAAAGGTCTGGCTGGGCCGACTCTCACTTTAAGATTGGAGAAAAAAACGCCTCGGCTGCTTGTATTTCTTTCAACCAATCACAATCGTTCTGGGCGGTGCCACAGCAACGGTGCGCTTGCAAAAATATTGCCGGGGGGAAACAGGTTTTGGTGTAACACGCGAACCATGGCAGAAAAATGGCTACATCCCCTCAAGATCAAACACCGCAAAAGTTAGTAAAGGACGTGTTGAAAACGGTTGAATACTGCTACACAACCCGGAGGTAGTAGGGCGGGACTTCAGCGGGTGGCTTGTTCCGCCCAATGAGAGGCTGATCTATGCAGCGAACTTCCGCCCACTCAGACTAAGGGCTCATACACATGCGCAGAAAATGTGAGGTTGGGCGCTGATTGCTACTTTTGTTCTAACTCTTGTGCCACCTTTCAAAGGTGTGGATGCCTAATGTTGCTGCGTGACCATAACCAGTACTGTATCATAGCCAACTTACCTGAAATCCAGAAGTGTTGAAGAGTTGATCTAATTCCAGGCATTGTTTTTTAATTGTATATTACAATATTGTCTGTTGGTAGGATTTAAAGTTCTTAGTAGCCCTTCAGTGAATTGATCAACTTCTCCATATTCATCAATGATAGAAATTTACAGAAGAAACTATGGCTGCCAGGTGTGATTGGTTGTTCCTCACCACATGACATTTGGTGTATGCTGCGTTTCAAAAGTTTAACTTTGTTCATCTCAGGGCACAGATGTCTGAAAAATAGACCCTTTTACTGTTAGTAAACAGTATGAATGGTGGGTGGGGCTTAGCTGGAGGTAAAACAGTTCTCCACAGACATTAGCTAGTGCTAGCTAGCAAGTTCTGTTGCCTTGTTTTCGACAGTGGAAGAAGTTTGGTTATCCAGAGTTGGCATTCTTTCAGGGGAAACAGAGCAGCAGAGTGCCGAGTGGACATGATAATCCTTAATACACATAACATTACTCATCCCTACAGTAGCAAATACCTTTCACCTAACCTGATACAAATTGCGCGCGGCACATGCAAGCATTTTTGATGATCGTCTCCGTCCAGTCCTTTTGTCTTATTGCCAACCACAGTTGTTTTGTTTTTGTTGACAGGAAGTGGTGGCTGGTATGTGATAAAATTTAAGTTTTGAGCTATGACTCTTCTGGCACCCAATAACACAACAGGATGATATTTTAAGACTCCTGTGCAGCCTACAGCCCTGTAGTGGCTATTCGTGTTTTGCCTCCAGCAAATAAACTGACGTCATTGTGACATCGGCCCTGAAAGGGTCCTATATGGATGGATTCGAGGGAGCAAATAAACATGGCATGCATCCTGGCCCTGATTCTTCTTTTGTTTTGATGAAAATGAAACGAGAGGATCAGTAACACTCTAATGTGCAGATGGCAAACATGAAGCTTTAGCCAGCTTAGCTTACCTGGCCGAGACATAGTCCAGCACATTTACATGTGAGTTTTTGTGCAGATCAACAAATAGCTATAACATGTTTGTGAGCTTTAGAAGGGCTAGTAGGCTGACTGTGTTACCTTTAGAAAGAACCAGCTATTTCACCCTGTTTCCAACCTTTGTGCTAAGCTAAGCTAATTGACTGCTGGCTTCCTATTTACTATAGACATTACAGTATCTTCAAATCTCTAATCTAATTCTCTGCAAGACTGAATAATGTCCAGTGTTGAAGTACTCCTTCAAAGTGTTCCCTGTAAAGCAATGTTCATTTCTCAATTAATGGACACAAAATCTTTCAACTCCTGTGACAGCCATATAGCATTTTATCATAAAGTTAAGATGATGTTTTCTGTGGGCTGTCGAGTTAGAACACTCTGGATGAGGGTGTTACAAACAAAGCGAGCATCCTTGTGCAGAGTTATTCAGAATTATTGTGGTCACTCCGGTGCTGTTCTAATTAGCAAGTACCTGTATGGCTCCACACTTTTTTTTTCCCTCCACTTTCTTCCCTGCACCTCTGCACCTCTCACCATCGATGCACAATGCACCCTGTAACCTCTTTCTTTTCCTTTTCTTTTCTCTCGTTTTCTCTGTGTTTGCACAGCCTTGGAGTCCATATGCTGCCCTGGGGTCTGATAAGAAAAAAAAACAAGCAAGTTCAAACAAGTCCTCTGTATTTTTCTGTGAATAGGCAACTAAAATCTGAAAAATCTCCTCTTCTCTGTTGTCTCCTTACCACACCCCATGTTCTCTTTTCAATTCTCCACCATGGCGAAGAAACTGAGAAAACTTCTGAATGAGCCGAGCTGGCATGGTGCCTGACCCCTCCTCTGCAGAGCTCGCATTTCTGTTTATCATTCACTCTTGTTTTCGCCCCTGCAAAATTCTCATATCCCCCATCTTATTTCTCCACTCTTTCCCTCTGTGCCTGGCCTCCGTCTCTGTCACTGGTGCGCTCGCCTATTTCCCCCTGTACTCTCCCTACCTCACCATCTCTGTCACTACATTCCTCTGCCCATGTCTCCCGGAGGGTAGGAGGAAAGAGAGGTTTTAATTAGGTGAACACATCGTAGCTCCAGGGGAAGCAGAGATGGCACGCTAACACACGGCCGCTACTTAAGGCACCCTGACCCAGCCGAGGAGTGTGGCGATCGGGGCGGAGAGCCTCATCTCGCCCATTCCCTGGAGGCCCTGGCACTGCGGCCTCGGCATGGTTCCCAGATCTCTCCATCTTGTTTGTGTCAGTGTTACAGTACAGATTCCCATCAGCAGCAGTAATGGTTGTCTAATAGGGCACTCCAGTCCTGCCTGTGGACGGTAATGAGGACGGCTGCCAGCGCGGCACAATCGCCCTTGCTTTCCACTGTATGCGTGTGTGCCTGCCTGTCTTTGGCACTTTCATCACGGAGGGCGCAATCCTCCTCTTGCAGACACCCCTCCTTCTTTTACTCTCACTTCCTATCTTACACAAAAACAGTCCCAGACTAATTCCATCAGTCACCCTGAGATTGTATTACATAAGCAGAGTCAAAGACTCAGTGGGAGTTTGGCCTTGGGGTAAGTCTGTTTGCTCTACCTTAGATACCCTATAGTGATAGTCAAGGGGGGAACAATTACATTCTAACCTGCAGCGCTGTAGAAGAGTACTTATATTTCCCCTTTCATCTTTTCCTCTGTCTTTTTCTTGCTCTTGCTCTGTCTCTATCTGTCTTCATTAGCATCACAGTATGGCCGTATTTATCGTTCTTGGAGAGGATCAGTGGCCTGCCTAGGGGCTGGTGTGATGAAATTAAAAACTCACAAACACACACCCACTCACCCACACTCATGCACAGATCCTGTCAGGTCCTGTACGTGACACGGCTCTATACATACACACAAAGACCCTGAGGGTACTGGATCTAATGAGGACACTGGTCTAGAGCAGGGTTACCATAACAAGCTTAGCTCAGTGTGTGCGTTCGGCTACACACAGCCTCCACGCTGTCCTTATCAAGTGAAAAAGGCCCTTTGAAGCAGTAAAGGTACCATTAGCTGGCCTGCAATCTGCTGGTGAGGAAAAGATGGCAAAAGGCAAAAGAAGGATGAGGTGAGAGAGATCAAGAGACGTATAAGCAGTGCTTTCATCTCCAGTATCTTCTACATTCTGTTCACGTCAAAGGCTACTGGCAGAGGCCTTTATGCACACACCAACTTGCTGGCTCAATTATTAAACCCAAACATCAAAACTGTGGGTTTTTCTTTCCTCGACAGCTGACTTAAAATGATACAAAACAATCTCCTGTTCCTGATTGGAAAGGCGCTGGCTCCTGATTTGCATGGAAAAATATGTATAGCATTCTTTTCAGTTTGCCACTTTTATTACTTTATTTTTGAGTATGATTTCTCTAAATGGAGACAAACACAGAGAGACACACTAACCAACAATATGGATTTCTAGAGGATGATTTACAGTCTCACCACCTACAGTCAGTGACATCTAAAGAGCTAAAGCTAAAGCCCTTTAGTCACTTTACACTATGTAAACTCTCCCCTCTGCTTCATCATTCTTTAATTGGGGCTGTTAATTGCTTCTTTAATGGCTTCTCCTGGACCTAGAACTGGCACTGTGGGAGACAGAGGCCAAGGATGGCTTATGTCACCCCACTTGGAAGACACAGAGCTGAACAGGGAAACGCAACCCCATTGACCTGGCAGCTGGAGGCTGAACAACATCATCAGCCTTCAGGGTCAGCTCACTCTGGCAGCGAGCAGAATGTATGCATTAAGTAAAACAAATGATAATTTCCTCCATAGTCTGTCGAGTACTTAACAGTCATTAGTGTGAAGATGAACTTAAACATCCCTCTGGAATGTGATCATTATCGCGGGTATTGTGTAGTGAGGCTAAATGAAATGTATGAGTGTTGGGTTTATTGTATACTGTACATCCTGACCTTTAGGTGAAAGCAGTATGGTATTTGGCTCCAGGCAAAGAGTTCTCAGCTCTCCTAAGGCGGTACACTTTCCGCGCGTTCTCAATTAGTATTACTTTTCTCAGGAAGTGCTTTTTGGGGCATTTGCTCAAGTTGTGACACCTCTCCAACCGAGAAAGAAGTTGCAGTGTTTGCTCATTAAATCTGCCACCTGGAATGTTTGAGCACCACGATCAAGTCATTTCCTCTCACCCCAGTGATTAAAATGCAGCGCACGAATTTTGGCCAGAAATGTCAAAGTGCTCGTTGTGTTCCCACTCCATAACCACTGTGTCATATCTGACCTTTTCCCTCCATCACTGTCACCGCCACTCATGTCTCGGTAGCAAGCCGACGTTGTACACCTGGAGGAACCAACTGACTTAACAGCAAGACGGCGTGTTGACAAACCGAGGGGAAACAACCTTTTGAATGAAGATCAAACTGCCATTCTGCGTTGTCGAAGCTGATTTATCAAAGCCCTGTTAGTAGAAACTGACAAGTGCAAGACTCTCTCTTACCTGTAAATTGTTGACGCTGATTTGAGATACAAACAAAAGCGAGTTCCTGATGAAAGAGTCCAGGAAAATACATTGTGCTATACATATAATTTACACAGTTCAGGGTATACTTAGGAACCTAAGCTTTTAGCCTCCAACACCAGATGTAATCCATACACAGCTTTCTAAGATTTCTTTTTTTCCCATGCATAACAACTCTGCATCTGTTTACTGGAAAAAAGATGCAGTTTCAACAAATCAGTGGTTTAAATGGACCACAAAGCAGAGAATACAATCGGAGCGTCCCGCTCCGCGCGCTGCATGTATCAGCTTTGATTTCATTTGATCATAGAAAGCAATCAATAGCCCATCACAATGTTCCCCTATTAATCTCAGATCCAAATCAATTCAGTTTGTATTCCCATACAAACTCAGGTAACAAGATTCTCCACACAATGGTAGGCACACACTAACTGCACAATTACCCATTCCGCACTGGGCACTCACTCACAGATATAAACGAGCTGTCAGAAAGCCACAAGAAAACTAATTGGATTGAGAAAAAAATGAACAAGCATTTTGTCGTTTGGTCAATACTAACAGCATGGATTGGGAGTTTTACATAAAATCTACTTAGACTTTGACAATAGCCAATTGACGCGGCCTTTGGGGGGTAAATACAATCTCTGTTGTTTTGCTTTCTCTCTTGGCTCACTTTTAAGTAAACATATTTTCAAGTGCAGGCCTGGAGAAAATAAATAAATAAATAAATAAATAAAAAGGAAAGAGGTCCCATGGGCAGAAAGCAGATGTGATCATTACAATCGTAACCCATGAATTAGACACACACACACATTCGGGATCCTTCAGGACAAAGTCAAGCAGCTCTCAAAGTCGAAGCGTGCCACACTACAAAAGCATCAAAGCTTAGGAAAGTTAAAGAGAATAACAGTCTGACCTGACGACACCTTTGGAGAACAGAGAGAGAGAGAGAGATGGAAGATAGAGACATTTACCATCTAGCACAAAGACATACGAGCAGACCAGACAGTTGGGTGTTAAACAAGCAGACAATAAGCACAACGATTACATTTGTGTCAGCACCAGTTTTTTTCAATGTCCAATTTCTTCTTCTGGAGGCAGTCCCCATTGTTTCCATTGTCCAAAGATCCTTTGAGGTTGGATCTCAAATGGCTGTAGTTTCTGCTGCAGTCTCTATTATGTTTGCTACATCACAATGGAGCCATGCAGTCATTATTTTTCTTTTGCTCACATGCACAACGGAATTAAGGTCCTGACTCACAAAATGCATATCTAATTCAGAGTTTAAAATCTCATGAGGATAAGTTCAAGTTTAGTTTTAGACTTTAAAGCTGAATTAGTGAACAACTTATTGACACATCTAGCAGATATAGAATAACATCAGTATTTCTTTGGAGTCAGGTTTGTGTCCACCTGATGAAAGTGAGTCCGATATTTAATCTGTTTTTGCTCTGGTTTGGCCTCCACCACACATTTTGTGTTTGCCAAATATTCACTAACTTCATCTGTTTGCTGTCTGATATTTTTCACTGAAAAAAGCTGTCAGCTGAGTGTGGAAGACAGGTCGATGAGACTGGTGGGAGTAAATCAGAATAGTAAAGCTGTGGGCTATAAAACCCTAAACAATAAGCTGCAAGATGCTAACATGCTCTGCGGAGCTGAGAGATGATTGCTTTATTGAAAGTAGAGTAGTACCATTGCCAATAGTGGGAGAGTTAATGGGCTAAAACTGTACATTATTAGTTGAGGTAGCACATTGAAAGGCAGATACTTAAAGTGCGATCGGTTGAATTTTAGCCATTTTTAAGCATTTATATCTACCAAGTTTAGTAAAAATCGATATGGCGGTTAGACCTAGATAAGAAATTAGCTCTCTAGCGCCCCCATTTTGTTTGATGGGGTCAATAATAGAGGAGTCCCCTCAGATTATGTGTGGTCATATGCCTACAAAGTTGCGTGGTGATTGGTGAAACCCTTGAGATGTTATACACCTTTATGTGATGAGCCACGCCCTCCGCAATATTCATTGCCTTATAGAAGCTCAGTTTTAGTAAGTTTTCCAACTTTTGCCAAGAGGGAACTTTAGATATTGGTCCCTAGATTATGTTCACTGAGTTTCATGCAGATTGGTCAAACTTCCTAGGAAGAGATCGATTTTAAGTGTTTTTCAAAAAATTCAAAATGGCGGAAAATCTATATAAGAGGAAATTATGGGTTCTTGAAACAAATTTGTTCCTCGTGAGGAGAGGCATCTCTGTGCAAAGTTTCATGTCTCTACAGCATACGGGGCATGAGATATGACCATTCAAAGTTTGCAATTTCAATCGGTTGCTATAGCGCCCCCCTTTGGCCAATTGATGTAATATTGCTTCATTCGCATCCTCCCATGACCCTCTACCACTGTGCCAAATTTCACATGGATTGACCACGTCAGTGAGGAGAAAAAGTGGAACAGACACAGAGACACACCCACAGACAGAGTGTTCGTCATTATATAGTAAGATGAGCGTGCATGTGCATGACAGCTGCCTTACATATCCTACGTCTGTTTGGAGCATTACTTGTACATGTCCTCAGAAATTAAAGTGCCCATATGATGCAACATGCACATGAATGTTGGGGCGGTGTGGCAGCAGTATGGTGGTGACATGCTGGCTGTCGCTTTTTCTGCTGTGATCTCAGAGTAAACAATACAGTAACCTACTCAAACGTCACCATGTTTATTGTTCCCACCGTGTAAATCTGAAAGTTCTATAAGATCGAAGTTCTCTGGTGTAGTAACACGTGTAGTACAGGCAAGTATGTGAGAAATTCAGTTCATGATGCACCTGGATGTCTATGTGAACGTGATTAAAAAGAAACTATATCTCTAGCCCAAGGTAGAAATTCTCTGTGGGCATGCCACCTTTCACATTACACATACTTATTTGATCCACTGTTCACATAAAATATTGATTAATGCCGCTTTAAATGACTGAATGCCTGGTTCAGAATAAGCAGTATACATACCTATATAAGGGATATCAATAAATTGCATGTGCAAATAAGGAGTGTTGAATAAAGATGACTAAGCTGACCTTTTTTATTATTTTTTATTTTCTCATGGAACACATATACATACATATACTGTAGCCCTATATATGGCAATAAAAAGGTGAATGAAGAATCATCTTCTGTTTTCTGTGGGTGTTTTTGTGAAAATGTGAATCCGTTTGAGGAGTCTGCATGTTCCACATTTATTGTAAGTGTGTCATGCAGTGTGGGACTCGAGCTGGTCTGGCTTTGGTCTTGACATGACCTTGCCCTGCCTTGGTCTTGGTCATGACTCAGTCTTGGCCTTGACTTGGTCTCAACCCCCCAGAGTCCTGGTCTTGTTTCTGTCTCGTTACACTCTGGTCTTAGTCATGACTTGGTCTTGGTTTAGGTTGTCGTGACTACAACACTGTTTTACATGTATAAGACAGCAATAAAATATAAATAACTCGCAGTATCATCAGTCTCACTACAATATGCAGCTTAAGTAAGTAGGCCAGTGAAAGGTTTGAATATTTATTGCAGAATAAGCTGTCTTAAAATCTCTTCAACGCCCCGACATGATTTATTGCCATGAAGTCATACACTGCTTCTTTAACAGCAGAATTAAACCTATGCTGAAGCACTATACTCAAACAAAATTAACAAGCCTGCTACCGACATTAGATCAAGGCTGCTGCTAACATCTAAAAACCCAATATGACTAAATGTATTCAGGGGCCTTGCACAGTTATAAAAAGTTGATCAGGTGTTTTTCACAGTATGTAACAGTTCTGGATTTGTGAGTGACGCAGCTCACTGTGGTTTGATTCATTCCTCTGATCCATTTGACGTCAAATCCCTTTGGCTGACAGATGCAAGCGACAAAGGAGGGCTGTTGGAGGGTTAAATCAAAACAACTTCACGCCTGCAGAGAGGTTCCCAGTGCCTTAGCAGATTTTCAAAGACTCCCAGACAAAGACTCTTGTTCATAAGTCATTATTAACTAGTCAGAGTTAAACCTGATGTCAGGAACGGTGTTGTTGCAAGTCTAAAGCCTATTCACTGTAAATGCAATTCATGTCACCTGAGTTCTCAACTAACTAATATACACACTGTATATCACCTGTATTTGCAGTGAATATTATATAGACATGAACACAAAAACTCATCCATACACACACACACACACACACACACACACACACACACACACACACACTCAGATAGTAGCAGGTGCTCTCTGTTGGATGTGGATGAAGACAGATGAGCGGTGATCATTCTCATTAGAGCAGTGATGAGCTCCCGTGAAGACATACACCTGGACCAGTGCACACCTGGGGAGACAAAAAGAACGTGTGCGCGTGTGTCTATGTGTGTGTGTGTGTGTGTGCGCGATTAAGTGAGAAAAAGATAAAGAAAGAGACAAAAGATTAGAGAGGTAAAGAGACAGGAATGAAAGAGAGTGAGGGAGAGAAAGGATTGCTGGGGCTCCACCCAGCACATACACACATACAGTAGGAGATAAAAAAAAAAAGTCTCTATCAAATGGCATTCATAGGCGAGACCATCGTGCTGATGGGCCAGTCAGTCCAATTCATCTTTCTTACTATTACAAGATATATTTCTTATCAGTATCACTGCATATACCTCCGTCCTATAACCTGCAGACCGTGTCTCAACGGGAATACAGACGCACACATGCATACACACTTGCTTTATCTCTGATGAACCTGTCTCTGAGTCACTCTGGCCGCATGAATGTATTGCAAGCCCTATTTAATGTACCTCATTGAAGCTTGTGTCTGCACTATAATGGTCACAGTGTGCGTGAAGGTTTGTTTTTCAGAGATACATTGTAGGAGGAAAATGTGTTTAGAAACACCATCTGAGGCAATCCTGAGCCTTGCATTGAAACATAGCATCATGGGTCGGGCATGGCATTAAATTTATAATTTACAATAACACCAAAGAACTTGTATCTGAACCTGTAGGCCCACATGCTTTTTTCTTTCTCTACTGGAGGTAACATCCAACATGCACATTGTTATAGTGGCTGTATCAGAAGATGTAGCATGCAGGGGGCAGATTTAACATCCCGCTTCCTGGGCTACATTATATTTCCGTGTGTGTGTGTGTGTTTGAGATTGATAAGAGTGGGCGGGACAAGGTCGGATAGGGAAACCTAAATCGCTTGTTGATTGACGCATGCTGTCATCCAATTCCATTAGCTTTGTTCCTACACACCTTGGCTGTTGCTAATTTAATCTCAGCTCTGATAGAATGTAATTTGGTTAAAAAGGGGCCCTTATTAATATTTCCAGAATCATTTTCAGCCACTGATGGGCAGAGGAACTTTCATTACAGAGAGAAATTACAAAGGCAAGATGGCGTGTAAATGGGGAGACAGTGGATGGGACTGGACAGAGATGTATGGGAGCATGGATGCAATAGCTGACATCGTTAGCTTCAATCAGTGGCCTGAATATAGGGGGGAAAAGACACACGCACGCACACACCTATTCCAACACGCGCAGGAGAGCATACACAGTGCAGTGGTGGATAGTGACAAAGTACATTTACCCAAGTACTGTATTGAAGTACAATTTTAAGGTGCTTGAATAGTTATACACTTATTTTTTCTACATTTCAGAGGCAAATATTGTACTTTTTGTTTTACTTCAGCTGTAACTATTTGTTAGTTTTCAGCTTAAGAGTTTACATAAAACAATATGATGAACTTACAGTATAAAATACATCTGCTGAAGATTAAATGAGGAGGTCACAACCTTTTGGCTTGTGACCCCTAAAAAGAAATCAAAGATCTGAGATCACAGATTAAAATGAAATAATTCACAATCAAAGTTTACAGTTTGAATTTTTTATTGAGTGGGGTTACCATGGCGATGTGGCAAGGTGCTAAAGGTACCCGAAATTTTGCACATGCATCAGAGCTGGTGAAAAATTTGATATTTTACATCCCTAGTGCTCAGGTGTGAAAATAATTGCCCGAAAGTGCCCCTACAAAATTTCAACAAAGTAGCCCTCCCTAGGTGTGGTTGGGTTAAGGCACAGAAAAAACTTGGTTATGATTAGGAGAAAATAATGTTTGTGGCTTTAAACACAAATGTTTGATGGCACAAAAGTCACTGAAAAGGAAGGGATGGGTCAGTCACAAAAATTCCAGGTTAGGTAGCTCCAGTGTTGGTGGAAAATACTGCAGTGTGTTGGTGAAAAACATTAAAGAGGATTGGTGGTTCACACGCTTCTGGGAAAACCCATGATGTGCCAATTAAAACAACCCTAGTGGTTCGGTGCCACAAACGCTGGTGGGAACGTCGTCTAAGGTCGCCATATAACAGCCAGTGTTGTTGGTTTTAAACAGTAGTCTGCAGTGATCTGCAGCTTGGCAGGTGTCTCCCCCAGGTGACACACCAGCCATCACCCCTTCCACCCCACGATGACAAAGGTCAGCCTATACATAAGGTCACTTTAGAAACATTGATATAATACATATGGAACATGCAAATGTATCGAATTGCTGGTTTGAAGAAATGGAAAATACTAACACTTTTTCCTGGCAGTTGGGTTGTGAAGTACATACCTGCCAACATTGGGTTGTGAAAAAGAGGGAGATTTTCTGGGGTAACGGTTGGAATGGTCTACTTGCAACACCTATATTACCTATAAAATAATTAAACGTAATTTACCCCCTCAATGATGAAGTCAAAATATAAAATCACGGATCTTACCTTTCACGTGCTGTGTAGTCTTGGTTCTCCCTGACACATATTTCCAAGCAATTGCAGAGTTAGGAAACATGTATGCAACACTTTTGCTGAAGTCATCACAGAATGAAAAGCATTGCCATGTGTACCTCTGCCTTCGTAACTTTATCAGCCTCAGACACACCTCTCAGCAAGAAGGAGCCGATGTTAGCAGTTCCTCTATGTGCGTCCACTGCCTGTGTGTGTTTGCTGCAGTTAGTGTGTTTGCTAACGTCGTTTTTACCGCCATGTTCCCCACTAAAGTCGGCCCGACATAGCTTGCAAAGCGCATGGTACTTGCTGACGTGGCTAGCAACTAGAAAAGAGAAGGTCTGGCACCAAGCAGGCTGAAATTTCGATGCATACTTCTTCTTTTTGGGAGCCGTCTCAGTTTGTTTCTGCGTCGAGCTTGGGCATGGACGTGAGCTTGAACATGCACAGTCACGCATAGCACGCACAGCAAGTCGGGTGGGGTCGTTTGGGTTGGGTTGCCAGGTACTACGACATACCAAATACCTATTTGACTCATATCACTATGAAATCAGGAGAATAGCGGGAGAAACTACCAAGGGCAGGAGAAAGGGTTAAAAATAGGGAGACTCCCACGTAAATTGAGAGTGTTGGCAGGTATAGAAGTATGTTTTGACCAAGATAAACAAAATTTGGAAGGCACATGTCACATCCCAAGACTTAAAAAAGTCTCTTGGAGCCATTCCCCAAACCCAACAGAAAGTCAGCCATTCTAAATTGACTGTGCAGTTTTAGTGTATTTTCTTCTCTCATTTACAGTGCTCGTACTTTAACAAACATCTCCCAGAGATTAAACCTGATTGACTTTAAATTTGGTATGTGCAATCTAAAGACCTTTGCGTTGAAAAGCTGCCAAAATTTTGAATTTTTGTCAAATGGTGTGCCCACAGCAGGGCATCAAATTTCCATGTTTTGCCACAAAGCAGGAAGTGGTTTGTGATTCGACTGTACTGTACATCGTCAAATTTGTCCCAAACATTACTTCTGATCGCAGCCTGAAGTCGTCTACATTCCAATAATGAGATAGTCACAGCTGCCACCTTCTGGCAACAGGAAATGACATGTTTTATACATTGGTACCATAAATTAAGGAAAACATTGGGATATATTTCTTCCACCATTGCTGATACAGACACAGAAACGACAACACACACACCCACAAACACAAACACCAGTTCCCCTATATTAGGATGCAATCTATAGGCTAGAGGATGTCAGAACCATCTAGCAGTCAACAAACATAATAAGCACCATAACAACAGAACATAATCCAAAAGGCCTCGGGTTCCCGGGAGAGAAAAATATCACCCTCCTCACTCTGAGAGGACTATTGTGCCCTTCTATAGGCCCGCGCTATTACTGGCCTTATGTCTCAGTGCTCTCTCCTCCTCCTTCTCCTCCTCCTCCTCCTCCTCTCTTTGTCTCTCTGCTTAGTGCCAACAAAACAGCGGAAACAGCCATTTAATGCCTGACGTGTCACAGATTACATACATACATATATACACACCGCTGCTGTGTATCATGCTGTATCAGCCAGCAGAAAGTCTATCATTGCACTCCTGTGTGTCAGTGTGTATTTTTGCATATAGTGCGGTATTCAAAGGAAACGGCAGTAAAGGGAGTAATATTTGGCAAGCTCAGCTGCACTTGTGGAGCATCCCAGCCCCTCGCCAGTCTTTGTATTAATTCTTCAACCTCCTTTTTTTCCGCTCCAACACCGACTTTGAGTGGCCCACCGGAGAGAAGAATGAATTTGTAGCAGGTAATCACTAATTTCTGGCAGATTAAATTTAGAAAGTCGTCTCCTTAAGTCTGGTATGTAGCTTTGGAATTGCTTTTGCTTTAATTTCCTGCTGTAGTACTTTTATTCACTCAAGCGACTCACATCTGTGCCCCCCTGCTTCCTTCCTAACCTCCGGCTATATCCCAAACCCTCCCCTCTGCTCAGCTCCCTGTCCCACCCTCTTCCCCTGCTCCCTACCCTCACCCCCATGCCCTTTCCACACCTCTGCTCCCACACCTACCTTCTTTTTTCTTCATCATCCATCCCTCCCTCTGGTTCCCTCTCTTCCTCCCTGCCCCAGGCCACCCCTCTTCTCCAGTCTCATCCAGCCTTTCGGGATAAAGAGAATACAGAGGATCAGTTCTGCTCAGTGACCTTTGGAGGTGGCCTTCAATCTAAAGGTATGGCAGGGGAGGCAGAGCTTAGAGAGATTTACTGGGGTTGCCTACGGGAGAGAGAAGAGATTTCTCCCCCTGCCAATTCTCTGGAGGCAAAGAGAGGTGTGGCAGGGAAGAGAAGAGAAGAAGAGAAGTGAAGAGTAGAGCAGAGAAAAGAGGGGAAGTGAAGAGAAGAGAGGAAGAGAAGAGAAGAGAAAAAAGGGGAAGAGAAATTAAGTTTCTCTTCTGAAATAAAGAAGGACTGAATGCTGGGGCAGATAAGAGTAGATAAGAGGAAAAGAATGGCAAGGAGAGGAGAGAAGAAGTGCCTGCTGGTCACAGTGGGGCTGCGGTCATTTGTAGCACAACTGGAGGCTCTGACCACAGAGAGGAGAGGACAGATGCATAGATACAGTATAGGATTATAAAGGTACATGTGGAGAGAGAGCATATCATGAAAGGAATGGAAAAAAAGGTATATCTCTTAAAAGAAATGCTGCAAAGGACGCCGCAGAGAGCTGAAAGAAATAAGTTTTTCTTTGTTGGTGTCTGTAAGATCGTAGCTTTATAAATTTTACACTGACGTCCCATCAACTACAGCAGATTTGATGCTAAACCTTCCATGGGGACAGTTGAAGGTTAAAGCTGAAGAAATCATACTGTGCGTGTGTGTGTGTGTGTGTGTGTGTACAAAACTGTCCCATGAGGGGTCCCCTTGCAGGTGGCTTTTAATTTTGGTCCAATTTGCATATATCCAATCAGGTAGAGTAATTGGGAGTGTGTGCGATAGCGTGGGGAGACTGCACACACACACAGACACAGAGAGGGCGTTAGTCTGTCCCGGGATGCAACAAAAATTCGCCGCAGACGAGCTGATGACACTGATAATTGTGACACTGAGTGATGGCTCTAATCAGCAAAAGTATCTTCCTAATCAATTGACCTTCCCTCCACCTCCTCCTGTCTCCATCTCCCAGGCTTCAAAACAACTCCTTGTCCCCACATGAAAGGTGTCCACATTGGAGATGAGCATGAATAGCCTGAATTACAATTATTGACCTTGACAGGCAGCGGTAGACAAAGCCAAGCGATAAGAAGCACACGGGGAGAAACAAATTCTCAACATGGGGCCTGATGAATGAGAGATGCCTGTCAGCTGATTTCAGCTTTGTCTAGAGGTGCAGTGTTGCAGCCTTTGTGGATTTCATGGTGCGAAATTTACATTTATTAAGGATATCTCTTTAACCCAAAGCTACAAATTGTTTAACCAATCGAATTTCTGCAGTTTCACTTTGGATTGAAATATGTGGGAAAAAATGAATGATATTTAAATTGTCTGTTAAATATCTAAAACTCGCAACACTAAACAAAATATGTTTCAGTGCTTCTGTTGTTCCGCACTGTTACTACATTTTTCTACATCTGAAAACATACTGCATACCAGCAATTTGTAAGATAAATGAAAGAATTTAGCATTCCCGTATGGGTTAAGAATAAAAAGAAAAAAAAGAATTCTCACTCAGTGAAAAATTAATTATCACAAAGCTGACAACACAACTTTTTTTTCTTAGCTTGTGAGAAGTTGCCATTTATGAGATACATGGTTTTAATAAGGCAGCGGAAACAGTGTTAAAACGACTTAAATTAATTACTTTAGATCAGATTTAATGCAACTTTGATGGTACTTTTGTGAGGCATTGCAGCAAGAATGAACACATTATAAAACAATGGCATTTTAATGAATAGAAAACAAATCAAAACCACACTGATGTAAAATACGTGGCATCGTTTCTACTAACAGCAGCTTTTAATGGCATTGTCTCATTTTCAGCTGCTCAGTTTAAGGATGTGTTGCTGCTCAGACTTGCAGTTAATATTGATCTTAAAATCAATAACAATAAATACAAGCATAGTTATGCTAAATGGTTAGATATATTTCTTCTTCCCTGTTTAAAAATACATTTTAGCATTTGAAATACAAAACACATCATCATTATGCATTGCTTCAGTTGTGGTGTTTTCAGTTGCTTTATTTAAATTTTACATCAGATTTTCTGCAGAAGAGGAATTTTGGTATGTCTCATTCTTTTTGTATGTGGTGCCTTTAGTTTCATGTTAATGCTTGAATTAAAGCAAATATACTTAATGTACATTTTATGTATGGTGAAATTCTGTTTTAAATGTGCAGATAGAAAAATGGAAATCTAGCAGCTCCCCAGTGTGCCACCACACCCACTTTGAAATTGATTTAAAGCACATAAACGATAAGTCAAAAGCGGCATTTTATATAATATATAGTAATATACAGTATCATTTTCATTAAACTTAGGTCTTATCTAATTGCATTACAACTGACATTCTACTTTTTGCCTCTGTAATGTGTGTCAGTATGTACTGTGGTAGCTGTTATTTATATATTCATATGTGTGTATGTGTGTGTGTGTGTACGAAACAAAATGAGAATTATACACTGATTAATGCACAAATCCTGAGTGATTTTACATTGTTGTCCCTTAATGACATGAAACATTCTATATGCTGGCAGTGAAAGACAAACATAGAGCAGGGGCCTGGGAACCTTTGAAAAACACATGAGGCCAGGGACCAGTTACAGTAATATGCAAACATTAATAATTAATATACACATAATTATGGGATCAAATGGGGATCCTCTCTTGGCACTTGTCTTTTTTGATAAAACAGACTCCATTTTGATGCTTTTTATGCATTCTGGCACCTTAGTTTGTTTCAAAGTTAAAACCAAATACCCAGTGTGAATCAACTTATTTTCATTGTGAATTAGAAAATGGTCAGCAGGCCATCTGGCACCTATCGCGGGCCAGGTCTGGCTCAAGGACCATAAATTGAGTATCATCATGTGGATCCTTTTCCAGGTAAGTGAATAACCTGTTTGTTACCTTTTCCGTTCTGTTTGTTTGTCAGCAGGACATGGAAGAAAAAAACAGGAAAAAAACTACTGGCCTGATTTTCAAAAACTTGGTGGAACAGTGTAGCGTAGGCCAAGGAAAAAAACAAAATAATCTTTTACTTTGGTTAACAGTTAAGTGATCAGGCCTTGGTGGAGGTCTGTGCTGTTTAAGAGCCCGACTAATTTTCAGTGTGAGTGTATCTGAATGCATAAATGTTCATATAAAAGACAATCAAATTTCTAGAAGTGAATCAGCAAAACTTCTGGAGTATTTACAAAAGCGGGAGTGCTTATTCTATCGGTCCCAGCTCTGCTGTAGAATTGCGATCTCTTTCTCTAGAGGCATGATGAAAAATGCATATGTTTGGAATGACAGCTAATTTCGGGGAGAGTGACAGAGTTTGTGGATTGTAATACTCCGGAGAAGCCTAATCAAAAGGAGAAGGGCCGGCTTGAGAAGAGAAAAACACTGAGAAAACCCATAATTACCAACAGCCAAGCAAATGGGCCATCTAGGCACACAACCACTTAATTGGTAGTTAGGTTTTTCTGTGGAAAGGCACAAAAGCACCAGAGATAATTTCTTAATGGGGGCCTATTAAGTCTGAGGATCTGGCATTTAGGGCTCACATGGTGGCAAACACAAATACACGCAACACACACACAAAAAAAAAAAACACACTGGCAGATACACACACATGTGCGTGAAGCTCACTGAGACACACTCTGGCCATCCACTGTCCACTCACGCACACATTCTCTGATCCCTCGCTGCAGAAAGCAAGGTGGCTGAAATCTCGGCATCTCTAAACAGCCTTCACTGGCACGGTTTGCTGCTTTGAAAAGAAGCGTGTGTGTGTGTGTGTGCACAGTAATTTCCTGCCTTCATGTAGCTTAATCATAAGTGTTAACAGGTAGAGGAGCAGATAATTGACAAAGTGTATGCTTACAGCATACACCTCTTGTAGAGATTTCTGTGCAATAACCAGGAGTTAAAGTACATTTGATTTCAGCCACTATGTCGAGAAAAAATGAGGAGGATTAAAAATAATAAGCTTTTGTGTGACTCACAAGTACTTTATAATGTAACATTTTCACACATATGTGTTTTCAACAAATTATTCCAGCAGATTATTTAAAGGTTAGAGGGTTCTTCTTGACACAGGGGTCGGTATGACTGACCCCATGTTTCCCTGGTGTGGGTGGCCCTGACAATAACTGTCACTTTTTCTTTTCTTTTTTTGGACCTCAGCCCATCAGTCGCATCTGCACTATTTCTGTTTTTTTCAGAGGTGGGTGCATTTTCTAACACATCATTCCTGAAGTGTGTTTTCCATTAAGGATGTCTTTTCAAAATCCCGTGTCCCCCTCACTTTCAATTCATTTTTTTTTTTTAACGACAAAAAAATTGTGCTCAATACACTATTGTTTGTCCTGCCATCACATTCAAACCAATGTTACGCCCATGCATATTTCACACGTGTTAATTTAGCACGTCTGCACCAATTGTCAATACTAGTACAACAATGTTATATTCCACTAGAAGTAAATGTCCTGCTTTCAAATTCAATTTTATATGAACGTACAAGTATTACCACCAAAATGTACAGCAAGAATCAAAGTTAAGGTACTTGTTTTGCAGTAAAATATTCCGTGACTGATATTATTACATATGAAAGTAAATAAAAAGTTAGATTCTTAATACTGATGCATCGATGTGTAAGCAGCATTTTCTCACAAGATAAGTTGTACACACAAAATTTGTACTTTTTTGGAACCCTTTGAAACCTGGATCGACATCAGTTTTCTTGTGTTGCGTTTAGATGCCTTTCACAAGTATTTGAACTATTGAACCTGGAGCCAATTGGTTTGACTTCTTTAGAAAACATTGGAAAAATTGCAATGTGTAACTTGGCAAGAAATGCCCTGCAAATTGCAAGAAATTGAATTTAAAAAATTGTAAAAAAAAAAAAAAAAAAAAAAAAAGGCTAAGAAAAATGGTCCATGAAATTATATTTATAACTATCATAATAGTACATTTAATAGTACATTATTCTTATTATTTTAAAGCCCTTTTTTTTCAGATCACTTCCTTTCCTTTTTCCTTTTTTATACTTTCCTCTTTTTTTGCTTGTCTTGCTCATTGCCTTCAAATTGAATTCAAGTCAATTTGCTCAGGTGTCAAAGGGTTAAATCTCGAAATAATGAAATATAAATATAAAATACTCCACAAAAAAAAAAAAAAAAAAAAAAACAGAATAAAAAAGAAAACCTATGGACATATTTTACCTCTTTAGTTATCTAAATTTAGGTATCTCAATGTCACCATATATTTAGAAAATTGTAGTACAAATTCAAAAGGTGCAATACGAAAGTAAATGACCTCAGAATGTATTTAAGTAAATGCAGTGTTACTCTCCACCACTTCTGGGGTAAAATATGTCACACACTCTGGATTTCTACTGTATTATCATATTATCATGTTGTCCTAATCAGACATATATCGTACCTGGAAACAATCAAGTCATGTTTAGTAATGTTCCTTTCTACTGAAAGGTACTGGTGACTATAATAAAGCTCTGGTCCAAACATGGGGAGAGGTAAAGGCACATACACACACCACACACATAGAGACACATGCTTCTGTCCGGCTTAGCAGCTGCGCTTGGTCAACGCAGCGGGCAGGCTCTGTAAAATTACACTTGAGGACATAATCTTGACAGTGCACTGTGTTATCTCAGGCCGCCGTGATGGTGATTCAGCAACAGAAACAGCCGTGCACAAGACAGAATCTGGGAGGAAATGAAGTGTGATGGGCCTCTGCTATCCTTGAGTGTATGTGGAAATGTCTCACAGCACGTGGAGCAGCAAAGACAAAGAAAAACAGAAACATCCTTGTCTGGCACATTATTTGTTTCTGCCCTTAATTTATTTTGGCACTTAAACACAACCTCTAAACTGAAAGACAACACAGGACATTTTTTAGATTAGCTTTGAAAAACAACAGATTTGGGCATGGGATAAAAAGGGATCAACCTTTTTTTTCCTTGAATGTTTTAAGACCTAAAGTGACATTTCTGTGCCTCAGAGTTCACTCCTCCTTGTCTCTCTCTGTACTCCATCAGCAATCATTTCAATTGTGACAAATTCCTGCAGATGAGGACGCCTGATCTCATCCGCACATTTTATATTTCAGGAGCTCTCTAAGCCAGCTAGCTAACTTCTCTGCTATGCACCAGCAGGGAGTAATCTCTTGCGAAAACATTTATCTTTGAGGAATCTTGCTTAATCATCTCCATGGTGTTGTGCAGCTCAGCATTTGAGGAGTTAGGTGGTTTGGATTAGGCCCTCCTGCTGTGTTCGAGTCTTATCACAGCCTCCACACTATATCCAGCTACAAGTCGATGGTCTTAGCCCAAGAATCCTCTCTCAGAGCGAGCCCTGAGTTCAACTCATTGCTTTTTTGTCAAGTGACAATATCTGTCTGTGGCTTTGAGCATCACATCACTCGATACATCAATCTCATAAGGTCTTAATCTCTTAAAAAGCCTTTTTTTTCTTCCCTCTTTGAAGCTGTTTCATTCATTGACGTACCCATTGATACACATTTAAAAGGGTAATTTGTAAGGCCACAGTGAAGGTAGCGACCTGTCCTCTATCTCCAGCACCTTATCGCTCGTCCTCATCACGGTTTATATATAGGCCGCGGCACACGGGGTAGAGATAAAATGGCCGCCGCAGGAAGCAGACGTGTCGTGGAGTCTTGCAGAGAGGTTAATGATGGGCTGGCTGTCATTCCCGAGGCAGAGACAGAGATAGGTCATACACACATATACTTGTTGACCACACACGCTCCCGTGCTCGCTCGCATGCGTGGAGACGGATGTCAGGGAAGTGAGTGATGCATGTTACCCTGAGTGTTTCTGACAAGCCTGAGCAGTCAGGGAAAACAAGGCCATGCTGCATGATTACTAACTGACACATGAATATTAGCAGGCTAGCTGCTTCTCGCCCGCTGATGAGTACTCGATGTGTGTCTGTTAGCGTGTGACGAAACACCTACCACCTGGCTCGGTCTACCCCCGGCATTTCCCAAAGGCACTCGACCCCGTGCTTCAGGCTTCTACAGCGCCGTCCCAATAATTGCCCTTTCATCGCTCTTCAAAGTGTATATCAGAGGGAATGCGTGTTTAAATATGCGCATGTATATTGCTGCAGCCTGCTGCTGCACATGTGTCGAGGGGATAATTATCCTTTCATGTGTCCTGTCCGCAGCATACTGCCCACTCAGTCTCTCCTGACTGCTACCACTTCCCCTCAAGTTTATTTTTCCTACATTTACGTGCTCACTTTTATGTTCGTGTCTACATTTATCAATCAATCTCTCTTCGAACGGTATCTCCTCATCAATCTGTGAAATACCTGCTTCTCCTCCTCCACTCTCCCTCCCACCCACCATCTCTTCCCCCCCTCACTCCCACTCCTTCATCTCTCTGCTGCTGTTAGGCTGCTGTGTGTATGTGTGTGTGTGGTTGTCCGCATGTCTGCAGAGTGGATGGAGCCCAGCTGTCGGACCTGTCAATCACTTTGCCAGGAGATGAAATCAGGATGTTCAGAGGACACACAGCACCTATCTGGCACTCTGCAGATATGAGCGCTGCAAGGAGGGGTGTGTGTTTGTCTATCTGTGTGTGAGTGCATGAGGAGGATACGAGGTTGGAGGCGTGTGCGGTAGGTGAGGGGTATTGATGAGTATGTGCGTGTGTGTGTGTCTATACCCAGAGCTGTAATATGATAGATAAATCAAGTCTGGGATGTAGAAGTTGAGCCCTCCTAAACTCAATAGGACAGATAAGATTGGACTTTTTGCTCATTTGAATTCTCCTTGTTGTTTATAAACTACTCAGTGTTGTTGAGTAGTGGTTTTGTCACATTATGCAGTGTTTGGATGTATTACCAGTGAATAAGAAGGCAGCAATTATTTACCTGCTCTGCTTATGCATTTTCACCGCCAGAGAAGGTGAGCTCTATATAATTATGAATATACTGAGTACTACACATATTTTCCTATCTTATATCTATTGATATCTACCTATGTTTAAAAAAAAATAGAAGAGTGCTGTTGAATTGAGATGTTTTTGGCTCATTTAGAATTTTGTAATTTATATCAACCAGCCTTTATGTAAAGAATCAACACTCTTAGAAAACAGGGTTCCAAGAGGGCTCATCTTGAAGGGCTGAGGTTCTAACCTGAACCATTTGCTTTGGAAGAACCCCTTTTTTTTAAAGAAAGGGGTTCTTCAATAGTTGTTAAGGGTTCCATTAATAACCCTCTTCATCTAAAGGACCCTTTTTGGAAGAAAGATATCTTCAAGGATTGTTGAAAGCATGGGTGTTAAAAGACCCTCACCCTCAATTATTTAAATGTTTACCCATGTTCCATGTTTCAAATGGTGTTTTTAAATATAGACATATCTGGAATCCCCTTAATGAATTTGTTTTACTTGTGCTCTGTAATATTTTCTATCTTTACCATCATTTCATGCCATACCATACCACATGGTCTACAGAAATTCTTTTTTTTTAGGGGCACCTAATACTTGGCATTTGCAGCATAGTAAAGGTTAGTTGAAGGGATTTGATAAAGTCTCCACCACCTGAAAACTTAATGAGTGCTGTGGATTGCGCTGCACCACATTCAGCCCTTTAGGAGCCTTATGAAGCTCATGGCTGTTGGACGTGGTTCGTGTGACGCCAGGCTAAACTAAAACCATGCTAGTGGGAAAGAGGTCTATGGGTAATATAGTCAATATTTTAAGAGAGCCTGGAGTGGGCTCAAGATGAAACACTTGGAACATCTTGGTATGTTCTTGTAAGCACCCTTAGAAGGTAGAAAGGGCCTGGATAAAACCCCGGAGAGTGTTCAGGGTGGAGCCAGTACACCATGGGTTTTCTGTAGAACCTCTCACAGGGGTTTGTGGGTGGAACCTTTCACAGATGGTTCTAGGTATAACACTTTATATTGGGTTCTGGGTAGAACACTCTGAAAGGGTTTTACAGCAGGTGGGACCATTATAGAGGGTTCTACCAAGGAACCAAAAAAGGTTCTCCTATGGGTACAAGCTGAAGAATCATAGATGGTTCTAGTTAGCACCTTAAGAGTACCCTGGAAATCCAGAGTTCTCGCGAGAGCACAATTTGAATTTGCAAGATGGCTACGGATGAACACCAGTTGTTTGAAACAGCTTTGGCCACTACAATGAACGAGTTAGACTTGGCTTTTGCTCTCAAAGAGGAACAGAAGACGGCGCTCGAATCTTTCCTTTTGCAAGAAGGATGTTTTTGCTGTTTTGCTGACCGGACACAGCAAGAGTCTAATCTACCAGTTAGCTCCGCTGGTAGCTAAGCGTATACGTCACCCCGTGTATTGTTCTGATTGGTCGTAGTGTTATCCAGTTGCATGCAGTGACATTTACAAATGCATGCTTCAAATTGGGCCATTTGCATTACTCATGGCCAGACCCTAAATCTTTCTAGATTTGGATCTGGATTTCCAGGCTACCTTAAGAGTGTAGTTATGCACAATATTCCTCTCCCCACATGCAATATGTTTTTGTGTTTCTCTGTTTCTTACTGTCTGTCAGATGTGTCTAATATGAGCATGATAATTCATAAATTAAATGTAAAATATATGGTGAATTCTCAAAGTGTGTTAATACCTTAAACCTTACAGTATCTCAACAGTTTGCCATGAGAAACCACTAAAGGGAGGTCTTATCTGAGCAGGCCTGAGCAGTCGAACAACAACTTTGTAGGAAATAGAATAATGTTGCTCATTTGATTTAGTCATTGATTTAAATACATTTTAAAGTTCAAGATCAATAACTGAAACACTCTCACATACCCTGGATCTGCCGATGCCTATGCTTTCTTCAATAAACTCTATTGATATTTTGTTGCTGTGTATCACAATAGAGAGCGAGCTTTACTGTCAAATCAACGATGACAGTTTCCGAAGTGAGAGTTTGGTGATAGACTCGAGAGTAGGCACACAGCTGATGCTCATGGCACAAATGAACAGTGTGTTCAGGGTGAAGACTGTGTGAGGTCTGAAATGTCATTGTGATTGGTGAGTCATGCAAGCTTTAACAAACTAAAACTCAACTCTGTCTTCATAATTGCTTGGATTAAGAGGGAGAGAATGCGGCAACATGTCTGTTCTGTACTAATCTGATTAAGTTAAATTAACTGATATACACCATGCCAGCTGAAATAATGAAGCTAAACTTTGCTGCAGGGCCCCTTAAGACAGTGTGTGAAAATCAGGTAATAAAGCAGGACTCTTATCACATCAGTTAGAAGTGGTCTTTAGTAGTTCATTTTCCCAAATTTCCCAACAAAGTTGCAATTAATCATATTACCACAAGCAAATCTCCATACGTTGGCTCAATGGGGCCTGGGGCCAGTTGCTTGGTTGTTGGCAATCCAGTCTTGGTGAGGTTATAGAAGCACCTCATCACTCATCAGCTTTCATTATATGTAATCAAAATGTGATTTGATTGGGCTCGTAATGAGTAGTAAGACTGTTTATGTACTAGGAGATAGTAGGAGAAGTTGTTTTGTAAATCTCTTTAGTGACACTCCCCTGATCAAAACTGTTCCACAACTGTTCCTGGAAATCCATTAATCACCTTTCAGGAAGTAGATGAAAGAACAGGTGTGGAGGAAGATAGTCACACACTCATGGCTACGATGCAAAAAAGTCTTCTTTAGGGTATTGCTGGACAAAACAACTCAACAGAAATTAAGTAGAGGGATAGGACAGTGGGCTCTATCATAGGAGGGAGTGTCCTCAGTTACATTTGTATACTGTAGCGGTATAAAACCTCGAGTCATATGCCATTTAAAAATCCCACATGAAAAATGAGTTTGATCCACATCTTAGGTTATACAGTGTATCAAAGAACATCTCCATGTAAATATAAAAAACAGCTATACATAAGAAAGGCTGACCTGTTCTCATTCCCAGGTTGTCAAACATCAACACTTAGTCATGTCCCTCAGCATGTTATAGCAGCAGGCAGGGCATCGTTAAGTGCCTCATTGTTAGGCACAGCTGAAACAAATTGTAACATGCTGTTAATATTGTGAAACAGTCGCGGTTATGTTTAAGCTGCACAGTGACTTGTTTAGACAAGTGCTCTTAGAATGCTTGTTACATAATGAGATAATGTGATATAAATACATCACAGCTCATGTCAGCAGTACGTGATGACCGTACATAAATTATGTAATGTTACGTTAAAACAACATTGCCTGAAAGTCTTGTTTTTTTTTTTTTTACCCATCCACCTCCCCTCACTTTGAATATGTGGACCTTTTCATTCTTCGTACAACATCAGTGCTCTCAGCATCAACTATGGCTGCAGATGGGTTTACACTGGAGTCAGCTGAAAGCCCCATTGCATCTCATAAAGAAGCTAAAGGGTGCCTTTGGTGCCATTATCACACTCTGAGGTTATGACAAAGCATCTGTATTTGATTACCTGGGAATGAGAACAGGCTGGAAAGGCACAATACATGTGAGAAAAGGTTAAGTTATACAATGCATTGGAAAGGTCTCCATTAAGATATCAGAAAACAGTTGTCTAGACTGTTATATTAGCAGAGACACAGCAGATACTATTTTCAAGAAAAACCAAATGCCTTCGACTGGGTTCCTAAAAAGGAGACCTCAAGAAATAGACATAAATTCACAAAAATGATTCAGAATAAACAAATTAGAAAAAAACATATTTTTATGTAGAAGAAAGAACTTAATGTAGAAAACAAAAAAACCCCAAACATTTTATGTGTACAAGAACGAATGAATCAGTTGGTTCTTGTCATTGTGTGTTTCTAATATTTCTACTGTTACTGTGTATCTTTTATGTGTTTTATTGTGGTGGTGTTTGGCTGTAACATTTTTGTATGCCACTGTCTTGGTCAGGTTTCCCTTGTAAAGAGATTATTGATCTCTTAAGGGCACGCTTGGTTTTGCCAACGTAGTATTCGTCACATGGGCCTGAAAATACCATAAACATGGCGTTTTGTGGTGCGAGAAATAACCCCCTTAATAGTCATTACCTTACCTTTTAAAATTGGTACATTTAAAAATATTGTTGCTTTGCACATAAGTGGCACATCTGTAATTCCCATCTGGGATCAGAAGCAGAATCGGAAATACTTTATTGATCCCAGCAGGGAAATTGTGATTTGCGTTGCTCGAATGTGAAGAAGCAAAAATAAAAGCATGAAAGAGAAGTATGTGAATATAAAGTATTAAACTCAATCAAATAGAAATAAAAAAGTGCCTTATGCTGAAATGTTAACACCAGTACTTAAGACTATAGGAATAAAGTATACATTACACTGTATAAACCAGTGTTACAATCAGAAATATAGAATATGTATATATGTATGTATATGAAAACTTTACATAAGTGAGTCAGATTTTAAATGCGCCAGTGTCTATGCAAACACAGCGCAGCAGGATTATTTGCTAATAACTAAAGAAACTTCTGTGGAACTTCATGGGGTAGAAACATAACCAGTGTGTGACTGACACTGAAGCAATGAGAGATGTTAAAAGCCACCTTAAAATTGCCATTAAACGCCTACAGTAGTTATTTACAGAGTGAAATTGACCCAAGTTTTGAGGTGAGAATTTATTCTAAATTCACTCACACTTCAAATTATCACAGAACTGATGAAAGTCACACGGCGATATGTCTGGGAGTTTTATATTTAGAGCAACACTGCCTCACTGAGTCATGCTGCAGAGTTAGTAAACTGTAGCTGTGAAGGGTTTCAGGAGTTCACAGGCATCTTTAATGTCAGATAATCGCATTGCCACTTCAGTGCCAAAACATGTCAGCAATCACAATACAAACTTGAGATATAATACATATCAGTATTACTTTAGAGAGAGATTAACTCAAACCCAGATGTGACCTCAGCCCTCACTCCAAACCTATGTGTGTGTGTACTTCCATTCATACAATATGCGTGTGTAATGTCAATCCGCTCTAGTCATCCTACACTTATCCTTCATCCTCTCTGCCCAGATTTAACTGTCGAACAGCACCCCCCCACCCCACCCTCCACACTTCCTAAACCCCAGCACTTAGCCAACCTCCTGGATCACAGACACAATATTTTATCTTTCCAAAATGCCTGGGACGTTTTTTCCCCCTCACTGTCTCTAGCTTGCTTAACATTGCCAAACGGAGCCAAATTGAACCAACTTAAAAGAACGCGTGAGATCTTTTGAAGAGAAGCATGACATAAACATAGCTGAGGATGAGAGAGAAGTGGAGGGGTGTACATGCTCCCCCTCTTCCTTCACTTGTCCTATCCCCACATGTGCATAATTCTGTCTCAGAGGAAGCTCTGCTGCTCTTAGATGTTGTGATTTGCATGGATTTGAAGAAGAGATGGGGTGGATTTCCAGGACACTCATGACTGAATGTGACCATGGAGGCATGCTGGATTAAAAAAAAAAAAACGGCTGGGTCTTTGATAAAGGAGATGAAGGAGAGCGAAGGAAAATGAGAAGAAAGGTGATTAGAGGCCAAGGGCTGACAGTGGCTGTAAAGATAGCACATTTCTGAAGGGTGATTTACAACTGGGGTGTCTCAGGATGCAGAGATGTGGGGAATGATATTGTTCAGAGAGAGTGATGTGTGGAAGTATAAAGCAAAATGATGTATATTGTGGAATACAAAGCAGATGAGTAAATTCGGTGGATGTGGATGTACAAGAAATTAGGGGCAAGTGTGGTTTATAAAATGCCATGATTATCCATCATTAGAGCTGCAATCATCATTCAACAGGTCCCTGAACAGTCCTCAGCTCAGATAAACAGCCACAATCCATGCACAGCACTCGCACACATAATGCTGGGTATCATTTGAAAAAATCCAATACCAGCAGCAGTAATGTAATTTAATGTTTCATTCCAAAAATATTCATTTTTTAAGGAAAAATTTTAGAATTCATGTTTTTTTTTTAATTTAAAATTAGCAAAATATTTCCAAGTTGTTTTTGATGTGTTTAAAAAAATAGTCAGCATCTTGAAAAATATGCTCATTCCCTTGTCCAGACTTTGACGAGGAGATCGATGCCACTCTCATATCTGTCTGCAAAAAGCTTGCCTGTAGATGGTTACCTCAGTTCAGCAGCAACACTTGGATCGGGGGGATACAGCTAACCTGGCTCTGTCTAAAGGTTACAAAATAGTCTGGCATAAAACCCCACTAAAACCACAACTTATATTCAGGGGCACCGCAAGGGATTTTGGGCCTCATGAAAAGATATCACCCACGAATCCTGTGCAAATACTGTAACCACACCTCCAGAACCAGTAGTGTAGTGGAGGATTACGGGGTATCTCTTTTTCTAGCTGTTCACAGTCTACCTACCTATCAACCAAAAAGTCACTGGAATCTGTAGGACAGTATACTCACTTCCTCCTCAGTAACCTATCCATCTACCCATAGGAGTACACACTTCATCAACCAAGACTACACCACTGTCCAGAACCAAATCAGCCCACTCTACCTTTGCAATATTGTACTTTCACTCTTTTTAGACTGTTTTTTTTTTTTAACTTATACTTAAGTAAAAAATCTTAGTACTTCTTTCACCACTGAAAATCATCACCACACAATTTGACAGCATGCTGCTCACGTTCTTCCTCAGTTGGCAGTAGCGCCGGATCATTGAAAGTGGGAGGTATGTGGACACAGACACAGGGCTGCTGAGGTTATAACTGCATCTATACTTTAGTCTGGTATCAGGCCCAGACAGGGACAACTGATTTAGTATGAACAGCTTGCTCAAAGTTTGCCTGCATGATTAAATGGCGGCTTAAAGAGGAGAATGTAAACACTTGGAATCTGCTGTGAAGATATTTACTGTTAGAGGAGCAAACGTGAGACTTAACAGGTTAATTTCTACCAGGCACGGTGACCCATCTGACTTTTTGAAGAATTGGGTGACATACTGTCGGCCTTTCTTTTTTTTATCCTGTGTTTCTTTTCATTTTTGCCACCCAGATTTTTGACACATGAGGCTCCTCACTCCACTCTGCTAGAGATTACCTTCTGCGCCAGGTTTGGGGGCCAGGACTGAACCATTTCATGAAAATAGAGGGGAGAGGGGACAATATGGAGGCTCTCAGGATGTTTAGCTTTCTTTCTTTCTTTCTTTCTTTCTTTCTTTCTTTTCTTAATTTTTTTTAATTTGTTTACATTTTATTTTTTAATTTACCAAAAACAACAAAAGAAAAGGGAAACTGTATGTAATATTGAACACATTCTCACTATAATCTCCTGTTAATGATAATGGGTTGATAACTTTCTGTTGGAAAAAAAAAAGAAGATTTAATATTTTTTAAGGGCCTCTGTCTGTCATGAGCCCCTAGAATCATCTGCTTCCACTGCATAAACTCTGGTTCTATTAAGATTCTAATTCATGAGCTGTAGAGGAACTGATTGTCTGAGTTTTTTTGACAGAGGCAGGCCAGCTGTTTCACACTGCTCCCAGTTACTGTACAAAGCTAATCCAGACACCAAAATTAAATGTTGTCATTGTTTCTGCAAACAATAGATATGTTTTCTATGGATGTTCCATAGGTATCATATCAATAGTTCTAAAGGGATGTAGTTCAGATTACATGGGAGAAAGAAGGGTATGGCGTGACACCTAGGCAAGATGGTTTGCAGACAGAAACAGACCTCTGTTTGAGACCAACGAAAGCAGGTGTTTTTTAAGATGAATTCAGGAGACTTCCAGGCATGTTTGTAGCAACAATAGTGGATCTTTTTTGATGAGAATGTGAGACATTTCCAGGTGTATTTGTAGTGACAAAAGCAAGTATTTTTCTGACAAGATTTAAGGACATTTCCAGGCGTATTTGTAGTGACAAAAGTGGGTATTTTTTAATGAGAATTTGGAACTTTTCCAGGCGTGTTTGTAGCAACAAAAGTGGGTATTTTTAACAAGAGTTCAGGACATTTCCTTTTATTTTATTAGCTTTTTTAAGCCAAAACATGATTTTCCTAACCTAACCTAACCGAGTGGTTGCTGTACCTAAACCTAACTATGCATTAACCATAGCTTGGTTAAAAACTGAAACTTGAAAAAAAAAAATCCAAAGTTTCAACACACATGCTACATATAAAACACACAAATGGAACTTATCCATTGTTTGCAGAAATAAAGAACGCCATCATTTACTCTGGTGATTGGGTTGACAAGAAAGCAAAAAACAAACAAACAAAAGAAACTATTAGCAATAGCAATTTACCTTACCTACATACCTTAACAGGCACATGTAAAAAACATGCAAAGCTGAAAGACAGAAGAAGAAGAAGAAGCTGGAAAGAGAAGTTCAGTTTAATTAAACTGCAGCCTTTTGATTCCTCAGTGTAAGGTATTTGAATTATTCCTTTCAAAGAGAAAGATTCTTCCCTTTAAGAGTTACCGGAGAGTGTTGAATAGCCTCATGACCATTGCTGAATTGAGTTATAATCACATTGTCAGAGAAGGGCACACGATGTATCAGGGCTTCGTCCATGAACTAACATACTTGTGCACTGTACAAATGCCTGTATACTGCCTGACTTTTGAATCTGTGCTTTTTACAGAGAAGAGATCAGGGTACGATCTTGGTAGGGTGTGAGCGGGGCATGTATAAAACCTAGTTGGCAGGGAATACAAAAGAAGTGGCATATTCAGTATTAATCATATTCGAAGAATATGTTTGCTGCTTCCGGTCTGTTTCTCTTTCTCTTTCTTAGAAACTCTGACTCAATCCCCTCTGATTCTTTCTTAGCCTCACTCCTTCCACCGCTAAAACTCCTCTTGTCAGCTCCCTCCACCCCACTCCCCCCTTCGTCCCACTCCTCCGGCCCCCTCTATTCAGTTTCAGTCTTGGTGGCCTCCCCAGAGTGTGGTGTGTCTAACCAAGCTGTCCGTGGCTGTCTGTCAGTCACACATCAACTCTCAGCCTTGGGGGAGAAATAGAGCAGGGTGGAGGAAAGAGGAAGACCATGCTCACTGTGGGATGGATGTCTGAGTGGCATGCACACATTCCCACTCACATATATTGATCTATACATGGATATATGGACTGCAAGTCTAGTCTGTGTGCGCACGTTGTTTTCAAACTGGACTTGGAGAGGAAAAAACAAAACTGACCGCTTCTTTTACTAATCTGTCTGCTCTTCCCTAAACCACCTCTCTCACCTCTATTTCATTTTATTTTTCCTGTCGGCTCACTCTCACATTTTATTGAGCCCCTGCTCCCTGTATCATCCACCCCCCCTGCCTCTCTGTTCAAATGACAGGCTCCCCTCTTAGCCCCTGTCACCATGGCTGCCATCTTGGCAGCAAGTGATAGTGCGAAGACTGTGTGGGAGTTCTCTGTGGTGCTGAAGATGTTTCAGGCTATTTTTCTTCTCCACCGGCTGAAGGCTTATAGATCTGGATTATGAATGTAAATACCAAATTAAGTGCCTTGGAAATGCTTGAGCTGTCCTAACTTGACCCCAAAAGCCGCAGTCTTCATTCTAAATGCGGGAGAAATTAAAGAACAGAAAAAAGTCTGATGGAAAATAGACTTATTCTGAAGATTTACCTAAATGAATTCTCAGAGGCGGTCACTAGCTGTCTCCCTCACCTGCCTTTAGGATCCACATTATCTTCTAACCCATGGTAAGGTGAAGAGGGGGATGAAAGGGAAGCCTGGTATATCTATCATTACCCGGCCCCCTGCCTGCACAATCTCCTTTAGAAGGACCGCCCACAGTGACACACTCAAATTATTCATGGGAATTGCAGACCACCTAGCACCTAGCAGGAATATCACTCATCCATCCTCAGATACATGGACACTTTAATTTGATAGTGTGAAATTGGAGCGCCTCTGAGGAACCTCCCCAAAATCCTATTTCCTCTTTCTTCACTGTCATGGGTACCTGTATGTCTTTGCAATCCCAGAAAAGTTATAATTTGCTTTTTTTAGGATATTCACAAGACTATGATCTCTCTGTCTCTTACTCTTTACTCCATCTTTTTCCCAAAAAAAACTTTTATTACACCACAGCAAAGTCTTTCAATAAGCCTACTTTGGTGCATGTACATTGTCTCTTAATAGTATTCCACCTCATGAATTTTTTTTTCTTTGCTACCTTTGATGCTAAATTACGACAATGGAAGCAGAGAGCTGGTGGCGTCTGATATGAGTCGTGAGATTCTTACATTCACTATTCTTAACTACACAATAAGAATAGCTCAATTAGCCCGTGCGTTTTTTTTCCCTTTTAATAGAACACAACCCTTAAGTAGCAGTTTCTCTGGTTTCAGTGCGATTGATTTATTTATATTCAAACTGAGGTAATTTGCAGAATTAGAGTGTTTTCATCTGCAAAATCCAGAGTCAGACATATTCAACAGAATGAGACAATTGGAAACCACTACAAATGTGAGTAAGGCTTTTCAGTATTGAACAATGAACATATTAAAGCGACTGTACTTACTGTATATGCCATGAGAGAAATGACTTCTGGGCCAGCAGGAATATGGCTGTGTTTTGTGGTGTTGGAGGTTTCATACTGTGCCGCCTTGGGCTATGGATCTGGCTGAGTGTTTTCTGATAGATGTGCCTCTCTATTCCACTTCAGCGCAAACACTTCTGAGTGGGATAGGCTAAGAACACATTTGCTCCCAGTTGCACATACTGCCCTAGTTTAGTCCGACATCACTGTAGCTCCCAGTCTTTCTTTTGACTGATGTTCACAGAGCCATTCTGAAAAAGGATATACTGTGTACCCAGAGTGGAAATGGACTACAAATTTTCTGACAATTTTTGGAGCTTTCATGTCTTCTCTCGTCCGGTGCAGAAGCAAAAGAATCCTCTCGAGTTGGAGAGGTTCACAATCTTCATAAAAAAAAGGAAGTTCACTGTGGTAATTACAAACCTGTCCAACAACGCCTCCTAGATTGTTTTTTTCTCTTTCTCTCCCTTTATATCTTCTCTTCTTTGTGGGCTCTACAACAAAACAAGTACACCTGAAAGTAAATAATGCAAAAAAAAAGAAAAAAAGAAATGAATGGATTTTTAAACCCATAGGAGGTCAGTAAAACAAAAACAACAGATATACTTGCAGATTAGACAGCAACAAAGACTGCTGGTCGAGTTTCCTCCTCATGTCTCAATAGATCCATAATCTCAGGAAATGCTCCGCTGGTGGCAGCAATGTTTCCCAACTGACTGTAATTCTACTTTCTTTGTTTGTGCTGACCATGTAAATACAGGCGCTGGATGAAATAATAAGGACATCTAAACAGTCTAAAGGTGAACTAAACACAAAGTACAGTTTTTCCTTACTCATACTCTGCACAGCCAATGTGACAAGTTAAAAAATGGCACCCTACATTCAGTTAAAATTTATGGTCTGTAATTAGTGTAAAACTATGTAATAAGGCAGGCTGCTCATGTGCACTGTTTGTACATATACCTACAAAAAGTATATAACCCTCACAATCATGAACCAGTGATTGTTTAATAATTCACAAAATCTGAAAGGGTGCGTTCACATGACCAATACCAGGAAAGGAGAAATAGTGTAAAGACCTACAACCTGGTCTCAATCCAAACTCGTCGAATACTGGTGCTTGGGCAACGATTTATGCATCAGACACTGCTGAAAAAGCCTTTCTTTTTTTCATGGTATGATATGCAACAAGGCACCATCAGTGTATAATGGCACCTGATGGCATGGGGGTGAAACATAGCTAGACAACAATGTAAGTTAAGGGGGCGAAAAGTCTGAGTCAGGCAGGTGGGAGGTGAGGTGGATAGCTCCAACAATGTGTTTTTTCTAAAGCTAACCTAGTGCTTTTGTTGTGTATGTGTGTGTTGGCTAAACAAAACCATGTGCATTTGTTTTTGAAGAAAAACAAAAGTCAAATTGTGGTGTTGTATGACATAGATTTTCTGTGAAATAGAAGTTTGTTTTGAAATCAAACAATGCATGTAACAGGCTGAAGTTGACAAGGCTGATTAAGAAATGTTGAAAAATGAGGACAAAATAGATAATTTAAGCATTTTATTTGTCTTCCGCCAACAAAAATAGTTCCCTCAGGACTCCGCTGTCACCGTTGCTATGTAACGCAGACATAGTGCGCCAGGCACTTACTCTTTATACACATTTATCTGCACGTTTCCATTAATTGTGCAGCCGGTGAAATAAGTCTCTGGTGACTGCATGGTGGACTGTGGCTTCACAGGCACAGCCGACTCTGCCTTCTGATCTGACAGTATGTTGCTTTTCTCCAAGTCATTGAGCTCCGCTGATGAAACACTGACAAACCTGATGGATTCAGCTTCTCCTCTCCCTCATCTTCCTCTGATGACCATTCATAGTTCAATTCAAAACTTATTTTAGGAAATAAATCCATATTTTTGGCTGTTTGACAGTGGGTGAATTAATTAGCCTACAACGCGACTGCTGACCTAACTGACACTAACCGTCAGTTTTGATTTGATTGTTGATTGCAATCAGCTGTGAGGCGGAGTGATACATACACAGTGAAATAACCGTGATGTTGTACTCCAATATCGTCATGGTTTTACTGTCTCTCGACCAATCAGATTGCAGGGCCGCAACTAACTGTTGTATAATAAGCATTTTGGAGAGTGGGCTACTCACTGCTTTTCAGAAACTTTATGTCTCAGGGAACAGCCCAGTCACCAGAATGAAATCTTGGCATTGTGCATTTGTGGAAACCACAGTTATGTTACATTTGAATGATTCATATCATATCAACTTTTCTAAAGTGACATCATACGTGCATGAGCTGTGTTTCTCATCATGAGTGTTACAGCCCAACATGAAACTAAACATTAGTTGGTTTGGATAGAAAACAAAAAAGGGAGGCACACTGCAAAGGAAAGGAGGCTCATGGGTACTGTTCAACTCAAAGACAGAAACACTGTTGAAATAAGATGAAACTATTTTGACCTAAACAAAATCAAATGCTAAAATGAATACCAGACTATTCTAAGTAATCTGGCGGAAAACAAAAACACAGATGAAAAAACACCTCTGCACCTAGTTTCTCGAACAAAGGAAATTATACTTTATGTGTGCTTGGTTGGTTTTTAAATCTACCCTCTGCCCAGTCCCTAAGGAAGTTCAGAACTAGTTTCAACAAACTGCTTGGTCAATAATTAACAATATAACTGGTACAGAACGTGACACCGAGGTGAGACAGGTGCAGAGCAGCAGACTACTGTTCCAGACCAACAAAAGCAGGTGTTATTTTAATGAGAGGTCGAAACATTTCCAGCTGTGGTTGTGGCAACAAAACTGTGTAAGCCAAAACATGATGTTTCCCGAACCCTGTCCAGTTTTTTTTTTCTTTTTTTGTGCCCAAACCTAACCACACATTAACCACAGCTTTGTCACAACTTAAAATTAAAAATTGAAACATTAAGAACTGTTAAATGCCAACACATCTGCTACATATGGAACATACATGGGTAACACTTTACTTGAAGGTATCTACATAAGGGTGACATGACACTGTCATAACTATGACATGACACTGTCATGAATTTGTCATAAACATTATGTACATGTCATAAACATTTATGACTGCTGTCATTTTCTTTGTCATGACAATAATAATCATCATGTCAACTTGTCATAAACACAAAAAGAGGTACATTTCTTATTAATGTCAAGTTTTGACAAAGACATCTTCTGGTAATGTCATCCTGGTTAATGTCAAGTTGTCATAATAAGGACATCCCAAACAAATGTAATGTCAACTTGTCATGACAAAGACATCTTCTGGTGATGTCACTTTGACTAATGTCAAGTTGTCATAATCAAGACAACCCAAACAATGTCAACTTGTCATTACAATGACACCGAATGACACTTAATGACAGCAGTCATAAACGTTTATGACATGTACATAATGTTTATGACAAGTTCATGACAGTGTCATGTCATAGTCATGACACCCTTATGTAGATACCCTCAAGTAAAGTGTTACCCAAATGTGTTATGTCTGTGGTTTGCAGAAATGTGCAATGCCAACATTTATTCTGCCGTCTGTGTTCCAGGGATACTGTATATTAATGTCCCTTAAATAGGATATAAATGTAGTCTCCACAAAAATATGTTTGGTGTAGATATATCTATTTGTAAATTGTTTATATGTGAGCAAAATATGTTAGTAAATATTCTCACTGAGTAGACACCACACCCACCTCTGTGTTCCCGTTAGATGGTCAGTTAGCCACGGATGAATACACACATTATACTCAGGTTGAAATATTTTTAACTCTCTGCTACATACACAATTAAATAAAGTTCCAAGTTCTGTTCCTGTGTTAATTGTTCAGCTTTTTCTTGGTATACGCTACATATCTGTATTTTTATATCAAAATCCATCTGTTTTCCAGTAAAATGTTAATGTCATTCTGAGCTGGGGCGCTTACAGGTAAATCAGTCCAATCAAATGGGATTTGGGGCAGCTAGCTAATGCAGCCACTAGCTAGTCATATAAAACTTTAATCAAATTTGAAAGATTTGATAAAAATCCCTCTCATAACGACTGGATAATACATCACATTGGCGAAGATAAAGATCCTGTACTTTTTGTTTCTTTAGTGTCATACCTTCTCTGACTTCTGTTTGTGTTAAATAGTGTATATACACACTTACTGTATATACCATACATACAAGGAGGGAAATAGCAATGCAACGATTGAGAAGATGCCATGCTGATTATATCTTGTTATATTGTGTTGGAATATTATTCATCTGGACTCAGTGCCAGTCAGTGCTGTATGTCCTGAATGTGACCATTTCTTTGGTTGACACTGCAATGCCAAAAATGTCACAGGAGTATCTTGTGTGTGTGTGTGTGTGTGTGTGTGTGTGTGTGTGTGTGTTTGCGTGCAAGAGAGAGGGAGAGAGAATGATCAGAGAGGGAACAATAGGCTAAAGGAAACAGAGGACCTGATAAGACAGCAACAGTAAGGAATCCAAAAGAAACTTCTGCCCACAACTTCTCAGTCTCTATAGCAACAGCTGCTGAGGCTCCGTGCAGGAGTAAGCGCTCCTCTGATTTTCCAGCGGCTCTGTTGAACACTCGATTGAGATTGGTTGGACACTGACAATGTACTGTATTCTGTCACCAGATAAAAGATGCAATGTGATGAATGTAAGGACTTTTTTTTCTTGTATACCATGGACAGACATTACAGACTTATTAACATATAACTGCAGCAACTTCAGGACACAGTTAAGATAAAATAGGGCTCAATATTTTTGGCATAAAAGAGTCACAAGATTGAAATATATATATATATATATATATATATATATATATATATATATATATATATTCATGATATATATATATATATATATATTCATGAGTCAGTTAGTTTTTTCTTTGATATATTGTCATATGTGGAAATAATCAAGACAGCTTTGTATCAAGTATATTTAATTTATGTCTCTGACTCCCTCACTCACCTCCCACGCAACACACCCCACAATGACGCACGACTATATAAAGCCAACGTCTGGCTATTGTTGCAGTCTAACTTGCCAAAAGCTTAGCTGTCCTTTAGTCACTGCCATAAGACTGGATGGAATGACTAAGACAAGTAAAATTAATGAGCGTTTTAGGCCAGAAGTCTATTGTTAAATTCCAAAATTAACTGTTTCACTCTCTTCTCTAATTGGAGAGCTCCTGTGCCTCTCTTCCGAGGAATCCTTTTGACTTTGTATTCAACAAAACAGACAGTAAAATGGAAGAGACCAAAAAGAAAAGAAAAAAGAACGAAGGGAAAAGAAAAAAAACAGCTCCAGCCTGAGATAGCCTTTCCATTTTGAACATTCACATCTCTCACAAAGTGCATGCACTGAGGAATATGCTTATTAAGTTGATTATAGGCTTTGGCTGGTGCACTGAGCATTATGTGGGAGAGGAACCCAAGGGTGAGGCAAATTGTTGAGCCGAGAAAGGACCGCTATTCAGAAGTTTGTGCAAAAGTGTGGAGGTACAGAATACATGCAGCAACTTACAGAAAACGAACAAGCTATGCACTGTGCAAGATTGCTTTATTCCATCACTACTCTGTAAATGTTAGTTATTATGTACACTATATGTCATTAAATACATTACAACATGACGTGATTTGACATACAAAGTACTTTCTGTCTCTATGCTGACTGCACTGCAGAGCAGAAGTGAAGTGAAGTGTACACAGATGGTATCTGGAAGGCCCTGCTAGCTTGTATATGTTTGTCAGCAAGAGGTTATCAAGAAAACTTTTGCTGGCTTTTGCCCGGAGTGTGTGAAAAGGAATCAAAGGCGGGCGACACACTTTCTCGGTACCCAGGGGCAGGGACCATCCATGGCGCAGCTGGGCCTGCTGAGAGCCTCGAGGCGAGAGGGCACCCCTCTGGTGCCTCGAGGGCAGACCACACCCTGCTGCTGCCCTACAGGCCGCAAGATGTCTGGCAAGGGCAGGGCACAGATGGAGGAGTGTGTGTGTCAATGCTGATTCTTGGAGATGTCAAGTGCAAGTGCAAGGTGCGTAAATGTTTTAATAAGGGAAAGGACATTAGACATTTTTGTGCCTGGTTCACATAGACACATATGCAGATTGCCCTCTAAGGACAAAGGAACAAGGTACTTGCTGAAATATAATCACTGTCGCCAGAATAAAATGTTGGCATTGTCTGTTTCTTCAAATCACAGATATGCTCTATTTGTACATGTATCAACGCAACATTTCAAATACACATGAGCCGATATTAGTGAGGAAAGGGGGGGGGGGGGGGGGGAATAGATGGCCTAAGTCTTTGGCAAGATAGCTGTCAAGCAGCACACCACTGTTCAAGACCAGCTGTGTTTTCTTAACAACAGGTCGTGACATTTCCAGTAGTGCTTGGTGCGACAAGAAGCAATATTTTTAAGGTAAAAGTTGGCACATTTCCAACGGTGGAGCCAGATATTTTCTAAGGCACAGTTGGACATTTCCAGCTTTGTATATTGCAACAAAACCAGGTATTCTAAGCCATAACATGCTCCTTTCCAAACTCTAACCAAGTGGTTTTTGTGCCTTAACCCAGCCACAGCGTTTTCACAACATACAAATGAAATGTAGAGAAAGTTTCAACATATTTGCTACATATGAATGTATGCTACATGCAAATGTAGCATATCATTGGTTTGCAGAAACATACAATGCCAAGATTTATTCCGGCAATAGGGTTGGACATGTCTCTTAAGTTAATTATCAGTGTGTTAACAGTAATATTCACTGCTGTCAAGTGAAAACAATGTTTGGTGATGGGTGATATGGGTACAGACGATTTTCTACAATTTTTTCTACAATCTACAATTTTTTTTAAGGAAGATCCTGCATAGTACACCTTTAAATTAAACTGAAATGAAATAAAATGAAAATCAAAAAAGATAAAGAATTGTACAACACAGTAAAAGCAACAAATCTTTACACTTTCTCCCTGCATGGGGTGATGTCTCTACGAAGCATTGTGCTAAGTGTATCAGTCATCAAGTTCAGATTTAAATCTAACTGTAACTCCAGGTGTTAATAAAATGCTTTTAAAAAAGCCCTAAATCTATGTTACTATTTTTGGTCAACAAGTGCAGGAAAATGCAATTTAGTGTTTTATGCAGTCTACAGGAAACCTGCCTTCAGGAGCAATGGAAGTGTTCATTATCTAATCGCTGGCATACAACCATATTTAATGGTCTGAATGAGAATGAAGCAAAGTTTAAATGAGTTAAAAAAAAAAAAAAAAGAATAATGGCAATCCGCTACCTCTCCTTCCTCTACCTTTCTCTCACAATTCTGCCTGAAAAGAAAAGCTCTCTGAGGGTGCAGTTCAGACTGAAAAAAAGGGGAGGAAGGGGAGATGAAAAGGCTAAAGAATGAGAGAGGAAGAGGGAGAGAAAGGGAGACAGAGAGAGAGAAAAGATCCCTTTGATGTTCCCTGCTACAACACATCACAAAGTCAACTCAAAGGGTTTGTTAAAAATGCATGACATGCACACAACTAGAAAATAAGTAATGAACTTAAAGAAATAAAGATCAAGTGATTTCATACATGCCCCGACTTCAAAGAATCAACTTGACTCGAGGGGAGGAAAATAGAGGAGGAAAAATACATATCAATGATTTCTTCTCTCTGAGATTGCAGACTAATTATCCTTCTGTAGCAGAGAGTGGGCTGGACGGTGTTGGAACTGAACCAATCAACGCAATGAAAGGAGTGCTAGAGGTTATTTGGACTTTAGGAGAAGTTTAGGTAAACATTCAATATGTTCTCCATCAAGTAGCCATACAGTTCTCTTAGTGAACCTGCCATGCCAGCGGGAGTGTAATAGACACAATCTGACTTTGCATTACAGCGATGGAACACCAGTTTGAGGCAAGGAAGCAGATAATTGCTACATAATTACATGCAACAGCAGCCATTAGAATATCCGATAAAAAAAGGAAAAACACAATTATGAGAGGACGGTAATGAGGATTCAATCGACGGGGACGACGTTGCCAACACCAGAGAGACCTCTGTTCTCTCCCAGTTTGACTCACATATGCTGGCCCACATTCCACCATCTGGCAGTGGACACAAGCATGAAATGACCAGACACTACGCAACATAATGACTTTGGCTATATTCACTTTTTTATCTTAATGGCACACCTTTAATTCATTCATCCTTTCACACCAAAGCAGGCTTTAGGGAGAAAATGTGATGTGTACCTTTTATTCAGCATGACTTTGTGTGAATTTTGATACCCCAAGCATTTCTATCAAACTACAGCTGATGCTGGATCAAAGCTCGGGGATAAAGGGCACGGAAATGACAGATTTGGGTAGCTTCTAATCAAATTTATGCCGGCTTGCCAGCCATTCACGTCTTTAAATATAGCCCGCAGCAAGGTAATATCCACTCATCAACCTGGCTATTGCTATCAGTTTGCTTTGCCGTGAAGTCAATTTTCACAAGGCCGTATTAGTGAGCCATTGTGCCGTTCTTCCCCTTCAACTCGCCTCGCTTTTCTCCCCATTTGTCTCTCTATTCAAAAATTCACAACTGTAATCCACAGAATTTGAAATCATTTCCAGCTCAAGTCAATGAATGCAACCATAAGCCCATGGTGGCTAAACCTCAGGAGCATATGAATAAATCAGCGGAGAGAAAAAAAAGGGGGAGAAAAAAAGGGGGGGTGGGGGGGAGCAGAGGGAGGAGTGGAACAAAACTGGATCCTTTTACCCCTCGGGTCTCCCTGCTCCCCGAAAATGTAATCGGCTTAACCCGTGGTGTTGCTGTGGGTTCTCTAGCATGAGCCAGATTGTGCCAAACCAGATCCCACCACCAAGACCAGAGAGAAGCAAAAATCAATGGCATACACCCTCTGACTAATGAGATTTCCTCCGTTGTGTTGTGTGTCAAAAGGGTGTGGGCATGTGTGTGTCTTTGTGCATGTCAGGGTGTATCTGTGCATGCATGTGCTGCATGCCCTTGTGCTTTGTGTGTGTTTGTGCGAGTGTGCATATTTGGTAAGGAGGGTGGTGGGTGGTAAACGTCTGACATTTCCTCACAGCTGGGGGCATCTTGGGCATGCTCGGGGGTAGAAAATAATGTGTACGTGCTTAGGGGAGGGGATGGAAGAGAGAGGGTGCTGTTAAAGGGGGTGTGAGTGGGAGAGGGGAGAGAAAAATACAGAGAGAGAGAGAAAAGCCTGGGGCTCCCGACTGCGGTGGCATTGCAGAGAGGTGTTATTGGTGGGGTAGTCCTCTCTTGTCTCTCTCTTTGCAGGGTTTGTGTTCTCTTTAGCAAGAGCGGAGATGAATTATTAAGCTGAATCTAGAGAGAGCATAGAGAGAGAAGATGGGAGGTGCTAAACGGGAGTGGTGAGAATGGGCGGTGTGGGAATAAGCAATGTTGAGAGTGAGAGGTGGAAGTACAAAGGACCAAGACATGCAGACAGAGAGCACAGGAGGAGCAAAGTCTCTATGGCCGTGTAGTAAAATACACTGCAGCCCAGATATGCCTCTCCTCCACTTGGCCCTTTTAACTTCACTTTTGGAAGCACTGGCAGAGCTACACCTGCAGGAGTTGGAATTACCTTTCAATTACTGCTGATAAATCTACGTAAGGCTTTAGGGAGATTCCACTTTTAAGCCGGCTAACGAGACTAATTAACTAACGAGACCTGGGGGGTTCTGAGGAGGGGTTTGCACCATTACGGAAACTCTTTTTTTTTCATACTGTATCTCTTTATCTGAAACCCATCTTTGATATCATAATCGTTTTTGTCTTTTAAGTAAAACAAAAATCATAAAGTACTCCCAGGGTGATACCAGGGTAACACATTCGCTTGCTAGCTGAGGCCGAAAGTCGAAACAATCTAGTGTAATCATACACACTGACGATTCTCACACATTCTTTGTCACTATATGTCGGACTCTAAGTCGGTACACGGCGTACTTTGAGTACCGTGCGACCGGGGATATATAAAGAAGCCTGAGCAGTGAGTCTAATGCAACATATCATGAATAACTAAAGACAGTTTGCCATTCTAAACATGGGGGCTCCTGAGGAGGCCTTGTAATGGTTTAGCTTGCTAAGCTGCAAGGTTTCACCCCTGGAGAACAGACAAGCATTACCCTGCTTTAGACAGCCTGCAGCTGGGTAATAGCGCGCATATACACAACTGCAGGAGCCACTCAAATATTTACACCCTTAAATGTACAGAGAATTCCTTGATGCACTGTCTACCACACTCCTCCTCTGTCTCTGCTAAAATAATATGCTGCACTTTACCTCCTCGTTTTCCCAGTAGCAGCAGCAGTTTGTGTCCTTATGAGCGCATATATGAAATATACGCATGCATATATCCATGTCTGAGTACATGCGTCTGTGTGTTTATACCCCTGCATGAATGGATGAGTTTAGAGATGACTGGGGGAAGCATGTAGTGTAAATAAAGATGAGAATAATGATGAAACTAAAACAGTGGTTTGGACGTCGTCAATGTGGGGTGGAGGGCTGGGGGGCTGCACATTCTCCTGTCTCCTGCTGGGCTGACTGCAGCTTTCAAAGCAACACTGGAGATGACACGGGAAAAAGTGCTGTGCCAATTAGGGTGCCGAGAGAGAAAGTGAAAAGGAGGTAGGTGCGGCGGAGGGAGAGAAAAAGAGAGGGACAGGGTGAGAAGAGAGGGTACAAGTGAGAAAGGAAAAATAATGGCCTTACACTGTCAGGGTGGACGCTGAGCCAAACAGAGGGAGAGGAGGAGGTAAACACCGGTGGGACAAACAAGTCAGCAGGGACAAGAGAGAGGGAGAGAGACGCAGGGAGAGAGGAAGAGGAGAAGAGAGAAGGAGTGATTGAGGGAGGGTTAAATTGGCCTCTTTCCCCTCAGGCTCGGCGGCTTCACAATGGCGCCTCACTGGGAAAGAAAGTAACGCGCCAAACAGGACCCACTGGGGACACAGGTGTGTGGGTGTGTGTGTGTGTGTGTGTGTGTGTGTGTGCGTGTGAGTAAGTGCATGTCAGAAAGAGAAAAGAAAATGACAGTCATAGATAGTGAGGCAGGTAGAAAGAAAATGCGTATGTGTGAGAGAGAGCAATACTCTGTGGGATCTGTGGGGAAGCTTGTCACCGCTGGTCAGACAGAGTTGGGTGGATTTGGACTAAAATTACATGGAAACTGTGTTTCACAACCTGAAGGCACAGCAAGAGCGACAGTTGAAACCATAAATTCCGTTTTTGTTGAATTTCCAAATAAGCTCACATTTGTTTTGGTTTCTTGATTTGTATCCTAAGTATTTGCTTCCACCAAAGATCAGCAGAAAAAAAGTTTGAATTGTGAAAATATCAATGTGACAAACTCACCTGGGAAATTATTAGGCATAGCTGATATTTAGACAACACATGAACAACACATGAATTATAAAAATATTTATCTGTATGTCTTATTGCATTGATTTGCACTTTCATAAAAGCCATTAAAGAAGATAGCACATGAAACAAATGTGACAAGAGAGGTCAAGACGCTGTGGACCAGCCCCTATCCCACCAAAACAATTTAAAGACCTTAAATAGATACAGAAAAAAGAACATAAATAGATACAATGAAAACAAAGTATAACAAGAAACACACTTTAAAGCTATAGTGCGTAACGTCTACAGGTCCGTAAATGTCCGTTTCACCCAAGCCACTGCTAGAGGAGATGACACAATGCTGATTAAGCTGATCGGCTCCTCTAACATCTCGCGGTATTTTTCAATATATATCATTTTTGGTATGTGTGTCAACCGGCGACATTCCCGCGCTGGTGCACAGGAAATGCTTCCTCACAACAAGAAGGGAGGGGGAGGAAAAGCAGAGAGTGTCATAGCAAGAGGTAGAGCGCAGGGAGAAAGAGAAAGCAACATGGCGGAGAACCCAAAGAAGCGGCCGAGACACGGTTCAGAAGTGGATCCTACCACGAAGGCAAGTGTTACTCTGTGTACACGGTGTGTGGCAACTGGCAAGTGTTACTCTGTGTACATGGAAGTGCCTCTGGTTTATTAGTTGTAATAACGCATTATCCGCTGGGAGGCGACAGAAGTTACGCACTATAGCTTTAAAAACTAACACGTCATTCAAATTGATACATATTATTTTGATCAGACAATCCAGCAGTAGTCTTTTTCTGTGCCTAGAAACCCCCAGAAACACTGGATCCTACATTTTCAATAATGCAAACAATAACATAATTTTCTTAGACCCTCCCTGCCTAGAAATGTCATCTCTGGGTCTGAAAGGTTACAACCCAATTGCCAGAAAACATGTTGACTTTGTGCATTTCTGCAAATCATGGATATGTTCATTTGTATGTTATTATGTAGCCAATACATTCAAACTTTACATTTCTTTAAATATCGACAAAACTGTGGTTAGCATGTGGTTAGGTTTAGGCACAAAAACCAATTCATTATTTAAAGGAAAAGATCTTTTTTGGCTTAAAATACCCAGTTATGGTGCTATGTTTCGAAATGGAAATGCAGACCTGATAAGCTGATATGATATGTATGAAACGTACAAATGTAACATAGCTGTGATTTGCATGAAACGCACAATGCCAAAAAATTTTCTTCTGGTGACTGAATTGCAAGTGGAGAAAATTCTGTAGTGCCTTGAACCTTCATTCTTTCTGATAGCCAACAAGGAGCGACTACACTGGTTGCAAAAAGAAGTCTGATTGTATAGTAGTCTGCTAGAAAACTCATTTTCATTCATTCATTCATTTTCCGTAACCATAAGGGTGTGCTGGAGCCTATGCCAGCTGACATTGGGCAAGAGGGGGGGTACACCCTGGTCTGGTCGCCAGACCATCCCAGAGCTGACATATAAAGACAAACAACCATTCATGTTTAGACTCACCAATTAACCTTCATGTCTTTGGACTGTGGGAGGAAGCCGGAGTACCCACAGAAAACCCACACTCACACTCTGCAAACTCTGCACAGAAGGGCTCTCAGAAACTGTCTTGTTGTGAGGCGACAATGCTAACCACTGCACCGCCCTACTCTTCACTTGATTTATTTATTTTTTTGATCACTGTTTCTAGTTTTCTCCAATACAGCACGATGTTCATTTTGTAAATGATGGTCTCACTTAGAATACAATAGAGGATAAAGCAGGGTATGCAGAAAGGTGTGGCTCCTTTGTGATTGACGTGTTGCTACCATGGCTGTGTCCTTGTGTTCTCAGAGAGACCTGCCCCTCACTCCTCCACAGCTTCTCTTTCTCATCCAAATACGATCACTTCTGTCTCCAAAATTCCAACATGGCAATGGCAAAAATGTCACACTCAAGTCCACAAACCAATCTGTACCAGCACAGTTGCTACATCCATTACTTTTGAACATGACTTTCAAACTCCACGCCATGAATTAGTAATCTCCTGCAGAGCAACATACAACATTATTCAACTCTTTTCACAGGCTGAAGAGGAATCTCCATGGTGACTACACTGACCTTTAATCTTACTTGCTACACCTGGAACCAGACACAAGATTTACAGTATAACACTTGGTCAGTCAATGTTGAATTCAGATTGAAAAAGAGTCCTGAAAAATTCTTATCTTTTCTTTTTCACTGGCTTTGAAGTGGCCACAGCAGTCTTACAGCCACAGAGCTGTGGGACAGAAAACAGCCTGCTGACTTTTCCTCGGCTGGCCGGTCCTCGCATCACCCCTTAGTAGCAGCTGGTCGGCCCCCAAAACAGTCCACTACAGTGCAACATCACACTGAGTCGCCAAACCTCAGTGCCCAAGTTAGATTTTCACAACAGGGCAGACTGAATGGTAGAATTTTGTATTTTTCTGTATTTTACTTCCCTTGTTAACGTCTCTGCTGTAATTAAGAGTGGTTTTGAAGCCCCCTGCCGCTCTTGTTTGTCACGTTGTCTGTTCGAGCAGTGTTCTGTGTTTCTTTTGTTATTTTTAGAGTGAAACATAGTTTAATTACATCAGCATCCATGTCCATCTGCACATGATCTGGTGCTTCTGCTGTAATACAGTAATCATTAACAATAATGCAACTGTGCTTTTGGAGATGCTTACCAATTTTGGCTTTGTTCATTGGGTCATTATACAGTTTGGGATAGTTCAGTCATCACTGTTATTCCTCCATTTCACACCGTTCACCCCATTACGCTGTATAGCAGATTGTATTCTCATAATTATATTGCATAAAAAATGAGTTTGGGTGCGTTCCGAATGGCATGCTTTTTTTTTTCTTTTAGTAGATACTGCAGCTGTCCTTTAATAGTATGTATTAGGCCCAATCCCAATACCCCCCCTTGTCCACTACCCCTTAGCCCTTAGCCCTTGCCCACTACCCCATGGCCCTCAAAATGAAGCAGTGAGGGTAGGGGTTGAAATCTTTCCCTAGGAATTGGGACACCACTCATTACGTCACCGTGTCGGTTACATTCAAGAAGTTGCGAGCCATTTCCAACCGGCATCTACAATGGAGTCTCCAGTTGAGTTCATCCTACCGATCACATTTGCATTATTCATCATGCTTCGTTTGATGAACGACAGATGACAGGGGACTTCTGCTAGCTAGCTAACCAGTTAACATTATGAGGCAGCATAGTTATACTAGCTGGCGTGTTATTGTAATGTGAAAAATCCGACAATTTTGCAGAACAGGACAGATGACAGACGCCAGGTAGGGTGAGCTAGCTAGCTAGCTAGCTAACAAGCAACCTGACGATGGTAACATTAGCTATGTATGAACTTTTTCCCCATTTCTTGCTCGGTGGTAGCCATGGCGACGTCTACCCCTCGCTGGAAAGTCAGCATCTGAAATCCCTTGCGGGAACACGCAAATGTAGGGGTAGGGCCAAGGGGTAGGGCTACGGGGGGGTATTGGGATGGGCCCTTATTGCATGCAGTATGCGCACAATTGGGACACACTACTTTTTCATAATATTAAGCCATGAACTTTGACCCTCTCGTTTTTATATCCGTTACCTTGGAGATAAAACAAATGTCACTTACCAAGTTTGTGAGAGAGGGGATCAACCCGAGAGCACTGCTGTTGTTACTTTGCAATGTATGTAGTTAAACTTCAAAGTTATAACTGCACAGATTGTAGACTCTGACATTTTATATTTGCAACAGTGAAATTACAGCTGCGATTCTCTCTCAGTTATTTTTACAGTTATGTCCTTGTTTTTGCAATTTTGGACTATTTACGATTATTTTGTTCACTTAAACAATCAAAAACTGACATCCATAGAAATGGTTGATCCCATTTTGAACTCATTTTGAGCATCTGCAGATCAAATCCATACTCAAAATGTTTTGATCCACCAAAGTTAGGCATAACAAGAGATGAAGCAGCCACTTGTTTTTGTTATCTTTGACCCTATCTTGACTGAAAGGAGCCAACAGGGACAATATCACAATGTAGCTGCACCGTGTTCCAGCTGCCATGGCTGTGACCCGGTTTGTTCCCTCCCCTGTTGGGCATCATACCACACCAGGGACATTTCAGAAGCAGAGGATTTTGCCTGCCAAAAGTTGCTGATGTGGCCATTTTGCATTTATGATCCTACAATAAGTAAGTAAGCTATGTAGCTAAATGGTTTCTTTTTTGTTTGTTTTAATTGTGTTCAAAGCTGTCTGTTTATCTCCTACTTTGTAGTGTTGTAACCAACAGGCAAAGTTAATACCATCGAAAGTCCAGTGGTGAATGACATGAATCACAGATGTATGACTATGACTCAGTTATTAAAGGACAATCAGTCATCCTCATAATTATATTGTATCTATATCTCACATACAGTGCCTGTTATCAGGAGAATTCAATCTGCTCCGTGCAAAGAGCTGTGGCCCGGTCAAAAGCAGGTGAGCTCTGGGACGCTTCTGAAATGTGCTGCACCGCTTCTGCTGAAATGACAAGAATTGTCCAAAATGGCCACGATCAGCCTGGGCGATTGCTTGGCCGCCCTGCAGAGATCTGCACTCGACTGAAGCTCTTTCCTTGTACTTGTTGTTGGACTATCCTATGAACACATGATCTAAATAGAACCTGTGGAAATTTATATATTTTATGTACCCAAGAATGAAACCCCCATTCCAGTGTGTTTTACCACTCTTTTTTAATTTCATGTTTTCCTCCTAATTTGGAACGGCCAATTCCCCTTCAACTGTTCACACCCACTGTCAGCCTAGAGATGGTGTTCACACTCATGTGTCTCCCGCATGGCTTGACCTGCTTCTTTTCACCCAACAGTGAGGAGCTTATAAAGGAGGTTATAACACACCCGGGCTTTCATGCTGGTAAACATTGGACAAATGTACGAGTCAGATAGCTGCATATTCATACTCTTGTATTTGTGGGGCATCTGAGCTACACAATGCGTCTGATTTCCTTTTTCAGTTTCCCCCCCAGACTGAATAGCCCTTCCACCCTTTCCTGACTTTATGTTTGAAACATGAGCATTCAGCAGCAGCCACAGTGACAAAACATTAACATTTTAGTTGGCTCCATCACTGTCTTCTGCTTAGTCACTGGGCTTCTAAAACACTAAAGACAACTGTGCAGTGATCTAAATTTAAATAAGATTCACAGCAGCATCCAGGATGACCAAACTCGTTCTAAGCTTTGGATATTACAGCCAGAGGGGCTGGCACTGCTCATCACAACAATAAGGTTTAAACATTCCTGCATTCCTGCTGCTATTAATGTGTTTAACAGCTGGTACTAAATCTGTGCCATGTGCAGTGGTATTACTTATTACTGTCTCATATGTTTTACTGTCACATATTTAATTTATTCATATATAACAGATTTAGTTTACACTGCAGCCTTGTCTTTGGTGTGTGTGAGGGGGGTTACACTTGTACAGCTGTTCCTGTTTCCTGTGTGTATGTGTGTGTATGTGTGTTTGATGTGTCTGGGTGTGGTAGAAGCAGACTACAGGGAGTGGTAAGAAACGCGGTAAGATGTCCTCCACAGGGTACCTTTAAAGGCAGTTTTCTCACAAACAAACATGTTTACATTCAGTATTTCTTGGTAAAACACATTGTGTTTGTGTGTGTGTGTGTGTGTGTGTGTGTGTGTGTGTCCTTAAGGTCCAAACAAACATGTAGAATACAGTTCAGTTTTTCTTTTATTTATGTATTTTTAAAAAATCCAATTTCTGTTTATCATACAGCTGCTATATTTTCCAAGGATGCACTGTTTTCTGCTGCTGTTCAGTCTCTGTTGACATATCCATACCAAGAATACATTTCCAACATAGATAATTAAGTCAAACTTTCAAATTCAAACTGTAGAGAGAGCAAGAGAGGGAGCAGTGTGAACAAAGATGGAAGGTCAGAAAGGAAAATTTTCCGATTTCCTTCACAGGGGCTTCCGCTTTGTCCCTCTTGTGCTTTTTGCCGCTTGAAATAACAGTGATGCTAAGGCTGTCATCATGTCCCCATTTGGAGAGCCACAATGTGAGGACCAGAGTGGGGCAAAGGTACTTCAATGTTACATTTGTGCTCCAAGCGTGACACACTGTGACCTGACTCAGTTGGCTCTTTGACTATTCTGAGTGGTGTAGACGGAGTAAAGGAGAACAGTTTTCTCAAACTTGGCTGAAGTACAAAGTTGACAAATCACTGACGAATGATTGAAAATCAATGGCAAATATGCAACACTGACATCACTTTAGAGTCATTTTCTTTTTCTCATCTCTTAAATGTAAGTCTAGTATTTACAACATGTTCTCATCCCGAGTTGCTACATATCACCACTTTGTCAGTGGCCTTTCATGTCTATATATTACGTGCTAGGTGTCCTTTGGCGTCTGCTGTAGCAGTTCCGGGACGAGACATCAACAGCAGCACATAGTTAGGCACATGGTAAGGTTTAGGCAACAAAAGCACGTGGCAACCAACCGTGGAAAGTCAACAAAGGCATCTTGTTAGGTTTAGGCATCAAAAGTATGCAGTTATGTTTAGAAAAAAACATCATGATTTGGCTCAACATTCACACGGGAAGCAAACACCGGCCTCCTGGTTGAAAGTCTAGGGTTTGTTGGACCCATCCAGCATTCAACCTAATGCCCTCCAGCAGTGCATCAAACCGACGTGACTGGAGCTATTTGGTCGTGTTATGAACTGACGCTATGTGTCCATGTGTCATACTGCCATGACCGGTACCAATACCATGAAAGCTCCCATCCAGCTGCTTTACACACTGACGCCACACCTCTGCAAAAGTTAGCTTTTTGCGTCTGTGTCTACACCTAAATCACTGCAAAAGAGATTTAGGTGTTTAGGTTAAAATGAGAACGGGCTGGTATTGTTTGGTGTTTTAGCCGGCTTTGATCTGTCAGTGTCTTAGACAACACAATGTTGGTATTGTACATTTCTGCAAACCACAGATACATTACATTTTTACATTATAATGCAGTGGATACACTGAAACTGGATTTCTACAATGCTGTGGTTAATGTGTGGTTATGTTTAGGTACAAAAACCACTTGGTTTTGGTTAGCAAACAAAGCAAAGATAATGTTTTGGCTAAAAAGAGCCGGTTGGTCACACAATCAGGCTACAACTGCCATTGATGTCACTACTACTTCCAAATGCCCCTAGAAAACACCCAGTTTTGTTGTTTGCTGGTCTCGAACAGCGGTCTGCAGCTTGGCAGGTGTCACCATCCATCCCCTCCACCTCCAGATAACAAAGTCATCCCATAAACATGTAATCAGAGCTGCATCACCTTGGAAATGTTGATATAATATCTATTAAGTGAACAAATGTAACATATCTGTGATTTGCAGAAACGTACAATGCCAGGCAACTGGGCTGGACAACAACATGATCTTGGCTAAATGTACGACTTTAGCACTGACAACCCTTTCACAATTAGGAGTCATTTCCTACAATGTTAATTCAGCACCTTACCAACTCTATTATCGGCATTGTACATAGCTAACTTAACTGCCGAGATCTTCGAAAACTATTGCTGAAATCAAGTTCAATGTGATAACATTGAGCAGCAACAGATGCTCATGAGAACAGATTGTACACAAGCCAGCAGAAATGCTAGATTCAAAAGGGAAAAGGAAGGAAGGCAGAAAAATTACAACTCAAACTGTCAGTTGTAAATATCCATGAAAGAATGTAGACTGTATTTCAGTTTCCCCTCCAAATAAAGCAGTTTAGATAAACTGTTGTCTTGTTTACAACCTTTTCGATTGTCTGACCATCCTTGTTTGTTGCCTTGTTGATCCGATTTTTAGAAATTTCATCTAGCTCTGAGATTCATGGCAGCCAGAAGAAAAGCTAAGGGTCAATTCATCCTGAAGAGTACATGCATTTGTGAACCAAATTTCATGGCAATCTATCCAGTACTTGTTGAAACTTTTTGTATGTTAAATTATGTGCCCACTGTGCAGGCCTGTTTCCCCAAGATAAAGTTAATCAGTCAGTTAAAGTCAGGAGGATTTATTGTCTGGGAGCCATGCACTTCTTGTGCAAATGATTCACCTTGTAGATGTTAGGATATTTCACCAGATTATTGAAAACTATTAACTGCTGTTGGTGCTAGAGCGAATGTCAGGGTATCACCAAAGTCATGAGGATTCAACATGCATGTCTGTACAGCATTTTGTGCCAATATATCTATTACAAGTTGAAATATCAATTTTGATGAAAAACAAAATGACCTGCTGCTGGCACTACTAGAAAAGTCTCGGTATAGGCACTTATAGGATTCATCCTCTGGGGACCGTGAATGTCTGTACCAGATTTCGTCATAATTCATCCAGTAAAGTATTTTAGTCTAAGCCAAATGGCAAATCATCCAACTGACAGCTCTGGACATCTGAAACCTGAGTGTCAGTTGCCAAAAATGCAAGGAAAACCTTATTTCACTCAAGTCAGCACACACTGATACTGCAAGGATTAATGAGAAGTCTGTCAGGCTCTCAGATCAGCGTTTTGCTGGTCGATATGTGTATGTCAACTTGACGTGTATAGCTGCAGTGAGAGACCTGGTTGCCACTGCTGAGTCATTACTCAAGTTTGACAGAAGTGCAAAACATATGGTCTAGATAGCCATTTATCTGAATGAATCTCATCCTTCTGTTGCGGGATCTGTTGTGCTGTTTTCACTATGCTAAAACTCATCCTATGGTGATATTTTGCAGTCTCTTTTCATGAATTTACAAAGTATGTCATCTCTTCAAATCTGTTGTGATATTTTAACAACTTTTCGAACTACAGAAAATCACTGCAATGTCTTTTTTTCTGTAGGCACTGGTTGTTTCTTTTGGTTTATCTTTGAAGAGAAAGAAACACAATTTCAAACCTCTTTGTCATGAACATAGCCAGTCCCGTTGCGCTGCTGTCTAAAACAGAGTCTGTCAGTCCTCAGCAGTCCTTGGTGAAATCACTGCAGCGTAATTGCTCTGTTCTGTTTGTTACAATAGTTGGCTCCCCTCTGCAAAGTCTTTATCGTCCCCATAGCTGTGTGGTGGAACGCTGGGTTCTTGTTTATTATTCAAGCTAGTGGGGCTAGCTCAAACATAAATAGATAAACTGGTGATTTTTTTCTGTATCCCAGACCCGCTGTGGCTGGACAACTGCTGACCCATGTTTCACTTGCTGTCTGGGCCTCTTCCTGCAATTTCTCAAATTGTTGTGCATCTGCCCAATATGCTGCCTCTCCAGCCTCTTCTGCAGTCTACAACTAATTGGCTGCAACTCATTCTTCAAGGAAGGACTATGGATTGATTTTTAAAGGCCCACTGTGTAGTTTCTTCCAGGAAGCGATCTCGCAAATAGTTGTTGGGGGGTTTTTTTGAGCAGGAGTAGAAGTAGAAGCCGCTGAACACTGGCGTGTTAAAAAAAATATAATAAAACTTCCAGACATGACTGGCTCCTCAATGTCAGTGTTGGTTTGTGTTGCACAAAAAAGCTAGGATGTCAGGAGTGTTTGGAACAGCTAGCTCCAAACTGGGGAGAAAAGGGGGATGATGAGAAAACAAAACACAGCCACTCCACTAGCCCAGATGAGGTATGGGTGGGTTTGTTATCACTTACAATACAGAGAGCACTAAAAGTGCTAATATTTTCAGGCTGTTCTACATTTCCTACAAAACAATTCTTATATAACCCACAAAATCATGAGCCAATAATTTGTGTATAACCATGGAATCAGGAGGGCGGCAATATGTAAATAAATAAGGAGGTAGTCCATGTGTGGAGTTAGGTTGGGGCAGTGCTCACAAAACACAGGACTTTCCCTCAGGAGACCGGTGTTTGCAACCATATGAAACTAAGTGAATTTTGAGTTATTTTACGAACCAAAGTTACTTTGCTTGCCTTAACCTAACCTCTGTAACTCTACATTAATTACATAGCTTTATGTTAAGGACGTATCATCATTCTTGCTAACACAGTACATAGGATATCATACAAAAGGTTATATTAGCTTGACTAAACTTAAGCTATGCATCTTTACCTTAAGTACGAAACTATACATCACATACATAACGTCATTCATGGAGACACTAATTCCATTTAGTATCATATCATTGCACAACAGTAATTTTAGTAGAAAAAAAAATGTCTGCAGTTGACACAATTCTCCCCTTTAAATGACAAGTTTGGATTTTTTGTCAATAATATTTCATATGTATGCTGAAAGAATTATTGGTTGCTGTAATCAACCCATCTCTCTACAATGGCCATGAAATGATCCTTTCATAGCAGTTACACTGTAAAAGATGGTGGGCAAAACCCACAGTCCTTCTATGAGACAAAAAGCATTCTTTAAAGGTACCATGTAGAATGCTAACCACTAGCAGTGCTATAGAGCAATGTGCCATAAATCATTGTTGACTTCACACTATTCTGCTGCTCAGCAGTTGGCAGTGGTGAAGAAACATAGTAATGCACCAAAAGGCAGTGAACACAACTGCTACCAAGAAAACATAAACATAGACAATGCACAACTTACAGCATTTTAAAACTTGGTATTACAGTGTTCTATGCGGAAAGAAATCCAGTCAATACATTGATGAGACCTTAAGGATACACACCATACGTCCTGGTAAGACAGACTGACGGTAAACTTTATATATTTTTTGTTCATTTACAAGTAATTCCAGAGAGCCTATCTAAGCCATAGCCATAGCTAATAGCCTGATCACCAGTTACTGATTGAGTGCCAAACTCCAGAGCTGAAAAATGAAGCCAACATGAAGTGCCAAAAGCTGCAGTTCCTTGAATGGCCACTTGAGGCTACCTTCAAAAGCCTGTCAATCACCATAGACCTCCATGTTTACAGCCTGGTGCAAAAGTGGCTTGGTCTCTATAGCTAATTTCCTCATACATGACAACTGTAAGGGGGTGAATCTGTATATAACTCATCTGTGTTAATGTTATTAAGGCTTAAAGTTACATATAGTTAAGGGGGTGCCTGCTTAGAGTGACATGTGGGTGGCATCTGTTGACACACTGCTACCATGGCGACAACGTTGGTTAGGTAATGTAACCATGGTGTAACTACAGATTTACAGAGCATAGGCATAGCCTTAGCTGTTGCTATTTCAATGTGTTTTCAGTTAATAAAAGTTAATTGTAATGTTTTGGTCACCTAAAAAAAGTAAAGTTCAAGGTTTGGTCTTATTGAAAAACCCTCTACGAAGTCAGATGTTCAGATTTTTCATTGTACAATACATTGTGTTAACCAAGCCAAAAGCTAGCGAGAGGGTTATCTCCACACCCTTGTCCAAATGTGGTCACTTTTGGCTACAAAAAAGCAAGATGGTGACGGCCAAAATGCCAAAGCTTCACTATGGGACTCCACAAACCAACGGGTGACTTCACTGTGGCTACATCCATTATTTTACACAGTCTGTGATATGCAATCAATGTGCTAATTTAATTTTGTTCCCCATTTGTTGATGACACTTGAGCATTGCATTAATCATTCTGTATTCTGTAAAGAAAAGCCAAAATCAAGTGTTAAGAAAAAGACAGGACTCATTATTATATCAAACTACGCATTGCCCCAAACCACATCTTCAGTAGAGCTTTACCATATTGAGAAATGTCAGAAAAGCCTTCTAGTAAATTCATAAAAGTCAATAGCTATTTTGTTAGAGTTACTCCAAACACACATTCCTAATAGCAAATCTTTTAAAAACCACAGCAGAGAATAACTAGCAAAAGACGTATGCCTGTGAACAAATAGAATTGATCGCTGAAGTCCTTCTAGAACACAAAAAACCTCTTACTCATTCGCCTCCTCCCACATACACACACATGCTCGCACGCCGAAACACACACACTTCCCATACCATCACAGTCGAGTGGTTTGGCAGAGCGACAGCAGCAGCAGCAGTGGTGTGGAGCTGTCTGCTGTTCTCTGTGCACTCACCTTTCACCTCCTGCCATTTTAGCCTCAGTGATTTCATTAGTGCACCTGAATACAGATGCCGAGCTCAGTCCTCTGCTTTGTTCTCACCTAGCACACGAGGACACCAGTGCAAGGAACATAACAGACAAAGTATAACGGGTAGGAAAGGGGGGAAACACAACAACAATAAAAATCAGATATGAGGCCATATGACAGCCAGAGAGATGGTGCGCTGGTGTTGTTCGCTGCGTCTTGACATAATTCGTTTTCCACCTGTTTCACCTCATGTCACTCTGCTGTTTCTTTTCTTCTTCCACCTCTCAGTCCTATTTCCTGTCTGTGTCTATTTTCATTTAGTTGTCCTTTTAGAGGTTACTACATCTACATTTGTAGTCATGATATGTGAACCAAAATATGGACTCTTGGGGATGTTTATACTATAAACTGCATCAAAGAGAGTGTATCAAATTCATGTATACACTGCACATGTGACAGATTATGGATGTAAATGAATATGAATACATTAATACAATTATACAAACAGATGAAGCACTCTGAAAGACATGAACTGCATCTGGATCATTGCAGAAATACACTCACTGGCCACTTTATTAGGTATACCTTGCTTATCATAAGTGCTATATCATAGGAAACTGGACTTGCTTGCGTTTCTCGAAGACGTTTCGCCTATCATCCAAGAAGCTTCTTCAGTTCTAAATGACTGGTACGGGGTTGCAGGCTTTAAACCCTGTATGGGTGTGCACCCTCACAGAGTCGAAGGGGTCACAGGGTGAGCTCTTAGCTTCAGAGTTGTTAAGGTCACAATGTGAGCCACCTGGCAGGCCAGGTGGGTCAACGACTCTGTACCAGTCACTTAGAACTGAAGACGCTTCTTAGATGAGAGGCTAAATGTCTTCAAGAAATGCAACCAAGTCCAGTTGCCTATGATATAGCACTTATGATTACCAAGACCTGGATGACTGAGAATCTTCACCGACAAGTACAGCTTGCTAGTACTGGATTGGACCCCCTTTTTGCCTTCAGAACTGCCTTAATACTTTGTGGCATAGATTCAACAAGGTGCTGGAAACATTCCTCAGAGATTTTGGGCCATGTTGACATGAGTGCATCACATCCCAAAGGTGCTCTACTGGACTGAGATCTGGTGACTGTGGAGGCCAGTGAACTCACTGTCATGTTCCAGAAACCAGTTTGAGAATGTTTTAATTTTGTGACATGGTGTGTTATCCTGCTGGAAGTAGCCATCAGAAGATGGGTACACTGTGGTCATAAAGGGATGGACATGATCAGCAACAACACTCAGGCAGGCTGTGGTGTTTAAACAATGCTCAGGTGATACTAAGGGGCCCAAAGTGTGCCAAGGAAATATCCCCCACACCATTACACCACCACCACCACCACCACCAGCCTGAACCATTGATACAAGGCAGGATGGATCCATGCTTTCATGTTGTTTATACCAAATTCTGACTCTACCATCTGAATGTGGCAGCAGAAATCAAAACACATCAGACCAGGCAATGTTTTTCTAATCTTATGTTGTCTAATTTTGGTGAGCTTGTGCAAATTGTAGCCTCACTTTCCTGTTATTAGCTGAAAGGAGTGGCACCCAGTGTGGCCATCTGCTGCTAATGGTTATTTGATTTGCTGTTGCCTTTCTTTCATCTTGAACCAGTCTGGCCGTTCTCCTCTGACCTCTGGCATCAACAAGGCATTTTCACCCACAGAACTCCCGCTCACTGGATATTGTCTTTTTTTCAGATCGTCCTCTATAAACCCTAGAGATGGTCCACACCCGAATGACATGTGACAAACTATTATTCTCTCAGGAGTGTGACACTTTAAATCCAAAAGACACATTTCACACATACCTGTACCCACTGCTAGGTTGCTCTTTACAGCGGTAGCAGGATCGCCAATATACCCACAAGAAAATAGAAAAAAGAGAAAAGACAACAAAGCCAGGCTTGGCTCATAATCATTAGTTTCAAACATTTCCTTCTGTATCAAAAGAAATCAAGGTGGTTGTTGTACAGTGAATGCAAGTAGCCAAAGCCACATGACTTACTATACTGGACCTAAGTTGCAAAGTTGTTTTTTGTGTGTGTGGGATGGTTCATCACTTTTGTTTAGACCAGTGGCTCCCAACTGGTGGGTTGTGGTCCAAAAGTGGGTTTTAGGATCATTCAAAATGTACCCCAGATCAGGGTGTTGAATTATCATGTAAAATATCTCAACATCCAACAAGTGTCTTGGCAAAAGTGCTGGTCACAGTACAGCAGTACAATACACTGCATTGCATTGTACTGCTAACAGTGTTACAGTGAGACAGTTTTTGCTGGACCCGGTTTAGACTTTTTACTCGTGTTGGAGGTTCAGTTCAGATGCAAACTATGCTAGCTAAAATATGATATAATTTCTTGCATTTTTTTTGCAGTCATATACACACTCATACATATGAGAGGTAAAAAGGGCAGTAGAAAGCCATTTAGCAGTCTAGATCATTCTCAACATCATTCCTACTTCCATAAATCCAGGTACAGAGACAATTACATATTTTTGGGGGAAATAGATACAGATTGTAGCTTTGTGTTAAACCCATCCCTACCACAAATATTCCAAATGAATACTTGATGATCCTACTCAAGTTCAAAACTAAAATATTTATAACAAACTAAACATGTTGGTGGATTTATGAAGTACATACTCTTATTTTTGAACATAGTGTACGTTCCCTTCCTCTCACTCCCTCTCTCTATCTCTCACTCTTTCTGTCTGTCTCTCTCCGAAAGGACGATTGGTATTCCTCCTTACCTCCTCACCAACAGCAAACATCACTCTCATCAAAGGCTCTCGTCTTTGATCAGGTCTTCAAAGAAGCGTGTCATCAAAGTCTATCAGGTTAGATATGAACTGGGAGAGGTGAGAGAGGGGGAGAGAGTACAGCTTACGCCTCTGGGTTACGGCACAAATGCATGCAGTAACGGGTCACTAATTACTAATTACTACCGTGGTGCACACCAGCGCAGGAGCTGCTGTTAGACGGCGAGAAGACGCAGTGAAATGAATGGGTGATGATAGCAGCAAAGAGCAGAGAGCTGTCCTCTCTGTTGGGCAACATCTACTCCTTGATCCAACACAAATGGTCCTATTGGCATGGCATCTGTAACATAACCTAATATTACATATCCCGACACAGACTAGATATTATGTCAAGCATGACGAAGGAAAGGAGGAGGTTTAGGTTGGAGAATAATAGAGGACAGAGAAGAGAAATTATCTCCATAGATAAATGCCTGTATCACTAAGTGACGCCCTCCCCGACTTTGCTCGCTTTAAAAGAGACAAATTCTCATGTAATGTATCCATAGCAGCACATTGCATTACTCCTGCTCCCCAGTGCTGAAATATGAGTGCTATGTCACCTAAGGCTGCCAAGCTAACCGTTTGCTTAATATAGGAGGGAGCGACACAGCAAAAGAGAGAGAAAGGGAGCACTAAATGGCCTGATGGAAAGAGAGAGAAAGAGCGATAGAGGCTCCCGAGGAATAGTGCCATCTGCATGTGAATGAGTCTCACCCGGGGAGATCTCTTTTGGAGAAATTAATGATCTCAGGAAAGCAGAACAGAGACTGTGTGCTCCGTGGAAAAAGGAACGACTCTCCCGTCAACCTGGTCTCTTTCTCCTTTACTCTTTGTACTCAGCCAGATATTAAACGTCCCTTGGCCTCCTCTGGCAATCCTATGCATATCCGCCTGTTTAAATATCATTATTTCAGGGGGACCAGGAGGCATTTGGTGAAAGGGCCATAATCAGAGAACAAGAAAGAGGGATTATATTAAAAGAGGGGAGTGAGTTTGAGATGGGGAGCAAGTAAGGAAATAAATAAATAAAAGGAAAGAGTGAAACTCAAACAGCACTGAAATCAAGCTGAGGGCTCTGTACCTGGGCGGTAGGATGTGAGAGTTAAAAGAGCAGGAACAGGCTAATAAAGGATAATCAGCCCTGCTTTGTGGAGACCTCTATTTCTTACTCCGTCCCTCATTACTTCTTTTGTAGACACGTCAATGTACAGCATGGCAAAGCTATGGAGGTAAGAATAGTGCCTCTGCGGTGAGCACCTTTCTCGAATGAGAGCTTTGCACTTTTCTCACATGGAAGTCCAGGACACCTTAGTTTAGAAAATGCCATTTCTAATGGTCATGCTTTGTTTGAAAAGAAGTGTGACTTTTGCAAGTTTCACTTTGGAATTTAATTCAAAGTAAAACTTTGACAAGACTTTATTTTACAGGTACACTTTTATTCTGGAGTAAGATAGTAGATTGTCAAGTGCTATTCCCAGGTTGTCAAGTACTGACGCTTTGTGAGCGTCTCATGATGACACAGAAGGCAACCTTCAGCACATCTATGTGATGTACAGCTGAAACACATTGTACTGTATGGTCAGTGCTGTGAAGCGGTAATGGTTAGGTTTAGGCAACAAAACTACATGGTTAGGTTTGGGAACAGGGTTAGAATAAGCATGATTGTTAATGTAACACTGACGTCAGTGTTTGAAGACCATATGTAAGTTATGTAACACTGCATTAAAACAACACTGACTCTTGGTTTCACATGGGACACAAACTGTTGTCCCCTACGCAGACTGTCTTGCTGTTTATACTCAGTCAGTTGCTGTCAGCAGATGGGTTGGAGATGGTTGAAAGCTCAGTGCATCTTATACAAACGCTAAAGGGTGCCTTTGGCGTCAATATCACACGCTAAGGGGCGTGACAAATGGTGATACTTGACAACTTGGGCATCAGAACAGGCTGGGTGGGACTACTAACCCCAGGTTGTTGGTATTTAACGACCGGGGAGTGAGACAATAGTGATCAACAATCAATAGAGTATGATATATCTGTAAGCAGATAGGACTAAGCACTTTTAAGTGTTTATCAGGGCATCTATCAGTGACTGTGATGAGTACAAACATTTATATCAAGTGAAAATTCCACATATACACATAGCTCAAATCATATTTAATAAAACATGCTTGATATATATCTAAGGATACATGATGTGCAATTTAAATGTATCTATCAACAAGTTATATTTGTTGATGAGTATATTGAAATTGCCCTTTTGTTTGCTTGTGACACCATTTTAAGTGTGTTATAAGCATTTATTAAATGTTTATAAATCCTACACACTGGACCTTTAAATTAAAGTGTTTCCATAACTATTTACTATAAACCATGAGTTTAAACTGTAGTATATAGCTATGCAGGGTGAAATGTGGTAGACTGTACAGTCTCAGGCTTCTGGAAGATTGTACAGTCTTCATGTATGTTCTTCCAGTAACCCTACTATTCAATTTAGTCTTTGATTTCTTGTAAGTCCCTTTATTACACAGTAGTTTTGTATGGAATTGCTCCCAGCCTTGGCTAACTGGCTGAGGCAGCCTGCCTGACAGTAGCTCTTACAGTTTAGCGCTCACATTTGGCTGTTTACAAAGTCTAATAAGCGTGTCCCTGAGGCAGGCGATGCAGCTGCAGAGGAGGAGATTGCATTTTAGCTCCATTGTGAAGCTTGTGGTCCCCTCATCAGATCTGACAGGCAGTATGACAAGTCCTATCTGCCAGCTAGCTGATAAGTGCAGCTCGAGCTGCGCTTAGGTCTGCCTCAATCCAATCATGCCGGTGAATGGCGTTCACGCGCTGCAGCCGGGCAGGACTATCCTGGCTCAGTCGCTAATGCTGTAACACGCTAAGCCACGGGTGGAAAGCTAGCCATGCAGAATTGTAGTGTATTGCGTTAGATATGCTGCATCGGCTCGAGTAGTGCTGTTGATTTGTGTTAGTATTTGGTTTATCTAATAGTGCCTGCAATACAGGACTTGTAGTGCAGGAGGAGGGGTTTATCTTGTATATCTTGTGTTTTTTCTACACATATAGATGTGTTTGACAAAGAAATGCTACAGATTAGCTTGCTGCATCTGCGTTTTAAAAAATCCCTAAACAGACTCAATGATAAGATCAGCAATTTTATCACTGTAATTAGGTTTTGGTATCAATGTCCTGTAGAGAAAATACTGAACTGTCATTAGTTTTTTGTGTTTGTTGGTTTGTATTTAATATGAAAATGCACTCTTTGAGAGACAAAAGCACACTCCACATGTCCTGATTTCATGCAACTACCTTGACTAAACTGCAGTCATCAAACCGCCTCTGATCCAATAGAAACTTCAAAGTGACTTCAGTTTTCCTGCACTTGTAGATCAGTCTGACTCCTTCATGCTAGACAGTAACGCAAATCCAGTTGTAGCCTGCATACAAATATTTCTCCTTTTATGTTCTGTGCATATAGCTGAAGCATGGCCGTAGTGTAAAAATAGAATTTCAACATTTTGCTTACAGTCTTTTTATTTTTCATGGATGTAGTCTCCATGTAAAGCATACATTGGTTAAGCACTCAGTTCATGTGTCTCTATGTATGTAAATATGATGCAATTCTGGCGCAGTAATCCTCACTCAGTCATGCTGACAATACGGCTTCATGCAGAACCAAGCCAAGACCAATTAACAAGGCCTGTTACCATCTTCTGTTGAAAGGAGCCACATACTGGGCTTTCATTTGGGACTATAACAGCAGAGATGTAATGTGCACTGACAAATGGTGTTGTCGACTTCCCCTCTGTTTTGGAAAGACAGGGAGGTGACGGAAAAAAGAACTGGCAAATTCTACTGTGGCATTAGTGTTCACATTTCCCTCTGAATTTACTCGCACATTGTAGTTACACGAGCCAGACTTCCACCAAAGAGCTTTTTGTAAATTGACAATCATTATGAAAATCTTTTTTCAGTGACATTTTTGTACACAACTCTTATCAGCCCTTTCTGTTGCTTTTAACTGTTGTACATCTTCATCAACAAATGGTGTTTGTCATTGTAGATATAGAAGTGGACACGCAAGCTCAGTAACTGTAATGATTTCATCCGTGGCACTGTAGGTCAATTTTGGCCTGACAGTCTAGGTGGCTGCCTATGTGGACTATAGGAAGGTCAACCACTGTTGCAAAGTGAGCAAAAGAAGACCATGTATTCCGGTTGAAAGCTCCAGAAAAATCTAGTGGACTTTTAAGGGTAATCCTTCATTGCATTTATTCATTTTCTGTCACAGCTTATCCTGTTGGGGGTCAGGAGGAGGCTGGAGCTGACACTGAGCAAGAGGCGGGGTACACCCTGGACAGGTCACCAGACACCATCACAGGGCTGACACATAGAGACACCATTCACACTCGCATTCACACCTACGGGCAATTAAGAGTGCCCTTAGGTGTCTAAGCTGTCATGTCTTTTGACTGTGGGAGGAAGCCAGAGTACCCGGAGAAAACCCATGCTGTCACGGGGAGAACATGCAAACTCTGCACAGATGGGATGCAAACCCCCAACCCTGGATCCCAACTAGTAACACTCTTGCTATAGGGCGATGCTACTACACCACTGTGTTACCACTTCAAGGGTAATGTCAAGGTCAAAATGAATTTTTGTGGTAAGAGGAAGTTTTTTTTTGTTTTGTTTTGTTTTTTAGCTATCAACAAGGATCTCACAGATACTGCGCTCAGAATTTAAATTTTCCTTTTATTAATTCCTATGTAGGATCTCTTTAGACCAAATTCCTAAAGTTGGTCTAATTATTTATTAATACACATTGTTTGTTCATAATTACTTATAATGACCTTTGGTGATGATATGAGCCATTTGTTTCAACAAATAATTTATGTAAATACATGATATTTTGTTTATGATCATTCATAATGCATGGTTTGTTGATGACAAGATCTGTGATACCAACAAAGAATTGATCTGTTATTTATATAAATGATGTATTAATCATTGACTAACAGCTTATGGATGACTAATCGGTATAATAAAATGTCAACACAAAATATCTAAATGTCATCTAAACATCTGTTTGGATGCTCATGTTACAAGTATCTTAAAATGTTAAAGTGGTGATCTCGAATGAGACCAGACTGAAATAAAAATAGTCTGTATTTATAGAAAGAAAGCTGAATATGTTTTATTTTTTCTTTGTGAAAGCTTATGGTCAGTTGGAAAATTGTAACAGTGAAGCCAGTGGGCTTGTGTTCTGTGTGGTTTGGCAGCCAATCATTCATATGCCTCCTCAGAGTTTAGCAGTTTAACACCAAGCCTGTTAAAATGCCCCAGCAGCTGTCAATCTGGCTGCTATCCTGGCCTTGTTAGAACCCAGATAGTGAGAAGGGAGGATTGCAGCCTCTGATACATAACATACCCCCGTATACTGACAAGCAGCAGTGTACGATGTATTGCAGTTAGAATAACAACACTCTAATGAGAAGCATGCTGCATAGCACGTGCATCACTGTGAAGGCAGATTGACAAACAAGCGAAGCAGTCAATTGGTCAAAGGGTTAAGTGCGGATAAATGAAGAAGGCCATGGAGAGATTACTTAGTATTCATGTCAGGGAGGCTGAAACACAGGAGACTTGGAGGGAAATACTCTCGGCTTTCGGCGGGAGCTTGCTGCAGGCTTTCTAATAAAGAGTGGAGCCTATGGAACCCTCCCAGGTCAAAATGCCATGTGGATCAATCAAAGGCACACAGACCATGCTCCCCCTGGCAAGTCCACAGGTGGTACAAACTAGGAAACACAGTGCAGAAGTCAGAATTGCAGAGCCGAGGACTCCCTACAAATTCCCTTTAATCCTTGCCCTGGCCAGGCTAACAGCAGTGTCTGTGCTTGAAGGGCAGAGTGGACACTCTTCTGACAGGGGTCAAGCTTCCTGCCGCCTGCCCTCAGAGCGTTCACATGAAAAGGGCCCTTTGGAGAGGTGGTGGTGGTGGTGGTGGGGGGGGGGGTTCTCACCTTAATATCCTCTTCACAGCTGGGTCACAGAAACCTTACTGCTGTTGTCTTCATGGAACTCAACTTCTAAGTGAAGTTAAAGTATCACAAGGTCTTTGCAAGTTTTAACCCCTTCTATGAGCAGGAGACTTAGTTGTTATGTTTATTTCATCTTTGCTCATTTAAACATCATCTTCTTTGAAAAGATATATATGTATAATCATATATCCTCTAAGGTAGGGATACTCAATTGCTTTGCCCAGTAGCCACTTTTGCAAATGGCAGAATGCCAGGGGACAGTTTAATAAACAAATATTTTTTTGCTGCCAATGTTTGCTGTCCTCATTCATCTTTACCAAGAGGCAAATTCAGTCGCAAGAGCCCCATGCAGTTGAGGTGTACATAGGGGTGTTTCAAGGATTTGAGGACACTGGGGGCTTTGCCTGGACTTCTGTTTGGGGGTCAAGGGGATCCTCAACACGTTCCTAGCCAAAGTCATCACATATTGTTGCTTTGTCAGTGGCCTTTCACGTTTACATACACCTACAAATGTCTGCTGTTGATGTTCCAGGGTGCCGCCACTAATGCCAGGATGTCAACTAAAGCATATGGTTTCAGAAAAAAACATTTTGGTTTGGCATTCGGGAAGCGAACACTAGGCTCCTGGGTGAAAGTCCAGAGTTTATTGAAAATATCCACCCAACCCTCCCACCTCGCCCAATAGGGACCTTTCAGCTCCTTATATTACATCATTACCAGCAACTTTTCAACCTGACAATGTCAAATGGCGTATCATACCGCTGCGACAGGTGCCATCCTGGCCAACATCACATGACAGGTCCGGCTGTGTTACATACTGACACCGCCTGGCCATGTATCATACTGCCATGACAGGTGCCGTCCAGCCAATTGGCGACGTATTATATCACACAAAAGGTTACATCCATCCATGTTACATACAGCCACCTACTGGTCACGTATCATAAACAAAAGGTAGCTTTTAATGTTAGGTGTCTGACACCAAAATCATTGACAAAGCGCCAGTATCTGATGGCTTTGGAATGAGATTTTTTTATGTTGTTTGAGTGTAAATCAATTTCGGTTAATTATCACTTTAAAAAAATTGGCCATTTGGCACCCTATCTTGGGCCAGATTTGGCATGCGGGCTGTAAGTTGAGTAGTTGAGTTAGAATGCATCAGGGTTAAGTGACTTTACAGTGACCTTGACATCGCTAGAATATTTAAAAAAAAAATGTCCTTCAGTATCACATTATATTACTGCTGCTCATGGTGTTTTCTCATGTGGTATCGACATAGACTTATCGTGAATCAACGTTTCCTTTTGGATCATATTACAATAGTAGTACTGTCCTAATAAAAGCCAACCAGGTTAAAAACTTAACCAAAACAAAGGTACAAAAAAAGTAGTACACTAATAAATCTCTAAACTAGAAATCCCAGATCACCCAATGATATAGTGGACAGTTGGTAGAACAGAATAGAAATCTTTATTGTCCACTCATGTGGAAATTCATCTTTGGCCTCACAAGAACATTCGTCACAGGTATGTACACTCAATGCAAACACTAGCAAGACACAAGGAATGCAATGTGCTCAGTGTCAAAAGGTCAACAACTATTAGGTGTAAGTTGGAAAGAGAATTAAGGTTCAAGAGTTCAAGAGAGTTACCAACATTTAAATCAGCTCTGTGGCAGCAGGTGTGGCAATCACACTCTTGAAAATAATTTTCGCAGTTCTTGAGCTTCATACTGGGAATTAGCAGAGAGAAGATTCATTATCTGGACATGTGGGCGATGCAATGACACCACTGACACTCAGTCCACCACTATTAGGAGTGACCTTTCCCATTAACGGTGCTATTACCTGTGCTCCTTCTCATGTTAGCCTCATGCTTTGGTGTCCAGAGGCTTAACAACGTCAAAGTATTACAGGAATAAGAAAGAATATTTATCATTCATCATCCATTTTTATTGCATGTGACAATTTTTTTTTTGATCATGCAGGGTCCAGGTTGAGAAATGCCAAAGTTATCCATTAAGACTTGCAAGTGGACATATTTTGTGTTCATCTGTGTTGCTCTACCAGACACAAAATTGTTTTTCATCTATATTTGGACACATGCATTAGCATAACCTTATTTATTGTTACATTTTCAGTATCTTTTTTAATTTTATGCCTATTAAATATGTTTTTCTTGGTTCTTATATAGGGCATTGTGCTATTCTGTTGTAGAACAACTGCTGCTGATTGCATTCATTTTCAAGCACAAATGAGAATATCTAAGATCTAGTGTGTAGATGTGTTTTTTTTTTTCTTTTTTCGCTTTGCACTGTTGTACATGCTAATCTATTTATGTTGCTTTGTTTTATTAGAGCCCCTTCTAATGTACTATTTTGACACAGGGCTTATTGGACACTTATCAAGACTGCACACATAATTTACTTTTAATCACCATGGAGTTGTGGAGTTGTGCATGAATGCTCCTCGAGCGTTATTCATGCGCGCCTGAAAAACAAAATGGTCATTCATTCATTTCTCACTAATCTGTCAGTAATGTTAAGCTTGTGCTTTAAAATCAAAGAAATAGGGCATTCTTTGATATAATATTGATGTTAACCACACGAACACTCTAGCTGCTTGTATATTTACACTCATATAATGAACATATGGAACAAGAGTAAAAACCTCTGATGCTCGAGCGAAAACTCACAATTCAATGTTTTTATGTCTGTTTTTGACAAAAGAAATTAAAAAGTTATGATGTGCTCCACCGGAATTTGTTTTAACTAATCCCCGATCATCAAATATAAATGTTCATCCAGGAAAAAGGGAGCTTTCATTGTGACTCAAAGGTATGAAAAGGGCATGCAGAGAGTCCGTTTGAGGTTGTTCAGTAAATAAAGTCAGGCCGCATTACAGTTACCAGTAAGCATTAATATTTCATCTTGGCTGCATTGTTACCCAAGACCTGTCAAATGTCATGCTCTGTTTTCCCTACCAGTGTACATCACAGATGCTAGAATGATCAAATAAATAGGGGAAAACAAAATCCAGGGCACACTGTTGTTGAAGAATATTAAATTTACAGCCATGGGTGCATTTTGTTCTACTAGCACCAGAGTCCAACAGATGGTGCTCTGCATCGTCTGGTGGTGAAATGTGACATTTACCTGTATGCTCAGAGGTCTACAGCAAAGTGAGTGGAAAACTTGGGTCTCCACGGAGGGTGTCAGCACTGACACTGTTCTATTTGGTATCTGGAGACAATCTCTATTTTTCGCCGCACCCCCTGATACTTCAATTCAAGCCTTCCTTCAACTCTATGCAGTGATTAAGTAAAAGCAATCAGATCCTCCTCAGTGCTGAGACATGTCAGCCAGATCAATAAAAATGATAAACTCGTAATGAACGCCACTCTTCATCCGCTCTAATTCCACCGCTCCTGCTAGTGTGAAAGCCTCAGTGCACAATAATGCCATTTAATATTTATTTACACCTTGTGAAAATCAATAAATAGATTTTAAATAGAGCTGGAAGACACCCGTTTGCCCTTTATCACTCTTTTTAATGAAGGCTCTAGTCCCTTTGGAGATGGGAGGGGAATTTTAAATGAAATGTAATGCACTTGAAGCATTTTGGGGTGAAAAGAGAGTGGATTGGACTAGCGTGTGTGTGTGTGTGTGTGTGTGTGTGTGCATGCGCGTGACAGAGAACACGTGCATGCAGCTTTAGCTGACACTGTTTGCGGCTACACAGAGAAGGAGAGAAAGTCTGAATCAGGGCTTTCAGTAATCAGTGTCACATTGTCAGGGAGGCTGCCTTTGACTAATGAGAGGTGCTGACAGCCTGGCTGCATACTCCCTTGGCTCTGCTGAGTGGGACGGATCTGTTTCAGGGCCTTTGTCAGGTTCATTCTCCCTCTGCTCCTCTCCCTCTCTCCCTCTGCCTCTTTCTGTCGCCTGCTTTTTTCTCCCTCCGAGTGTCAGGGAGAGCAATGACCAGTGGTCAGCCCCAAGGACACCTCCTGGCATTCCACATGGTGACAAATTGACCATGGGGGACAAGGTGCCTCAAAATTGCCTCGGAGATGAAGAGGTTTTGAATGTTCCTTTCTCCCCCTAGGACAGGAAACTGCAGATCTTGTCGGAATGGCAAAGACAGGAAAGAGAGGGGGAATGTCACAATGTCAGAAAATAAGCAAAATAGGAAGGGAAAGGTAGGCAGGGCCAATATCAGAGCTGAGTGTGTCTCGGATTGATAGAAGAGAGAAAATCCTGTATTGAACAAGTGAGATGACATAGTCACCCCTTCAGCATGTTGTGTATCAAAGGCCAAAGGATGAATCCCTCCATGACATTGTGTGTAGCTCAGCTGAAATGCAGTACAGATTACCTCTATGGGGTGTGGATTAATTTAAAATCACAAAACCACCAACTGGGCGCAATTTAAGCATTTCCTAAACACTGATATTTTCTGAGAATCCCAGATTCTGCAGGGTGACTCTGACCTTGGCAGCAAATATATTTGAAGACAAATAGATGTCACCCTGTAAGCGATACTTTCTCCACTGCAGTCCTGGAGAGCTTCAAATCTGTGAGTATATGATAACAGAAAGATTGAACAGTGTCTTGAAAGAGATTCAGCGTTCAGCGGAGGGTCAAGTCGGATCAATACAGGTATTAACTGATCATTCTTGTTTACAGTCAAGTGGAACCCATCTAGGTGTTCCTCAAGCACATGGGATCGATGGAAATAAAGTTAGAGAGCCTTAAACATTCCTGGACTCCCCACCTGGACATGTCACTCATGGCGGTGATTTGTTGGCATACCATGTGGCGCACTTTTTAGGGTATATTGCTAGCTATAAGGTCTGACTCTGTTGTAAAATGCGGTTACCATCCACAGCACATTTGTCAAGTCTGCTGCCAGTGCTATTCGACACACACACACACACACACACACACACATTTGTTTGTGTGTATCCCTCTGTAAGAATTCCAACTTTTAAAACAGCCTCAACACCAATCGACACCAATCAACATGCCACAAGCAAAGAGGGCAATACACACAGGTGCGGTGTCAAGCCGTGTGTGTTCACATTATGGGAGCTTTTCTCACTCTTAGCTGGCTGTCTCCAGTCAGGCCTACCTTGGAGCTAATCAGGCCGTCTCAGTTCCTTAGATGCCCCCCCGGGACAGCACAGCCACCAGCACACTTAATTGGTTCATTTGTTCCGTCATGTTTTGCTGAGCAGAGACAGAACGAGAGGAAATGCTACAGTGGAACCATTCTCCACGCTCGTCTCCAAGGATAAGAGAAAGTGACACATGAATGCTCTCCCAGATAGATAAATAGAAGAATGGAAGTTAGATAAAGTGTCTAATGAAAGGATGAAGGCAATTCATTTTCTAGCTGCGGAGCGAAGGTCCTGTTTGATTTTATGTATGTCCATCGACTGAGATAAGTTTAACATGGAGAATTGCAGAGTGGGAAAGATATACTCACTATGCTGGTGAGATTGCATCGCTTTGTCTTTGTCTTTCATTGTCTTTGTCTTTCTTCAGCACACCTGCAAATACAAATACACATGCAGGCACACAGTGATTCCCAACCAGAGGCGCAGGGTTACTTCTGCAGTTGCTAGTGAGTAAAACATATTATAGCTCATCTAATTTGAAAAAATAGGAATTACATTTTCATTAAAAAATATATCCAATTATTGAGTCAGCTTTAAACATCAGAACATTTCTTGTTATGACAGTGTGTGAAAATATCTAAGTAAACAAATATAAACGTCTGAAAATTTTAGTTAATGTAATGTGGTTGAAATAGAAAAAAAAGATGAAATAGATGGCAAATGTACAGTATGTGTATGAAAAATCAAGCAGGTAAAAGTTATGGATAACAACTGTTGACATAGCTTGCTTGAAGTAGTAGCCCTGGTTTCACTCCCAGGGCATCAAAAACCAATAGCCCTCTGTGTCAGATACAGACGCACAAAGCACACTTTAGCATCTGTATGAGATGCTCCGGGTTTCCAATGTAAAACTATCCGCATCATTATTATACAGTCAGAGCAACGGATGTAGTATAAAGACTGAGAAAGTCAGCTTAGAGTGGGTGGAGGCAGAGGTGGATGGGCCCAACAAGCACAGGACTTTGACCCAGGAGAAAGGTCTTCATGTCAAGTGTAAAACTAAAACTTATTAGTTATTAGTTGTTAGCCATCAGTTACATCAGTCGACTCACGTGACTAACGTCAACCACAATCTTCTCCTAACCCTTCTTTTTTGCTTAATCGTAACTGCTGACCCCTTCTGCATTGAAATGCAACACAGAAGGCTGCCCCCAGTGTCATTATCGTCACACTGGGACTTATGCATAAGCATCAGAATATGACATGTAGGGATGAGATCACATTGTGAAGTATCAGATAAATGGTGAAAAAGTTAAAACTAGTTGGTCAATTATTGACATAGCTAAAAGTAGGCTAATGGATAATGAATTAAAAATAGTAGTAGGAGCAGCCACTTCAAGTGTTGGTAGTAAAAATTGAAACACTGACATTTTGAATTATTGTAACAACATCCACTTCTGTATAACAAACACCGTCAAATAACATCCAGTTTAACACTAATTTCACATTTGGAACATGACATGTTAAAGGGGTACTTGAAGTCATCTGAAACAGTGTTCATTACGCTGACGAACAAGACGATGACGGGGTAAAAATAGACCTTAATGATTGAAAAATAAGACAAAAGCGATGTCTTATTTTCGATGACAAACTGAGACGTGACGGAAATGTTCGTGGTAGGCTGTCGGACATTGAAAGATCAAGATCAGCCATGCTTGTAATTATCTTCAAATGCTGCATCAGTGATAGGCTGGTGAACTCGAGCAGCCAGGATGTTTTGTTCACACTCACACTGGAGCAGCGTCAGCCGTTGGAGGGAGTTGTGAGCTGTAATTCAGCAGTAAATAATCAGCTGTGTATCTGACTTTGGATGGTGGAGTTGCTGAATGAATTTGTGGAGTTTGTTAGTTGCAGTGGTGGCTGTTAGCCCTCCCGCCTATTAGCCACTGAATGGCAGCGGAGCAAGCAGCCACTGGCCGCTGGACTTCACATCTGATCCCTGCAGGATTCCACTCAGTCCAGGCTGTCTCAGGAAGGTTTATGGATTGATGTTGGTTGACAGGCAGGGAGGAGGCTCAGTGATCTGTGAGTGTAGCTGTGCTGTAAGTAAACAGTCTGAACTCAGCACAATTTTCTTTGACAGAGATAAAGGTTTGGTTTTAATCACCAACTTTGTGAAAGGTCATGAGTTTAAATCTCCACACCATCATTTTGCAGATGAAGAAAGTGTTCAAACTTTTAATTAAGATACTTTTCTGCTTCTTAATAGTGAGATGGATAAGTCAGAGTTTACAATGAACCCTGGTACAAATTCTAGTCGTCTCAGATTAGTTGTCTGTGGTGTCAACGTTTTTGAAACCATAAATAGAGATGTTGAGCTTTTCAGATGATGATCAGTGAGTGTTTGCTCATAAATCACCGCTTAAACTTGTCAAAACTGCTGGAGAAATGCAGGTTTGTAAGTTTGTAGAGAAATTTGTCCAAATGTTTATACAAACTGTCACCTTGACTCTAATTTCTGATTAATGAATCAGCCTAACTGGATTACTTTTTTTTTTTTTTTTTTTTTTTTTTAGATATTTTTTGGGCATTTTTGCCTTTAATTGATAGGAAAGCTGAGTGTGAAAGGGGGAGAGAGAGAGGTAATGACATGCAGCAAAGGGCCATAGGCTGGAGTCGAACTGACTTGAATTGACTGAAACTATGAACCGAGTCAAGACTAAGACTAAATTTAAAATAGCTGTCAAAATTAACACTGATCTGAAAAGGCTGTGGGGGGTCAGGGACCACAGCTGTACAGTATATTTCATCATCCATTATAAATGTTTCTGTATATTCACCTCTGCCACTGTTTACTACAAAGCTGTACACAAAGACGCACACAAGCAGTAGATGCTAAAAATGTTCCACTTAAGGTGGCGGCATACAGGAGGCCTACATGCGACACTTAACTGCAATATAACATAGTGCACATAGAGAGCTTAGCTGACATAGCGCCTCTGCATGTGCTCCCCAAGCTTATCACCTCCATCTGATGAATGGGCTAGATTGGATTGGGAGGCAGGCATAGGGAGAGAAAGGGGTAAAGGGAAAGTAGAAAAGGGGGTGGGAGGGGGGGCAACCAAGGCACCATGCAGCTTAATTCTCCCATGCCTGTTCCTGAGATTATCTGCCACGATTTTCCGACATAAAATAAAGATAGATAAATAAAACCCAGAACCATACTGAATGAATAACAATGAAAAACCATAAAGGCTTCTGGGCGTCTCCAAGTAATTTATTCACCATTTGCCGGAATACCTGGAGCGAGAACAATTCGGTGGAATTGAAAGATGAAAAGAGAAATAGAACATTATGTTGTAGTTGATGGGTATAAAATTACATCTGCCATTAACTCTAAGGATAATACTACCATGGTAATCAAATGATGCCTCATCAATATTGATGATTATGTTTTGGAGGGGAAAACAATGGCACCTTATTAGTGATAGTGGGGCATGATACTTAGAGCTTTGTTTTTTGATATACAAACTGAGTGTTTTGCTTGAAATGACATCAGCTCAGTTTTGACACCAGATTTGCAGTTCACAAACTACATTATATTTTCTGCAAAGGCCACCTGCTCACATCGGCACATAAATCTGTACAGTGCTTGAAGTCTGTCACATGTAATGATGGTAATTTGAGGGCCACACACACGCGATGCCGATGAGTCTGTCCTGTTCAAAGCTTTATCAGCGGCAGTCTGCAGTCCTCCTCTATAAAACGTTTCAAATTTGCTTTACATTCAGTCCACAGCAATCAGGCAGATGGGCCCTAACTGAGATTACCTCAGGATCAAACTGTCACCAGCTCTGTTCTGCTTGTTTCTTGATCTCTAATTCAAATCAGGTCCATTTGAGGAAAACTGCAGCATTAAACTCAAAAGACTAGAAAAAAGGTTTTTAAAAAAACTGAAAGAAGAAACCACTTCTCCTCCTTTATCTTCTCCATGTGTCTGCCCTTGTCTTATCTGCACGAAACTGAATTCAAACCTGAAGTTTAGTACTGTCAGTGAGGAGATGACACACTGCACAGCACAGGGCTGCAGAGCATGATGATAGCCAACACACTCACACAGTGACAGATGGATCAGTACTAACCAGCAGACACCATTAAACTGAACCTTGTGGTGTTGAGTGGAGTAGCTAGTGCAGCGAACAGGACACCTCCACCACTACTCATAGAGGAGAGCGCTGTCAGCCGGCTCTTTAATGACCACTTACAGCAGAGGGATGGGCAGAGTCCAGCTAGCACTCTCCCACCTCCAGCAGGAGTTATACGAAGACTGAGCCAGTCTTGGCTTGTTGCCCTGCCGTCACAGTCTCTGAGTCCGCTTTGCAAGTCCCACGTCTGGGCAGAAGGATGGTGAGGGCTGAGCCCGGTGTCTGGAGGCTGGGCAGGGTCTGGGGCAGCACTGAGTTATACTCCAGAGGAGCTCTGGTAAATGGAGGCAGGTCGCCTGGACATCTGTTTCTTGTGAGCAGAAGATACTGGCAAAGAGAGAGAAATTAGTAAAAAGCAAGGGAGGTTGAAATACTATCTTGCATATAAGCTAGTAAATGGTTGCCTTACAGTAGCTCACACGCAGCCACACGGATCTCTTACTCACACATCTTTTTACAAACCGCTTTGGAATACAAACTACTTGATGCAAATTAGGGGCACTGAGTGCAGAGCCACACATTCTACATCGTCCCACCTTTAGCATCTTGCAACCAATCTGCGTCATGCTGACAGACCATATCTTTCTCTGTGCCCTCACTAAAACCAGGAGAATGTCACGGCGCTCACATTACACTCACAAAGATGGATGCTGCAGCAGCAACATTGCACGGGCTGCAGCTCAATGACTTTGCTAACCTTTTACACCAAACCAGGCCTGCAGCTAGTCGGCACAATGCTTATCTTAGCAAATACTGCAGAGCAGATAACTAGGGGCTCTCAAAACCTATTTGTACACATGTACTCCAAGGACTTTCAATCTGTCAGAAGCACTCTAGATTTACAGTATAGACCGCAGCCACTGCATGAATGTTTTGTTTTATGTTGGCATGATGTGGCAAAAAATAGTAGTGCTTGTGGAGTTGTATGGGACATTTTTGCATGTGTAAGTACACACTCATGTGCAGAGGGATGAAAGAATATTCAGAGAAATACTAAGGAATTTCCAGTGAAACAAAGTGACGCAGCGATCCATGGTAACCTACTTAGTGATTGAGTCCGTGAGGGAGTGTTGTCGCAGTGACACTGACAGATTTGTTCTTCTGTGTCTTTGAGACCCACACACACATATATATACACAACGTACAGTTTGACAGTCAGAGACACTGCAGTTTGGGAAATCCAGACAGGCGGGAGATGAAACAGCAAAATCCCACTGGAATATAGTGTTCAATTGATCTACGACAGCAGCTTGAGGCTTAAATCAAAACAAAAGTACATATATATTTCTCCACAGTTACAACTGACAGTCATACTGGATGTATGGGCGGCACTTAAGGGAATAACAGAATGAGAATCCACTGTAGAGAAGCGGGGAACATGACAACGTATCACAGTCTGCGGATCACTATACCGGATACATCAGATCAGACAGGGAATATATATGATGGTGTAGTACTGTCCAACATGACTGACTGATTGAAAGCAGAAGTGATATATTTGACCTTTTTAACAATCCCTCAAGCATCTCCGTTCTCTTTGAGTTGACAACTTTGAAGTATAGAATGAATGTGAATTTAAGCTGGAAGCTTGGTCTTGGAGAATTATATCACATTTAGTAGTTTAAGCCGTCACTGCTGCCTTATTTTGTTTCCCGCAGTGACAAAACAGAAGAAAAGACTCCCGTCTGCTTATGATAAGGAAGCTGAATGCAAAGAAAAGCTGGTATATTGGCTTATTACGCTTTGCGAAGCAGCTATCCTGCTCTGGACTTTGAGGACTAGGTGTTATCACTAGTATGAGCCAGGACAGGGGAGGATAGGGAGAAGGCCTGATCCATCCCCCGCCTCGAGACCCTATATCTGGGCAAAGCCACACAGACATGGCCTTTCGCTTGGAGGCCACATGGTGCAGCACCTGCAGAACAAGATCCTTTTTAAAAGGGAAAGCTATCTTCTAAAGGCAAATTCCTTCACAAAGCTGTGTTCCCCTGAGAAGGATAATGCTCTGCAGCTCTTTACTCATCTAACATCTAATGACAAACAACAGGGAATAGGCATGAGATAGAGGCAGTGGTTTAAATTGGCACAGGTGAGACAACTCAGGTCATGATGTTCAAGGATCTGCTGTATTGAATTCATCAACAAGCCACAGCATTTTGATATAAACACAGATGCCTTTCATTCCTCTTCCAAGCTGTGGCATACTGTAGGATATCACACTTTGCACTTTTTGCAGACAGGTAAAAAAAAAAAAAAAATCTAACAGCCTCTATTGAACAAGTCCTTGGAGTGTGAATTTCACTTCACATCCACATAAAGTTCACTCAGGGTCTACACAAATGAGACTGTCTCTGGGGAAGGTGATTGGCTGGAGATTGCAGTGGCAAGGGTTCCCACTGAGGGACGAATGTACAATGGGGCCCTGAGGGGCCTGTTGGAGAAGGGCGTTTAGCCTCCAAGTGGCCCCCTGTGGTAACTCTATCTCAAGGGTGGTGGGGGGTGCTCAGCTGGGGCTAAGTGGAGGTGTGTAAGTCAGTGTTCCTCCCCTCCGGCTGTACCACCTCCCCGAGCTGGGAAATAGAATTAGTGACTGATGGTTTTGGTTCTTTTCCTTGCTTCCTCTCTTTGCTGGGTGAGAGTACTTTGTGTCGCACGTTTGAGATAACCTTGAAGTGCAGTGCGACAGATAAAAGTGGCACCTGGGTGGGAATTTTATCACTCAGTGGGGAGGCCTTTACAATCTTTGCACAAGCTTACATGCACAGTACATCCTTTTGAAAAGTAAAGGATTTCACAATTTTCAAGGCACTTAAATTATTAGTATTCTTGTTGCTATTGTTTTATAGTTTATCAAACAGGGGCTGCAAATAATAGGTCTGATGCACTCTACAGAGAGCATTCCCTTTGCTGTTTGTGTCACAAGCGCTGTCCAGGGTGCTGATTCTGGAGCTGTCCAGGGTTACTCAGCTCCAACAGAATTCCAGCCTGCTGATGGGATCTGTGGGCCAATACTTTGCCCTTTATATCACTATAAACTCAGTTTTTTCTTTATTAAGTACACCTAGCTATCACTAATGCAGTCTAATGCGACAGTCCTGAATTAAATGATGCCTTATGTAGATTATAATGTTTCTGTTGAGACAGATGGTAATTCAACTTCATGATCATCTTAAAGGGATGTAGTTTGTGGTGCTCTGGAAGTGTATTGTTACATTTGTATGTTTTAGATGTATAGGTTTCAGTTTACAATCTTATGTTGTGACAACACTGTGGTTAATGTGTGGTTAGGTTTCAGCACAAAAATCAGTTGATTGTGCTTAGAAAAACATCATGACTTGGCTTAAAGTGCCTGGTGTAGTTGCTACAAACATGGTTAGAAATTCCCAGCCTCTCATTAAAAAAACAACAGCTATTTAGTCAGGAACACTTTAGTCAAAGAAAACTTTATTTCTAATTGCAGTATTATATTTGGTGGTATGGCTCTGTTCTGGGGCCTCACTGCCCTTCCTTGTGCCTACACAGAAAGCCTCTTCCATGCACCTATGTGGAAAGCCGAAGGCGGAGAGAGCAAACCTCTCTGCCCCTCCAATGAGGAAAGCCCGAGGCAGAGAGAGTAAACTTCCCTGCCCTTCCATGTGCCTACATGGAAAGCCTAAGGCAGGGAGAGCAGCATCAGTGACAAACAGAAATGACATTGATAAGTCCATAGCATGAAAAGGAGGAGCTGGGGTGGAGGCAAGTTGCAAAGCAGCTTGCAGAGGAAGGCCAGAGCACTTTAAATAGAGCGCCCTTAATGAGATTTCCCAGTTGGTTGCATAGAAAGGAATCATGTGATCTATGAGCTGACTCCCGTCCAGCTGTCCAAATTTTCTGTACCAGCTTTTGTCACTACAAACATGGCTGGAAATGTCCCAGAGTCTCATTATAAAGTACCTACTTTTGTTGGTGCAAACATGGCTGGAAATGTTAAAACCTTTTGTTAAAAACTACCCGCTTATGTTGGTCTTGAACAATGGTCTGCTGCTGTCGGCAGCCATCTTGCCTAGGTGTCACAACATTCCATCCCCTTCACCCTAAAGAGAAACCCAGCTCATATATATATATATATATATATATATATATATATATATATACACAATCTGAACTGCGTCAAATGTTGATATGATATATATGCAACATATAACCATAACATATCTGAAGATTGCAGAAACATACAATGCCAACATTTTATTCTGGTGACTGGGCTGTGGCAGCAGTGGAGTACCCCCAGCACACATTTGGCACGAGGCAGATACATGAGGAGCCATTCACACTCACATTCACACCTACAGTCAAATCATCAAAGAGCTTCCAATTCACCTAAACAGCAGCTCTTTGAACTTGACAGGGGCACCCAAGCTCCCATTCTTTCTTCAACACTGGTCAGTCTGGCTGTATGACTGGTAAAAATTGAGTCAAAATGCACTCTTTCATTGACATGAATAGATGGTGATTTTTGGTGTGACCACGACATGAAGGGACAGCTCACTGGAAATGGAGGCAGAGTCGTTTAAGGCTTCCTCCTACTGTTATACTGGTCACCTAAGAATCAGCAGGTGAGGATTGGTGTGACGAGCAGTCCCCCAAAGGCTCTTCGCATGTCCATGCACATTTTCATTGAGCACAGACATCCAGATGAGGAGCCAAGGCTGCAGAGCCCCATGCGGGCTCCACCTGCGCTCATAACGATTGTATCTCTCAACCTATGTGGCAATGCATTTGCCTCACCGTAAACAGGGTTTGACACAGTTGCTAAACTAATGTTTCATCAGGCACTTGATCCCACCAGGAGATGGAGAGTTTCACTAATGCTCTCTGACATTGCTATATAGGAACATCACGCTTCATCTCCTGCTTACAATAATGTATGTGAACTCATGAACATTACAGATTCACAATATATTTGCATCACTGCAGTGAATATGGATACAGAGACAATGTACATGACATGTATACCAAGTTCAGTTTGGCTGTAGGAAAGGACTGTTTAGCTGAAATACTGAGTGTACTATGACTATGAAACCACAGTGATACATTATGATGTAGGCTGTGGATGTGAGTGATGCATTTATTTCTACATGCCCAAAATATCTACTAATTCAATAAAAACATGATGCATTATGTACAAGACCTGCTGCCAAAATCAAACTGCTATTTTCTGCTTTAATTCAGACTGGTTTTGCACACACAAGTCTTGAGAGAAGAGGTCATATTCAGAGCCAGCAGTTGATTAGATGGATTGATTTCCTGTTAAGGCTCTGCTCTCTAAAGACCTTATGAATCAAGTATAACACGCTACAAACTAATAAACAACCAGTGTCGTTATTTGATTCTGTCTGTGTTGCTGTGCATTGGCAAGAGGGCAAAATTCTGGAAACCCTGATATATTTGACGCTTTCTATCAGATTCGTAGATAAGTCTTAAACCTGAGTTGGATGAAGATAACAAGGTAAGGCAATGGTCTGGCATCACGCCACTTCATCTTTCACTCTCTGTCTTTTTCCAATCTCTCTCTGTCTTTACTGTATCATTCTCTTTCACCCCTCCTATCTCATCATCTATCTCTTTGTCAGCTGCGGACACATCTGTTCAGTCCTTTCACTGCCACTGTTGTTCAGTGAGCGATGTTGCCTTAAGCCCTGGAACATCAGAGGAGCCAAAAAAGCAGGACAATAAAAGAGAATATATTCTTAGGAGCCTTCCAAGGGTTCTTAGCCACTGCCCACAGATAGCTGTTAACATCATTTTTCATTGTTGGAAACATTCCCACTTACAAGAAGAAGTCTAACTTTGTAAGGCACATAAGTGATAAAGCCCTCGAACTTCACTTTCCTCAGACATTGACTGATTTACACGAATTCTCCTCATTGTAGTTGTGCTGAGCATAAGACACAATTGTGAATTGGATTACAATGGCTGAGAAGGTTATTTTCAACTTTAAGAAACTGCACTTTCACAACCAACCTCAGTTCAACAGTGTTATAAAGTAGGAATGATGGTAAGGGTTTGAGGTCATTCTATTGATGTGCAAGGGACCACTTAACAGCATAATTCAACCTCATTGAAGAAGCACCTCTCCTTTCTTTCTATGATGAAAAGCGATTAGGCGATACGACACCTTTGCCATTCCTTAATGCAAATCCTCAATTCAGCCCAATTAGCCTTTCTTCCAGAGCGCACACTTCTATTCAAGCTGTCAGTTGGAGGAGCATTAGCCTTCACAACCTGTGTTTGTGCTCGAGGCCCAAAAAGGAAGCATCTCTCTCAGCTCTGCCTATTGACTGCCAGACAGGAATGAAGGATCTCAAAATGATGAGAAGTGCCCCTCTGAAATCTGGGACTGGAGAGTGACAAATGTGACAAAAGCAAAAATGTCACAAAGAAATACTTGGGGTATCTAAGTTTTAAAAGTTAACAGAGGTACATTGAGTGCGGTGGTAGGCCGATGTGTAACTTGAAATTTCACTCATGGGTGACGCTTCAACTATTGCGGTTTTTGTGTCCTTGTCAGAAATAACAGGCACAAAAACACATTTTTTCATTATTATTTTTTTTTATCACACTTACTGGATACCAACAGGAACATACATAAAGTAAATGATAGCTCAGTCATTATATTTATCATATAAAAATTGTCCTTTTATGTTTTTTTGCCATATTTCCTTTGTCCCTGCTTAACTTTAAATATAATACTGGCCTAATATTAACTTTACCCATTCCAAATTAATAAAGTCTATCATGTGTTGTAATGTTCATGTCTTTTTCATTTAAAAGAATACGTGTCCCTTAGGTTACTGTCACCGTACGACCCCCTAAGATGGGGTCAGTGCATGACTTGGCATCATAGACTGTATTCTGTGACATCAGCTACTGGATTGGGGACTCACGTTTTGAAGACTCTAGTTTTGGTTGTTGCCATCTTGGATTTCTGGAGCCAGAAGAGACCATATTTTGGATGAGAGGGTGAAGTTTTGGGGGAGCAAGGGTTGACAGACTGTGGTGCCCAATGATTGGATGTAAAGACAAATGACATGTCTCCACTTCCTTCTGTACAAAAATGAAGCCAAAATATACCCGATATAGCCGCTGCCATCTTGAGCTGGTATCGTTGTGGAAAATCCTCAAGCACCCCTCTACCTATCAGCATCTACCTGCCCCGAAATTCCATAGACATCTTACCTGCCTCCCTCGACCTATATGTGGCAGTCCTTTTCCCACTGGAGAAAAAGCCTGCCTGCCAGCCTGATCCTACCATCGTACTGTTTGAACTGAGTTAGAACATATGACTTTCCTTTGATTTAAATGCATTTAGAGTATCCTTAAAGATCATTATTTGTTGTGTTGATTAAGTTTCATTTCGGTTAGTTCCTGATCCCTTTGTTTATAGTTATTTTGTTTGCAGTTAAATTGCCATTGTTTGGTAATCATTATAAATCAGGAAGCATAATGTCTTATGTTGTTAGAAAACCAGCTCAAACCTCCTTAAAATAAAAGAATGAATTGGAACCTCCTGCTAACCGAAGTACCACCGAGTTGATTAAATCCTTGAACCAGACTCTCCTAAACTCCTAAATATTCTTCAATCGTCATTTGAGGCCAGAGTCTGAGGAGTAGCAATCTCTGTGATATCAAGTTCTCGCCCATACAGCTGAGCAGATAAATTGGAGCAGCACCACTGAGCATGAGCACACCAATTGGCACACGCAGCTGTCAATCATGATGTCAGACTCTCTTTTAATAGCATCAAGTAATTAGCTAAAGTCAAACTTATCAGAAAAATGAACACTTGAACATACATCAGCATGATAAGAACTACCTCAAATGACAGAAACCATCTTTGGCTTTGAGTTATAAGTTTAGCCCATGTCCCATCCACTAACATGGAGGGGGTGGGGTTTATGACCTGTGCTGCAGCCAACCAACAGGGGGCACTCAAATAAGCACAAGAAATATGTGCTCTAGAGAAAGGATCAGCACTCAGTGAATAACCTCCTAAGCCCTATGATAAGCTATTATGACAAGGCTTAACTATACAGACCACTGAGCAGTGATAACTAACACATCTTTGGGGTCATCAGGTGGGAACCTCCTTTCACCAGTGTTTCGTCTAGTTGGTCCCACAACACCTCCAGGAGGCAAGACAGTGATCTCTGGCATCCCAGAGACACTCCCCTAATGCCAGCTCTCACTGCTCCCCACACCGACCCAACAACCTCCTTTACCTTACTCACACGTGGCTTTCTCAGCCCAAACAGCACTGCCACCTTCAACAAACCCAGGCTCCGTTTATGCGAGCTCCAGGTAGTGACCGTGCAGACACTACCTTTCCTAGCACATTCACCATACTCTGTTTCACATGCTATATATCATAACTCCAATATAAGCTAAAGTTAAAGGAGATAGAGAAGATAAACTCACAGGCTTTCTCAGCCCAAACAGCACTGCCACCTTCAACAAACCCAGGCTCCGTTTATGCGAGCTGCAAGTATTGACCGTGCAGATGCTACCTTTCCTAGCATATTCACCATACCCTATCGCACACACTATATAGCATAACTCCAATATAAGCTAAAGTTAAGGGAGATAGAAAAGATTAACTTCACAGAATCAGCAAACACACTCACCTTGCAGCATGGTCTCAAACAAAAGGGATTCAAATAGGCCACTCCCACACTTAAATAGTCATGTTGTCCACTTCATATACAGTCTAAGGTGGGATGCCTAAGTGGCCTCAGCATCAGCGCCGTTCATTATGTGTAACGTTAAGCCTTGTTAAAATTAAACTTGTACGTAAAATAAAAACTCACCCCCCATACAGTTGTCATTAGCTATAGAGACCAAAACCATTTCGCACCAAGCTGTAAACATGTTTATTTCTGCTTTAAAGTTGGGCGTTGTAACATAGGGGTCTATGGGGATTGGCTCACTTTTGGAGCTAGCCTCAAGTGGCTATTCAAAGAACTACAGTTTGCACTCCTGTGTTTGCTGCTTAGTCTGAAGCCCTGTTTGTTACTTCTTAATAACCACTGGCATCGTAGCATAACAGTATGGTTTTAGATTCAGCATATATTTGCTCTGTTTAGTGAGAACTGAATTGAAGATTAAGCCACACAGTGTGTGTTGTAAATCCTGGATTTGTGCTGGCGTCCTCTCTTAAAGCTGCTGTTTCCATCATGAATGCTTTTCCTGGCTGTGACCTTGTCAGCGCCTTGTCTGTCTGTCAGCTAGCTGCACTAAAAAGGCTAAAGCAATCTGGCAGCCTCCCCCGGATAAAAGGGAGGGGGGGCAGGAGAAACAAGGGTGGAGGGGGGGTGAGGGAGATGTGACCTTTACTACTTCCAGAGAATTGTTTTTAGGTAAACAGCCTTTTAGAAATGAGCCAAACGACAGGTTGGCACACACTGTACCACAGAAGGAGAGAGTACGCCTGATTTCATTCATCAGTGTTCTCAAGACTTCTTATCCATATATTCAGTTTTTTGTCCAAATTCTCAGATATTTCATGTGCATGGTCGAAAATCTGACATTAAATACAATGTGAGGATATTACAAAGGATCCAACTTTATTTCAAATGCAATATACGATATCTTTGGTACATGATGTTTCCAAGGTTTCATGCCTTGGTTTCTATCCAAAGCACAAGACTGAAAAGCAACACGGGAATGTGAGAAGCTCAAGCTTGAAAGCAAGGGACATGAGGACTGAATCTTTTTTATTTATTCAAGTCTTTGTAAGTAACTTGTGATTTCACTCATTTACCACCTCACCAGAATACGGCAGCGTGTCCTTTTTGAGTGAAACACAATGCATACTGATGATGTCCTGGCTTACCAAGGTCAACACCACAGCACTGGCGGCTAATGCCACAGCTTTTGTAATGTAAAGGCAGTCTTTAAAAAATGCACTGAGGTCTCCATCTGCAAGTGGTGGGGGGTAATGAGAAAAGGCTCAGGAGAGGTCACGTATATGCACAGCATCAGCAGTGATGACTTTATTGAGACGCTCTCGTGGAGACAAAAACACACTATCTTTCACTCTGTCTCTCCCTCACACACACACACACACACACCCACCCACACACACACAGGGTGGGCACTCCCTCAACCAGAAAGGAGACTGAGATTGGAAATAAAGACCATCCTCTGTGTCTGAGGACTGTGAATGGGAGCAGTAATGTTTTCAATTTGAGCCCTGAGAGCAATAATGGAGCTCATTCGACACCACCTAGATACTGTAGTACTGTTCGCCTTAAAGCTTTAGGATTTTATCATCCTTCACTCTCTCAATTCTTCTACTTTTTTCCCCCCTCTGTGTGCTGTTCATGAAGGGATTAATTTGTGGGATAAGAAGATGGGGGGTCTTACTGAGGAAAAAAAGAAGAAGAACTGAGGAGAGCAGAGAAAAAGAGGATAAATGGATGAAGAGGTGAGGGGGAGATGAGTACGCCCGTGTTTGACTCGGGGTGTTATTTCAAACCCTGGCCCCCCTCTCGCATTTGAATGACACCTGCTCCAAGCTGTTTCATTCATTCACACAGTATAAGAATTCAATTTCGCAGCAGAGACTGAGTCTCGGGGGCGAGTGTCCTGCATCTCTCAGTGTTAACATGCTAAGCAGCGCTGGAAAAGAAAGGGTAAATTCATTTGTGTCACGAAATGTAATCCAGGTTATTGTCTCAGCCTCTGAGCTTCCACAAGTATCCTTTAAAAGACTTTTAAACGCTCACCGGGGAAATAATGTTGAGATCTAACTGCTGAGCCAAAGGCAATTGTGAAATATTCAGATCTGAAAAAAACATGATTGCCTTTGTTGACTTGAATATATTGATATTAGAACTGCTTGTTTACCCTTGAAGACTGCTATGTCAGTGCTCAGTAAAAAAGAATTCATAAAGCGCCCAAGTGGTACCAAAGGTGTCGTATAAACCGATCTGGGAGAGAAAACTTCCTGTGAGATGGAAACTGGAATGTCATCAAATAAAAAAAGTCCCAAGGACACCACTTTTTTTTTCGACGACAACAACAAAGTGGTCGCAATGTCACGGCTCCGCGTTTTCATTCACGACTACGGTCCCTACATCTGACGAAAGGGTGTGCAAGTACGGGGACGTGGTAGTCCGTCTGACCTTTAAGAAATGGATCTAAGAAGACAAAAGTGTGAAAAGAGAAGAGAGAAAATGAGAGAAAGGGAGAGATGGTGAGAAGAAAGGAGGAGAAGCAAGATGAAATTCTTTTAAATGAAGGGACAATGGCAGTCTCCTCACTCAAAAACACTGTTAAATCTGCGTGTCTGAATTTCTTGCTCCATCAATCAGAAACAAAAGCCCAAGTCTGTGTAGACAAATTTAACCGCTCATGCTTTTCAGTTTTGCCCTTTATGTCCATTTCTCTCCAAACAAAGAGGCATCGGGGCATCATCAAGAATAGCGAATGTGGTTTTTTCTTTGATGCCCATCAAATAACAAAGACCACTTGTCTGCATCTCATTGTGTCGCCAACAAGTTAATCCATTTGCCTGCTTGGCTGTAAAAGCCAGCATGTTTTATACCCAAACAAACACAGAATATATTCTTAAGCATTCTCTTTATATGAATACATGTGAATCTCATCTTTTCAAAAGCACAGCTTAAAAACTAAACTAAAAAGCTGTGATCAAAGCTGAACACTGCATAGATAATAATGCTGCTGATGTGGGACTGATGTCCTTGTGGGTTTTTGTGTTTGAGGAACATGTAGGTGCACTTCACCTCCAGTTTTCTAATAGTATGCCCATATTGAAAAGATATTTCAGCATTCATTTTCAAAGCATGGCTGATCTTAAGCAGCTATCCATCACTGGACTGTGACCGACACATAAGGTGCAGTTTGATTGGACTGCAAGGACACAGCTGAGAGGAGCCACAGCCTCCGCATGTGAGGGATCTGCTGTGTAGGTGCAGCATAGTTTATCATCCGTCAGTCCAAACAGCGACGCCCCACTTTGTTAAGATTATCATGAACTAATTAAACAGTTGCTTTATTATTACTTAAGGGACTTTAGGGACTGTACAAAAGTTATCGGTGGCAGAAAAAGCTGGGGTTTTGTCATTTTTCTTTGGGTGTAGCAGAAAGATTCTTCTAACATTTAACTGGCAGACTTGATTATTTAGAATAATAAAAAAAGCCAAAATTGTTATATAAGAGCTCTGCAATAGAAGTCATGCTTTCGGTTCAATTTGTTTGTCAGCAGGATTACGCAAAAACTATTGGCTTGATTTTTCTGATGCTTGGCTGCAGGGTGACACATAGGTCAAGAAAGAACCCACAGATACATATACACTAGTCCATACCCATTGATTGCCCACGTACAGTTTCACATGGTGTGTGTTTGGGATACAGGTCATAGGAAATTGCAGATTAAATAGTCAACTGAACCCATTAAGAAGAGCAATGTATTCAGACAGAGTTTTTGTGAATTTGATAGTACAATTGCTTTACTGAAAATACAGTAATACCATTGCCAATAGTGGGATAGTTAGTGGGCTGAAACTGTACATTAGTAGTTGAGGGAGGACGTTGAAAGGCAGATAGTTAAAGTGTTTATATGTTGTATTGACAACATATAAACACAGTGGGGTGCACTGCTAGCCCTTGTTGCAGCGGTGTGAGCTGGAATCTGGCCTTTGTTCTTTGCTGCATGTCTTCCTTGCTCTCGCTCTCTCCCATCCTTCCTGTCATGCTTCACTGTCCTGCCAAATATGGGCAAAATAAAAAAAATAAAAAAATTAAACTTTAAAGCATTGTATGTAATGTAAATTAACCACTGCCAGTTCCACGAAGTGCATAACAGAATTTGATATGGTGGTTAGGCCTAGATAAGAAATTAGCTCTCTAGCGCCCCCATTTTGTTTGATGGGGTCAATAATGGAGGGGTCCCCTCAGATTATGTGTGGTCATAAGCCTACAAAGTTGCGTGGTGATGGGTGAAACCCTTGAGATGTTATACACCTTTATGTGATGAGCCACGCCCTCCGCAATATTCATTGCCTTATAGAAGCTCAGTTTTAGTAAGTTTTCCAACTTTTGCCAAGAGGGAACTTTAGATATTGGTCCCTAGATTATGTTCACCGAGTTTCATGCAGATCGGTCAAACTTCTTAGGAAGAGATCGATTTTAAGTGTTTTTCAAAAAATTCAAAATGGCGGAAGATCTATATAAGAGGAAATTATGGGTTCTTGAAGCAAATTTGTTCCTCATGAGGAGAGGCATCTCTGTGCAAAGATTCATGTCTCTACAGCATACGGGGCTTGAGATATGCCCATTCAAAGTTTGCAATTTCAATCGGTTGCTATAGTGCCCCCCTTTGGCCAACTGATGTAATATTGCTTCATTCGCATCCTCCCATGACCCTCTACCACTGTGCCAAATTTCACTTGGACTGACCACGTCAGTGAGGAGAAAGACGTGGAACAGACACACAGACACACCCACAGACAGAGTTTTCGTTGTTATATACTAAGATAAGATATACCAAGATAAAGCATTTGACCATAGTGGAATAATGCCATACATTTTAAAGTCCAGTAGATCATAGTAAGGTTCAACAGTGACAAAAAAGCCAGTTGTAAAAACACGTTGACACCACATCACAGCTGCCAGTAATCCTTTTGGGTAGCACTCATGCAGTGGCTCAAACTTCTGCAGAAAGCAGTCGTTATGAAACGCTCAGGGATGGATTTGCATATCATAGAAGACTGGACTATTAGCCGCTGCTGAGGTCTGTGCTCTCCGAGTGCCCCTTCAGTTAGAGATGGATCACTCTCTTTCAAAAGAACATGACATTTTTTACAACACCTTCATTCAGCAGACCTACAGGGAGGTGAAATGAGTCACGTACAGTAAAGTTAGCCTATTATACCAGGTGAGCATCACACATTGCCAACTTCTTTGAGTAATAAGTGAAGTTTTAATGAAACATGTTGACAGTTTGAAACATTGTTCACTTCATTAATGCTTACATGTGTTCTGCACTACATTGGCCGAGAACTGCATTGTCCGTGTGAAAAACCAAAGGTTATCTGTACTGTAAGGGCATGTTATGTCCTATGCTGTCTTGCGCTCGCCTGCTCTTTGCTGAGAAGTGAACTTTAACTCTTTACTGACAGGGGATGAATTTGTGTTTAGATACTTGCAGTACTTGAGAGATTGTGTCAGTGTATACCATTTGGTTTGCCATACTTTTGGCAGTCGCTTCCAATGTGCAATGAGGCTATGTGAGAAATGTACACTTTTGTTGGCAAAAGCAGGATAGGCAGGTTTTTTTTTTTTCACTGGTGGTGGTTGTTTCTCAGCTATTGTATTTGCAAAGCTCCTTCTAAAGCTGCACTATGAGGATACTCAGCTTGACTGAGTGAGAGCATGTGCAAAGGGGGGGCTGCACAGCATGCGCCCTAACAGGGATTCATACTGCGTTAGAGACTCCTCTCGGCTTTGATTGGTTGTTTTTGTTCTGGTGCAGCGCATTCTTGTGAGTGCTATCATGAGCCTTTGGAGGAAGGAACCTGATTTTTTTCACAGATTATCTGTCTTGTGTACTACTGTTGGCATATGGTGACAGTTTCAGCAAATATGACAAAAAGTTATCTCTAGACAAATTACGTACTGAGCCTTTAATATATTGTGTTTTAAATAGAAATACACGAACTTAAATCTCACATGGATTTGAAGTTTTTAATTCTGCGTCAATTCAGTAACATTGTTTAATTTTGAGATATTGGGAGGAGTGTGCTGAGATTTTTGAGACAAAAAAAAAATAAAAGTAGTTGCTCGCAATTTTCATACAGTCCCTTAATTATTCTTATGAATGTGTTTATGACAAGTTTATGACAAGTTGCTCTTGATAGTTTCTTATTTTATTTATCTATTTTTACCAACTTAAGCTTTCTTTGTTCTTGTTAATTTTTTTCTGGGAAATTATTAATGTCTGCCCTCTTTAAACATGCAGCTTGAGAGAACTCTGGTTTGCTTTTTCACTGTTTTTTACAACTTTATCATGCACATAACTGTAAATATTTCTTATGTTAATTTGTATTCTATTTTTGTTATATTTTATTGATGTATATATTGTAATTACATTTTCACACTTACAGCCTCAGCACAGTGACGATATATATTTAATTTTTATATTTAATAACTTAAGTGCAGGTGTTTAACACTGTAGCACGAAGCACACTCTATTTTTAATTTTTATTTTTTTTAATGCACATTTTAATTTCTATATTATTTTGTGTTATTTTATTTTATTGCTTTCCGTACATTTCATACTCTTATTCTTACGTCTTATAATTCTCTATTCTTTACATCAGAGCGACTGTAACAAATCACAATTTGCCCTCGGGATCAATAAAGTATTTCTGATTCTGATTTGATTCCGATTTAAAGCTAGATTGGTGATACCCATTTGTCAAAAATTGAATGAATGAAAATTAATGAGGACTGCATTTTGTGATTGACATTTATGATGAGAAAACTCTTCAAGTAAACATCTTATTCATATTGTATATTGCTTATTCACTCTCATCACTACTAAATCCTATTTACCCCACCTTGACAGCTCCAAGGACCAGTGCAGAGATCGATGGCAGCTGGTTATGCCTGCAAAGGATAAAGGTGATTTGCAAAAAAAAAAAAAAACCCACAAACAGATGCACCTCCTAAGTGCTAAAAAGGGGAGCGGTAATGAAAGCTCGTGTTCATTTAGGCCTCCTGTCTTTTCCAGTGGGGGCAAGACAGGACAGCTTCATCAGGCACTTTTTTTTTTCGGGTCCAGGAGCAGAATGTGTGTGCCAACGCTGTGATGGCCGGCAGGTTTATCTAAGCTGACAGAGATGAATCTCCCAGCAGAGGGCTGGGCCTGTTCAGCTGTCCTGCTGAGGGGAGCCCACACCAGGGCTGACATTAAATTATTTCAGGAGGTAATTAGTCTTCTGTTTTTCACCAAGATGCCAAACACTCTCGATCTCATGCTCTCGTGAACACACCCATGTCGCCATGTCTGAGTGACTTGCAGTATAGATAGAAAGGCAGGAATTAGACCAAAGGAGAATAGGTAGTCAGAAAACATTTCAATCAGGACAGAGTCATTCTGAGTGAAATTGATTTTATTTACATGTGCACATTAGTGTGAGAAATGTGAATAGTCTTTTGGCAATTAGACCCCATCACAATGTCATATGTTCAGGGAGGGTGGTGGAGCTGCAGTCGAATAGGGAAACCCCTGTGGAGTCTAGCTGCTGGTGGTGACGGTGGTGGTGATGAGATGAAGAAGGTGCTGAGGAGCTCGTCCTGGGCTTTGGATACGATGAATGGGGTGAAGGAGGGCGTGATGACAGCTGACAGCAGCTGAGAGGAGAATATTTATTCTTTTTTCATATATATATATATATATATACTTTATTAATCCCCAAGGAGAATAGATGTATAGTAAACATGACAGTGGCATCATGATTGGCTGATAGAGATCGTGGAAAAGTTTGATTGGTAAACTAGAAGAGTGAGCTCTCATAGAGGAACAATGAGTCAACAAACTCTTAACATGAACACTAAGGGCTCTAGTTTCCCAGCGCAGCGCAGGTGGCGCAGGGTGGCGAACCCCACGCAGAGCTAGTTTCGAGCTGCCCAACCCGAGGCGCGTTCAGTTTGGTAGTTCGGCAGACCGAGGTGTGCTGAGATGCGTGTGGCGGCACAGCAGGGGGAGGTGTCGACAGATCCAGCTTGGCGCAGTGACAGTTTCGTGCCAAAAGGCTTTGCCGAAGGTGCGCTAAAAGCTCGCCAGCTGAAACCAGGTCTACTGTCAGCGCAGGGGGAGCGCAGCCGGTGTAAGCTGAAGTTTGGCTGACTGGCGGACAGCACACATCACCAAAACCTCACAGGCAGGTTTCCAGAAAATCAGGCACATTAACGCTGCAATAAATACCCCAAAAAAAACACTATTCAATGCAACTATCTGCAATCAGCCCAGAAATGTATCTCTATATCGACTGTCCCGTCACATCTGATGTCAGATCAAAGGGGATTGGCACCGTTTGGCACGTTTGGCACGCGTAATGGAAACCCAACCTGATTTGATTAACACAGCTGCAAACTAATGAGTTCACATCCCTCTCAGCCAACCACAAACTGCCACAGCATCAGATAGGGAGTATATATTCAGCATCTGTCATCTTAGAAAAGTCAAAAGAAAAGAAACAGAGTAAGACTGCGAGAGAGAAAGAGAGAGCGCGCGCGCACGAGAAACATTGATTTACAATTGTGGTGACCTCCTCCCAGGCTACCTTTGCATCATCAGCCCGTGGAGGTCTGCTCGCAGTTACGTATATTTGGACACTGCGAGCTTGGACCTCCCGGACCAAAACATCAGTTTCCTCCTTGGAGAAGTTTGGCCGTCTGACGCTGCTGCTCTCTTCTGCCATGGCGAATTGAGTAAACTCTCATTTAAGGGCGAGGAGAGGGGCTCATTTGATTGGTGTGATTTGTGTAAAACCCACTCCATGCCTTCTCCCCTCCCCCTTTCCGACTTGCGCCGGTAGGAGGGACGGAGGTGGGATAGAGGAGTAGCTGCGCCAGCACGCACGATGTGCCAAACTTACAAAATCCGCCTGGCCACACCCAGTTGGCGAAGTGCAGGTGCGCTGCGCCCCCGCCGCGCCCGGTCTGCGAAACTAGAGCCCTTAGTATCTAAATGAACAGTTAATAGCAGTGGTGCACCTAAATCGAGGCAGGAAGGGACACCCAGAAAAAATAATTGGAGGTTTATAGTGCTGTATTTAAATATGCCATGATTGTGGCATGTTAATTTTTTTTGGTTAGCACAAAATATTGGCATCTATCCAATAACATAAAGCAAATATTGAAGCCAACCATGTGATTCTAGCTTGTCAAGCTTAGCTAGCTAGTTAAGCAAATTTTTGAAAAAGGTAAAAACTGGCATGACAATTTCCAAAGGGGTCCCTTGAACTCTAGATTTTCTGAATGACAGTGGGTTCTATGGATACCCACTTGGAACCTTATTAGTCTGTGCACATCAGATAATTAGTAAGAGCACGGTCTCACTCCGAAGTCATCGAAATTTGGCACTTGGGCAGCTACTTATGGCGGGGAGAGTGGATGGGTCCAACACACACTTTCACCTGAGAAAGCGGTGTTCACATCCCGTGAGATTCTGAAGCCAAACCCTATTCTTTGTTTTCTAAATCTAACCACTTCCCTTTGTTGCCTAAACCCAACCATGTGTGTTTGTTGCTGAAGAAACCGACATAGTGAATTTATTTTGAAAGACACTGTATGTAAACGTTCTATCCTGTGAAAATGGAAGTGTGTCTTGAAAGAAGAGAACTTGACACAGTGTCCCAGAACGTTACCAACCAACGCACCCAGGGTACCTTGCATGTCGTATGTGGTTGTGGAAAGTCCATGACTAAAACGTCAATATGTGACGAGGTCAGAGTGAGAATGTGTTGTTAGTAATAGTAACTGTCAAATAAGAAACCGAATATCAATGTGCGATTCCTCAACTCTACATATTGACATAATTTTCAACTAGCCCATACTGTACTTCAGCAGCATAATCTCCTAAACCTCAGTAATGGCGTTTGGTTTTGGTGTGCCACGATTTTCACCTCCCCAGCCAACATTTGTATGTGGGGCCCTTGTGGGTAGTGAACGGGGTGAAAAATGGGCCATATACTGGACTGTGTATGGGTTCCATATTGGCCCTAAGACATTTGCGCATATGGGTGGGTTTACCCAAGTGGGCCCCAGATAAGATGTCCATTTTGGACCCATTACACTTTGTACCCAGGTAGCCCCAGCATGACTCACGTGGAGCCCACTTGGGCAAACCCACCCATGTGGCAATTGGCATGGGGCCAATATGGGACACGTAGACAGTCATTTTTCAGCCTTTTCACTACCCACATGGGCCCCACATACAACTGTAGGAGGCCCCACTGGTTAACATGTGCTAAGCTTGCAAAGAGCATCATAAATATACTAAAAGAACCACACTTACTGTTCAGAATAAAAGCCTCCCATCACCCATTCCCCTCCACAGTTAAATTCTCAGTTTCTAATTTGGTTAATGACATTAAACAAAAGACTGCACTGTAGGACTTGATGGCAACAGACATTACCAACTTCACTAATTCAATCAGCAGACCTTCACAGAGTGATAAGTGCTAAAGATATGATCACAACTAAACAGAGGTGTTAGACTTTCTTTTACTCTATTCTCCCTCTCTCCTCCCGGTGCTCCATCCCAAACTGGGGCCTTTTTTTTTTTTTACCCTGCATCTGAAGTGAAATTAATGTTGATGCCCTATCAAGGAAAATATGATTTGGCTGTCACATTATGAATATTGTTGCCTTTATGGACTATATTATGCAAAGTCATGCAAATTAGATACGCAGCTATCAGAGAAAACAACCCTTAATTTTGTCCTTCTGCTTTTCTTGTGTTTAGCGTGTAATGTGGTTATGTGTGCTGCCAGCAAATGAAAAGTCACTTTCATGGCATATTATTTTCTCATGTCGCTCGCTGATCAAGTGGTGCATCCATTACCGCCACATCATCCTAAGACAAACAAACAGAAAGCCTTTTTGTACATAAACATTCAGGTGTACTGCGTGCGGCACGAGGAATTTTGAAAACTGTGATAACTTTTCCAAAACACACAGCCCTGAACTGGAACTGTGCTGTTTTTGTTTGTTTGTAAATGAAGTTGTTGGATTGAAGAATGCCTTTAAAATAATCTCATGTCTCTCTCATGTCGGCTGGTGGAAAAACACATAGCACAGCGCAGTAGTTTACAGTTAGTTAGATCAGCCTGTGGTGCCGTTCTCTCATTCAGTGGGTCATTTGAGGGGTAAAGAGTAATTTACCATGAAAATCCAATTGCTTTAATCTAATTTCCTTTGATATAATTCACAATAGGCTTACAGCCACAAAGCGTTTACCTAGCTGAAACAGTGGAAGTGCCCCTGGGGGACAATTAGAGTCCAGCTACAGGTACCTGTCTCACAATGCATTAAATAACCAGCGTCTGCCCGCCATTGGATTTACAAAGGAAGCGAAAAGATCAAAAGAAGTGGGAGAAAAGCACAGATGCAAAGGGTGAAGTTAAAAATTCTGGTTTCATTTTGCTTGTTTCGCTTCAGTGTAGGAGTTTAAGTGAAAGCCTGACCGTTTCACAAACAAAATGATTTTGTTTAGGGTCATTAGGCAACCATTATATTGGAGTCCTTTCTATATTTGTGTTATTTCACCATTGCAGGTAATTCACACAGCTCTTAGAAAATAATACAGATGAAAAGGGTTTTTGGTACGCCTATTGTAAATAAATACAGAACAAATATTAATTCTCAATTTGTAACACAACAGTATGGACGTGAAAACATTTTGAAGCTGCAATTATTTCCTGAGTAGTGAAACAACTTTTCGACCAACTCTATACAGAGAGCCAAAATTCTCAATTACCCCTGCTGCTTCAAAAATTGCAGAGGACACACTGATTAATCTGTTGCACTCCTGCTGGAGACAGCCAGAAAACGGCACAAATTCTAATACTAAAGCATTTACTCTTCCATTTCCACATGGCACACCAGATGGATTTTTGGTAATTTCTTGACCAGAGGTGGTGAAGCAGAGAAGTTGTGCAGGAGGGTGGCTTAATAGAAATAGTACAGGTCTGGCAGAAGTCTGTGGTAACCACGGCCAACCAACTTCTCTCATCCCCTGTTATAAGCAGTTTGTTCTCTGTCTGGTAAACAAACCGTGACATTCATTTCATTTTGGGGGGAAGGAGATTCTGAACTCCTTCAGGACGAAAACAATATTCTTGGCGAGGTGAGTGGCACAGCATCATTATTTAACCCTATAAATATGCCACCAAGAGTAGATGCTGCCACTTCCAAGTTTATTTCATGTTTGTAACATATTAGATATGTTAACATGCATACTAATATTTCACAAATATGACAATCAGAGGTAGGTCCAAGTCATTGTTTTGCAAGTTCCGAGTTTGTCTCATGTTTTTGCACTCAAGACCCGAGTCAAGTGATGATTGAAAAGACCCAAGTGAAGGCCTAAGTCAGGACAGTCAAGTCTGGGGTCAAGTCCCAAGTGATAACTGATGAGTCCCAAGTCTTAAACTTTGAGTTTCGAGTCTTCAACAAGTCATAATGTGCTCTTCACCAAAGGGCTTTGAGTCTGAACAATGCTGCGCTTTAGCCAATCACAATGGAGGGGGCACGGCCGAGACGTGCAGGTGTCCCCAGGAAATGTGTACCTACAGAAACAGCAAGCTCCACGTCCATAGCAACCGCTCCAGTAATGCCGTCTCGTCAACGTGAAAAATTTTTTTTCCAGCGGATGTCTGAGTTACAACATGATTGAGCTAACTGGAGTAGTTTCATGTCGTATCCGGCAACGGGAGGCTTTTAACAGATGGCGTCCTGATGTTAGCTTTGCTAACTGTCCCTGTCAGCTGCAGCCACTGATGCTTTCTAGACATCGTGATTTCCCATAACTGAATAAATACCACACATAGCAACACAAAACTGCTTTGCTAGCTCAATCATGTTGTAACTAAGATATCCGCTGGAAAAAATATTTTATTCACGGACTGTTTATTGAGTTATTGCCTTATTTTTATACAGTCTATGGTTTTAGACAACGCTAACTGCTAACGTTAACAGCTAACAGTTAGCCCAGCTAATCTACAATAACCATATTAATTACGTGCACACAGAAATAGTAACGTTTGTTCAGTCACTGTGTTTATAGACATAACAAACATCAGATTAGTCTACACGGTGATATAGTGACGTGAAAAATGTGATATATAGCTAAACTTTGCTGGTTTTCTACCCGAAGTATTTGTAAACAACACGGCGATTCACTGGGGGCACCGCCGGAAGTGAAGGGCGTGAGGCCCCTGCACTTCCAGTTAGTCGAAAAACTCCGGGCTGTGCCTCCAGAGGTAAAGGAAGAATTTTTTTTTTTTTTTTTTTTAATTTACCGATGGATTTCCAGATTGTCAAATATGTGACTCCAGTCTGACTCGAGTCCACACCCCTGATGACAGTATTCCAGATTTGGTAAGGGACATTTGTATTTCATTTTGATAGTAAAAATTAGGCCTTATTTAGAATGTAGAACTTTCAAATTAAGACATGTGGGATATGCCGATATTATTCAGGTTTAAGGAGCATTCTTTGGTTAATACATCGCATTTGAAATATGCATCTCAGTTGGGGTTTTTATCACAGATTGCAACGCACAATGTCTTGCCTGTTTACAGTCAGCTCTGTGCATTGTCATGAATACACCGCAGATGAACTAGTCTCACGTAGCCAGACCTAGCTCCACAGTGCTGTGTTAGCACTAAAGAAATGTCAGGAATCACCAATTATCTTTCTGCTATTGAGGAAAACAAAACACCTCGGTTTGTCAAAACAAAACAAAACAGGCTGTTTGTCAAGTCAGTGTCATAAGCAGATGCCACTGCCAGCGTTAAAATATGTGGCAACTCTGACTGGCGGTATCACAACGCCAATTAACATCGGGTATTAGAGTCCTGAGAGACAGAGTCTGGGCTTTGCCAAGGTGCGTTCACAAGCTGTTTTAGTCACTGTTCATCTTTACAACAATTCAACAACAGAACAAAGCAGGCATGGCAAAACCATTTTCACCATGTCAGTTTTTAGCTTGGATGTTGTTGTTGTTTCCCAATCAGCGCCCCAATGGCAGACTAATAGCCACAGTCTACATCCGGTGAATCAGACTATACACAGACTAACTAGCCAACAACTACCCATAACTAAAGACCACATTTCTGGTTGGAAAGATAAACACGCCGACTTTGAAACATTATGAAAGACTTCGATTTCAACAGGTTTTATTCACATGCATTAATATTGCAACACCAACATTTTCAAGAAGGTGGCTGAAGAAAATCACAGAGGGATGCTGCATTCCTCCCTTCCAACTTTGAAAAAACTCTGAGAAACTTACAAAAATCCAATTTTGATGCAAAGAAGCACAAGCGGCTGGAGCCGCTTGTGCTTCCACTTTTCCGTATTTTGGCATGATAAAAGACATACTAGGGCATGTTAATCAGGGTATACACAGCTGCATGTAAATGGAAATATTAGTGGAATATTAATTTGTATTAGTCATGTAAATAGCTTAATACAAATATTGTCTTTTTTGGAAGAGGGGCAAAAACCGGAATATTTTGTACACGTTAACATGGTCATTAAATACCACTCACCAAGTTGCCTGTTACATGATTTGTTCTAAGCACCTAAAGGTTTATTTAAAAAGTCAATGAGTTACAAGATGATTGCACATGCAAGCCTTCAGTATGTCTACAAACATGGACGGTGGGGCCCTCTGCAATTGCTCCACTTCATTTTGCTGGTTGTCTGTCTCACATTAGAGATGCAAACGGATGCATAATCAAATGTGTTTACAAAAGCTGCTGTTGTCAATTCTACAAGAAAGGTAATTCTCTTTTATTTACATAATTATATAAAATCACACCTGATAATAGCTCTATTTACATGAGTGAGACATTTATTTTGTACATATTTTGGATGCCCACAGGAAAGTGTGGAATCGACTGCCTTAAAAAAATATCTTCCTGAAAACGATTTGTTTCCTGCCCTGCTTCATTTACAGCCCGCAAGCCTTGAAGCAAATTTGAAGCTAATTTGAGTGTTTTAGCAACCTGTGTTTATTTGCCACAAGCAGCCAATGCATCACCTGTACAAATGTTAGCTGTAGCCAGGTAGCAACACAATGTATGTGTGCATTTGGGGGCAGGTGAGAAGAAAAATCTGCCTGAAACCAGAGTTTATTGTCCCAAAGACTGTGTGCTCGTTCTGTGCCAGTATGGGGGAGAAAATGGCCTCAATCTGGCTCGTCCTCGATAATGCAGTCCTTTGTGGATTCCTGGTGGAGCTGAACCAAAGCGACAGATATGCAGGGACCATGTGACCTACATGGAAAGTCCATATGACCTCGTGCTTCCAGAGGAGAGTGTCATGCGAGGGGTCTCCTCCCTGTGGTTCACGGGCTGTCCATGTGACACACGTGATGCCAAGCGGTCACACGTCAAGCTGATTGCACATCGGATGCGTGAAAAACTGCAGGAAGAGTAAGGAAATGGCAAAGGTGTGTCGTGCTCTCCCCTGCAGCCCTGACACCAGCACTTTGGGCTTGTCCTACCGATGAACCAAACCATTTCAGAAAAACAGGCGGTGGGAGGTGGTGGCGGTATCGATTGTACATTCAGACAGCTTCGGTATCCTTTGTCGACAAAAACCAGACAGAGGGATTTAGAGAAGGCTGTGTTTGAAGTGTGTTTGCATGGTAAATCACAGCAGGCCACCTGCTTTAGTGTCCTTTACTTATTTTATTTCACAGGTCTGTGAGCCACTTCACAGCTAGGCTACCTCCCCTCCGAAGCCATGTGGCACAGATGACCTGCACTGCCTGAGAGGCACAATTTCTGCGCACACACAGACACATGCACACGCATTTTCCCAAGCAGTTTATCATTTCTCAATGTCATTTTTAATGAATGTGAGACCACATCAAGTCATATCCGTCTCAAATCATAAACCTCCATAATAAGTTGGAATAGATCGTTCATGGTAGTAGGGCTTTGCTCTGCCTGTTACCAGCTCTGTAATTGTAATATATTGGACAATCCATCTGAATTATATGCTTCAACCCCTGCCCAGTAACAGCTGAATATTTTTGTCCTTTTCTGAAGCATGGTAAATATATCCAGTTACTGTCCAAAAAGTCTAAAGTGGCTCGCTAAAAACACTTTTAACTGTTCTGTTGTTCAAATATGATCACTGATGAATGGCTACATTGGCATGTTTATTTAATATAATAGCCTATTCTGAAGGTTAAAGTAAAAAGCAACAACGGGAGAAGGAAGATTACAATGAATAACAACTCTATTATGTCCCTTGTCCTCTATCTCTGGTTTCCCTTCCTCTCCCTAATCTCATTTCACAGGGGACCACGGCGAGGAGGAAGGAAGTTTTCCTGTGGTATCACACGAGAGACTACTCTTCCACGGGAGGAAAAATGAAGCGAATAAATAAAGAGAAAATCGAATTCCTTCAGCCGTTGCAGGAGTGCCAGCCAATGAATCAGCAGAATAAATTCTCTCCAGAGATAAACAAACATGATATTTCAGCTGGGAGCTACGGGACGGAAGGACCGCTGTCGCTCTCGTAAAGTTCAGAGCGCTCCGGACCGTAAAAGGAGCCGCCTTCTCAATCAGGCGAGCCGCTGGCAGGGAGGCCTTTACAGCTGGAGCTATGTGATGAAAACACACAGGAAACCTCACACACACATGCCCACGAGCAGGACTTTAACACCTTAGATATATAGCCTCATATAGAAAGCCATTAAAGTGGGATTTTGAAGCACAAGTGTCTCCCAACACACTGTCAACACACTAAGTGCTCATAGGCCTGATTTACACAACTATGTGCAACACTGTACCTGCATGCTATAATAATAAAACAAGGGGCTGTATCATGATTGGAAAGACATGCAAAAAAACCTTGAACCAGGGACCTTTTACTGGCTGTGTGAAACCTACAAACTGGACCTACACTGTAGGATTTAGGGTGATATATTGGCGGAAATAATATACTATAAGTATGTTTTCTTTAGTGTATAATCACTGGAAAATAAGATCTGCTGTGTTTTGTTACCTTAGAATGACCTTTTGCATACATCTGGTCCTTGTTCACAGAGTCAACCATATTAAACCACCATTTTTGCTACAGTAGCCAGAACAGACAAACCAAACACTGACTCTAGATAGGGCCCTCTGCGATGAGCCAAAGAGCGTCAGAAAACAGAGATTTTTTTAAGTGTTTTGGAGAGGAAGAAACCTCTGCAGGTAAAAATCACCTGAAAGTCTGGATCTTATCAGACAGAAGGTGAGCACAAGTTAAATTTTAAGATGAAAAAAAGTGAGCACATAGTAGCAGGTTCTTGGCTAGCAGCCTGTATGTGACGAACCAAACAACGCTGGAGAAACCTAATGTGAAACTACTTTATTCAGTGTTTGTCCCAGTCTTTATCACTGGGTCCATTTGTTTGTGGTTAATTCCACTCTTTGTAAAAACTGCCTGAACACCTGGATCATAAGTTATCAGAGAAAAAGGTGAGCACACATTAGCAGGTGGACTAGCAGCCCATCTGCAAGAGCTGGAGACGAACTGAGGTGTAACCTAAGTGTTTTACAGGTTTGAATCACCTGGTTTGTTTGTTTTGGAGAGGAGGACCTCTGTGGATAAATCAGCTCCCAGTGCAAACCTCCTGAACAATGACAACTGAAGGAATCCTGAAATAAAGTTCACGCTCGGTTCAAGGGAGAAATTTCATCCAGCTGCAATCTGCAGTCCTCACCACTAGGTGCCACTAAATCCCACACACTGCTCCTTTAATTTCTAATCTTCTTTGCTTATGTGCAAACAACCTTTGCTGCCTTTAAGAACATGCAAGCTTGATACCCTGTGGTAATCAAAGCCATACCTCACTGTGAATAGAGGGACATTTGTGGTTTCCATGTTGTGGCTTAGAGATGATAACAAGACAACGGTGACAGCCAGAGTCAACATTTATGCTGTTGACTTTAAAGGTCAAAGTCTTGTGCATGTTCCCTTGGCTTTTTCACACCTTCAGGCAGGAGCGCGAGTTGCGGATGTGAGAGAGCCACTCATGTGAAGTGAGACTTGAAAAGAGAAAGCTGGGGGCTGTGTGGAATAAGCATTTGAGGACTCTTTAGGGGAGAAAACAAACACGTCTATTTATGTGGCTTGCTAATTCAAAAGACATCCAGAAAGGTTTGAAAAATTCAATTTGGACTGTTGTTTGAACGTCTGAGAAAAAAAAGACAGAAAATTCAACATGGCATATGGCACAACTGGATTTATTTATTTGATTAATTTTTTTTAGGAAGGGATGGACTATTTTGTTTGTTTAGCAAAAATGTGTCTGAGTCAAACTTCTTGGCTGAGGTTTCGTCTCTCCTTAATTCATTGGATTGTTTCCAAACACACACCGAACTCTTGCCTTGACAGGTTAAATGGTTCCCGTAACACAGAGACACATTACATTGGCACGGATAGAGTATTTTGGAGGAACAGCATGGCGAACTGCAGAGCTGCTAGTCTCTTGTCTTGCTTCAAGGAAACAACACATAATTGGTCTCGGCACTTGTACTGTTAGCGCTGTATAACACTTGTATGGGTATGTCAGCTATCTTTGGAGATAAATGGATTCCTGTGGAAATAGAAAGGGCAGACTGTGCAGCTGGATTTTTTCCTTTTTTGTCCCTGTGTAATTACAATCATGACATTTTTTAAAGCATGTAGCAGCAAAATGGGCATTTAAACAGGTTCTTACGTGCTGATGTTAACTGTCATTTCTGCTATTGTTTCTCCCTCACACTGTGCATTTCCATTTTTTTTACCAGTATTTAAGGCCCAAAAGATGAAGGCTCCATCCCACCAGAGCATCTCACTCAAAATCGATAAGAGCCACCGACATTGTGAATGACTGAGCTATCATCCTTCACTATTTATAGCGTGTGATGCTCTGTGAACCGTGAAATTAATAAATAGCATGCTCAGTAATTGCCTGGAAACCAAGCACTGTGGCAAAGTGAGGTATAAAATCAGTGGCATCAGATGGGGTTTCTAATAAGTTGTCACATTATTGTCAATGACCTTCAAGCAATTAAAACAGTAGAGGAGTAAAAGAGAGAGAGACTCAGAGGCGGGGGGGAAGAGGTGGGTAGAATAAGGAGGAGGGGTTAAGAGCAGTTGAATTGATGGGAGTACAGGAGAACTCTATTAGGATAGAAGGATCTTCATTAAAAGGTACTGACTGAGAGAGGGAGAGCGCTCCGAAGAGCAGCAGGTTTGCCAACGGCCCAGTTTAAGCAATATTTTGCTTAATCTGATGCAGGTGACACTAAGGGCCTTATATAATCAAAGCTGCTCCATTCAACCAAACATCAGGGGGTTAGGAGGAGAGCAGTTTGCTCGATGAGCTCGATGAGCACCGCTGGTGGCTAGAGGTACTTTTTTTATTAACGGCGCTTTGGTAAAACTAGGCTGCAAAAAGAAAACTGTACCCGTGCACATAAAAAGGAGGATTTTACACAGCATACGATCCAGCTACCAACACTTGGCTGATTTTACAAGCGCATATTATCAGCAAGCAGACAGCAGAAGTAGCCTAATAAAATATAAAATGCATATACTGTGTGTTCACACTACACTAACAATGAGGTCACACTCGTCTCCAAATGTGATTTGGGTGATCGGATTTTCACCGCGTAGTGGGTGTGTTTACACCCTTTATTTTCTGCCGTCTGGCTCTTATTAGATCACCTGAAATGGTTTTTAATGCCTGAGTGTGTGAGCAGGGTCATACTGACTCGAGCACAGCAATACTGTTAAACCACAGCCACACACTGTTTTCTGCGGATCAACTGTTCCAGCTCATCACACTTACCGGGCTCCTCATTAGTTCAACATGTTAAGCCTGGCACTAAACTTTAAACGTCCCCTAATGCCAACAGCTTTCAGGATGAAATCCAGCAGAACAGCCACCGTAATAGTGACTTTCATGACTTTCATGATAGCAATCAACAGTTTGTAAGCAAATTAGGCACTAAATGACAAAATGACAAAACTTTGTACTGACATCTTGGCAGTGTTAGCAGCAGTTTGGGCACTTAGTGAAAAATGTTGCATAAAACAGACAGCAAAGTGAGTAAAACGCTAAAGAATTCCTAAATGTTGCTCATAATCATTAATAATCAGAGTGCTGGGTTTTAAAGGAACAGTTCACCAATGTAAACAGATGGGAGCATGCATCTCCTTAAAACTTTTAAAACTTAAAGCACGTCACCTGTTTCAACAGCCAGTCGGCTTGCAGTGAAGTCCACTTTTGCAGTTTCATCACAACTACAAATGCAGCTGTAGCCAGTATCTCACCGTCACTCTCCTCATTCATATCTTAAGAGGCTACAAATTATATTCAGCCACAAAATAAGCCTGAAAAGCTGCAAACAGAGCAGCGTTACAGAGGGTTGTTGCATTGAGATGATACACCATCTCATCTAGTTGCATTGGTGCTGCAAGTAGTTGCATGTTTCAACTTGTCTCATCATGAATCTTTGGTCTGAACTGAGCTTTATGGATGAGAGGCTCGTGCTTGTGACAGCGCAAGATGTAAACATTATTTAGCTAGCTCAGTGATGCCAGGTGAGCGAGCAGTAGTTGCACTTTTCCTCTGTTTGATGATACAGTTGGTGGGTGTAGTTCGGTAGAAAGAAAATAGTTCCTACATGAAACTGCTGACAATAAGGTCTGTGGATTACCTTGAGTAACCAGGTCTTGATTTCTGGAAAAAAAAAAAAAGACATTGCTGTTGAGTTTTTAAAATCTACTTTTTTGGCGCTGTAAACACCATGAGCCATCTAGTTTCATTATATTAGAGAGAAGTCATACATCTCTACAGCCAATATGTCCAACACTCAAAAAAAAAATCTAAATTGATAAATAGCACTACAGGTAAGAGGATAAAATGTATATTTATGATTTGGGGTGAACTGTCCTTTTATAACTTATGATGATCCTGGAGTGAAAATTGACACAAACACTCTGCCTGACTAGATGCTGCTGACCCGATTCCTTGGATGGTAGAGTCAAGCCTGTGGCTTAGTTAAAAATGCTTTGGTATCATAAAGCAGGTGTCTCAAATGTATCGATCTGCACTATGTCCTTGAACTCATGAGATCCAGTAAAATCTAAAAATACTCTGTAATTCAAGTACAGACAGTCAAGTTCTTTAGTAATTTTTCTTGTGCTCACAGACTTGTGTTTATATACTCTACATGGAACATTACTCAGAGGTGAGTTTTTATTTAATTGATCACTTATACTTGCATTAACAAAACTTTTTGCTTCACTGCAGAGTTTGGTGATAATTCTCTGTGGATTTCTCACTGTATGCGACTTCTTAGACAAACAAGTAGCCATGCGATCCATTTTTAATATAAATAAAATTGACGAGAGCACCTTTAGAATATATTCTATTTCTATAATGTTACAATTAAGTTAATAAATTAATAATCCATTTAAACCCATTATTGTATTTTTTACATGCAGAAGCTGACAGATAAAGGCAAGAGAAGACTGCTTTGTTTATATAGCACATTTCAAACACAGAGGAAATTAAAAGTGCTTTACTGTACATAGGCACAGAAAAGACTGACAAGACTGACATTCAAAGGCAATAAAAACCAGAATGAATTCAATTAAGATAGAATAAAATTAGATTCATAAAGCTGCAGCATTTCTGTTCTATTCTATAAGTAACTTGAAGCTAGTGTAAAGATTCAAGAACAGGAGTAATGTTCTCAGTTCTCCAGGTTTCAAGTTCAGACCAAAGATTCATGATGAGACGAGCTGAAACCGGCAGCTACTTGCAATGTGCCGTTCTGTAACATTCTAAAAATGTATACATAATAAATGTTCCGCAATAATATAAATTAGCACTGCCAATTAATCAGTCAATGAGAATGTGTCTGTGTGGGCGGGGCATAAGCATATACAGTTAGGAGCAGCAGCGCCCCACCGTCCGACACCGGCACACCGTGAGGATGGAAACAGAGGGCTTGGCAAGGATGGAGCACCTACTGCAGCAAGCAAACACGCCGTATGCGGCCATTTTGACATGACCAGCAGACTTCACTACAAGCCGATTGGATGTTGATACAGGTGACCCGCCTAACATTTTAAAACCAGTCCTCAGCTATTTGATCAGCTGAGTTGCAGAAGATACCATCAGCCGACTTGAGTCAAGCTCAGACTGGCAAGTTCACACCGCTATACCTTTTCTCTGCAACATTTTAAGACAGTCTCGTCCATGTAAATCATTGGTCCGAACTGGGCTTTAGAACTCTGGCAGCAGTGTTCGATTGAGCTGAAGTTGTCTAATGGTCTTTTTGGGAAGAGAAGACAAGGGACCATGCACAAATGAGTTTCTCTAAATTATTGTCTTGACTTGGCTCCTGAAGCTTAGATCTGTGTCTATTAAACCAACAAGATTTCTCACTTGGGTTTTCATCTTTATAGCTCTAGAATCAGTAATAACTATAACTTTTTTCCTCTTGTTGCCAAATACAATGATTTCTGTCTTTATTTAAAGGTCCACTGTGTAAGATTGTGTGGCATCTGGTGCTGAGGTTGCAGAAATGTAACTTCCTCCATGTGCCAAGCGTGTAAAGAAATATGGTAACTGACGCAAAAATGAGAATGGCCCTGTCTAGTGCCAGTATTATATTTGTCCATTCTGGGCTACTGTAGAACAAAATGGTGGACTCCGTGGATGAGGACCAGCTCTGTATGTTGATATAAACATACTATTCTGAAGTAACAAAAAACACAACAATATTTCAGTCAGGAACACTTTCATCAAAGAAAACTTTATTTCCATTTGCAGAATTATATTGGCCGTACGGCTCTGTTCTGGGGTCTCTCTGCCTTTCCTTGGGCCTACGCAGAGAGCCTCTTCCACACACTTACATGGAAAGCCTAAGGTGGAGAGAGCACACCTCTCCGCCCTTCCATGTGCCTGCATGGAAAGCCTTAAGGCAGAGAGAGCACACCTCTCTGCCCTTCCATGTGAAAACAAGGAAAGCCAGAGGCAGAGAGAGCAACCTCTGCCTCATCATCAAGTGTGTCATCAATGTAGCTGTGATAAGCCACGTCATTGTCATGTTTGATTTGACTTGAAGGAACAATGTACAGGTTGAATAATAGAGGGCCCAAGAATCGAACCCTGGGGGATCTCACGTCAGGTTGATGCAGTCAGATTTATGATCACCAATGGCAACAATATAGCCCCTGCCTTCGAGATATAATCTGAACCAACTGTGCCAGATCAATCCCACTTTTCCAAGATGTCAAGAAGTATTTTATGGCCCACAGTGTCAAAGACTGTACTAAAATCAAGCAGCACCAAACTGATTTATATTAACTGTTTTATATGAATAGTATTCAGACTAATTAAACACATTCATCAGTGCGATCTCAGTGCTGTGATGTGGCCTGAAGTTAGATTAAATTCTGAGCAAAAATCCATCCATGTATATTTTAGGTAATTATTGAGTTGAATCAAAACAGCTCCCTCTTTATATATTTTTAAGAGGAGTCTCTTATTATCTAATTTGAAGGGTCCAGGTTGCCTTTCTGCAGTCTTCACTGATTTTGGAAAAATGCCTGATAGCAGTGAGCTATTGAAGCTTTTCAGCACATCCATTTTCAAGCAACTGAAAACATTTTTGAAAAACCTGGTCGGCAGGGGGTCAAAACAGCAGGTGGATGAATCAAGATGTTCTCCAGAATTTTAGCATTGATAGTATTGAATGTTGACAATCTAGCCAAATTGTGTCTCTGCTGCTGCAGTGGTGGCTCTGGTTCCATTGTTTGATATGAAGGAATTTATGGCCAGTCTGATATTTTTGAATTTTTCACACACAACAGGATGCAAACTCATTATACTTGTTGAAAGAGAGGAAGTCATGGGCTAACCATGTTGGTGGATTATTTAGCTTCTGAATAGTGGTAAACAAGGCACAAGAATTATTGATATTCCTGTTGATGGTGTTTGAGAAAAAGACTTGCATATTTATTTCAGAATTTTAAACAGGAAGCCTCTGTTTATAGATGTTGTGGTGAATCTTAAAATTATTTTTTCTCCATTTGCACTCAGCTTTCCTGCATTCTTTTTTTCTGACTTGTGACAGCTTGGGGTGTTTCTCTGCTGTGCTTTTTGCTTGCCAGAGATGGTTTTTACCTTGTGCAACGGTGTCAATAACATTCAGAATTTTACAGTCAAAATGATCAAAGAATGAGTCAGCAGAGTCTGATGTTAAGCTCTTTGTCATGAACATATTTTCCAGAAAAAGACAACTACTATGCCATTTATATACCTTTATGTCAGAACAGATATTGGGAAAAGAATATCAAAGAAAAACAATGGCCAGAAAGGCCTACATCCCTGACAGAAATATTAACACCTTTTCTAATAACTAATTCCAGTGTGTGCCCTTGGTTATGTTTGGGCCCTTTCACATGCTACCACAGATCAAAAATTTCAATTAAGCCACAGAATTGGCGGTTTTGTCTGTGGGATTTTCAATGTGAATGTTAAAATTGCCAGTTATGACGGTAATAGTCAAAAGCAGCTAAGTGGAGATGTCAGCAAAATTTGTAGAGGACCTTGAAGTCTCTAAATAGTGTACAGACAAATTTTCAGTGTGTAATTCAGTATAGCACAAAGATATTCAAAGGAGACAAATCACACGATAACTACTTGCACTGAAATGAGTCTTACAACACCACCTTTCGTTTAAGGTCGAAAAACATTCATAAAAAATTTAAAGTTTGGAGGTGCTGGCTCAGTAAAAACTGGTAAACTGCTACTATGTTCTAGCAGTGATTCAGTTAAAAGCGAGATTATAGGTATAGTGATATGATCATTAATTAAAAGAAACTTGTTGGTAAGAGATAGAATATTCAGCAGAGCTACCTATGTAGATTAAGCAGAGAGGCCCTCAGCAGAATATGGTATAAACTGGTAACAGATTTACTGGATTTGATGACTGAGCAGAGTACACTATTCTGTTTTTCTTGCCTATTAAGACAAGAATAGAGAAAGCTAGTGGAACACTTAGTCCCGGTTTGTCCTGGGAACATTTATGAGTGCCATCCTGAATTCCCATACCTGAGGACAAACACCACAGAGAGAAAAATCTGCTTTACTCGAGTTCATCACCGGAGCACATCCTTCTGTCTGGAATGAACAAGCAACCTCTCACTCATTAATTAGTCAACCTCTCTACCTGTGGGCCAGCCTGCCACACTCCGCTGTGATTGATGGAACAAGAACAAAGGAAAGGGACCGTGATTACTGATGAGGATTATAAATACATTTCAATTAATAAAACCTCCCGTTGGTAATTGTCGTACAGGTTTTTGCAAGTACTGTAGGTGTGTCGATGTTGAATACTGGGATTTCTGTGCAACACAGTTAGATAGCAGCAGTGGTACAGAAATAGAACAACAGCAATCTCCAGTGCTATTCTAGGTGAATGAACAGAGAAATAGAGAAATTGAGGGAGGAAGAGGCAGAAACAAAGTGAGCGAGGGCGGATGGATGTAGAGAGGAAGAAAGACGAGGGTGGATATCGCCCAGTGCTCTTTAATAACCAGGGCAGCGGAGGTTCAGGAACCAGACATGAGCAACCCAGTGGACACTAGAAGAAGGGCAATGGGGTCACACGGCACGGAGAGGGAAGACATACAGCATCGCACCCACAGGAGATTGATGTGTTTCCCAGCAATCTACAAGCCCATAAAAAAGGGCACGGTCTGTGGGCAAGCTTAAAAACCAACCAGGGAATTGGTGGACAAAAGTTCATTTGGCACTGTCATAACACTGCAGCATGACAACATAACCCAACAACATCATCAGCTTCACAGGTAGGGCGGCTTTTTTGGGGGGCTGAAGCGCAACATATGAAAGCAAAAATGTTTATTTGATTTACAGCAGGTGTGTATAAATGTGCATTTGCAACATAAACTCACTCCCGCTGAATGTCAAACATTCTGTCACCTTGATGTTCTCTGTTGTATTCGAAGCTGCCCTCTGCTGACATGTTGTCAGAGGAAATAAAACTCTTCTACACACTGTGGGTCTGGCCTTGAAGTGTTAACGCCTGTATTGGTTTCCTGCTCTGCCATTGGTCACACATTGCTACTGGCTCAGTCATTGGCTAGCAAACTTTGCCTTCAGCTCATTTGTTGGTTGAAATCCTAGTTTTAACAAATAAATTCAGTGGAGTCATTGGTATAATATTTGCCTCTGAAATGTGGTACAATAGACACGTATAAGTACAACCTCCTCATAATGTTACTAAAGTAGAATACTGGACTAAAAGTAATCAGTTACTTTCCTCCACTTCCACAGCTAATATGATTTATGTTAGGATTTAAATGGAAGTAGCTTATTTTTGGAAAATATACCAAAATGTGAGTATTTGGAAATTTACATGGCATGCAAAACTGCTGCAAAAGGTGGAAAGCATAGCAAGGCCATTACAACCACAGTTAATCCAACCTGACCACAGCCTCAATTCTCAAGCAGCAAATCACAAAACTTATTACAGCCACATTTCAAGTGGGAAGGTGTTTCATACTCAAAAGACTTCATCTTCAAAGAACTCCAACTGACTCTTTGACACTTACCTGTGTGTAGAACGTTGCAAAACCCAAGGTAATTTTCAGCATTTCAAAGCAGCATTTCTGACGACACCCTGAGTACATACTATAACCTCCCCAAGGACACCACATTCGCATACAGGTCTGACTCTGAATACACTGCGGTACAAGCTTTATTATAACTCAAGCACTGTGAAACGTCTCTATTGGATTTTAAGGGCCAAAGTATCTCCCACCAGGTCTCTGTGTCTTCCTCTTCACAAAGCCACTACATTGTCTTTTAGAGTTGAATTGGAAGATCAAAGAGCATTTTGAACGCTGGTGCCTTGTTTCAGAGCAGTGAGGATGGTTGCATGAGCATCTTCAAAGGAGGACAAGTTTTATTAATCACTGCAGTGTCTATGTCAACACTGAAACGAAAAGAATACATTGAAAGCTTAACAGTGATGAGTGAAACATGCTTTGATTATGCAATGTTCATGGGGAAATATGTAAACCCCCCAAAATGGTTAAGGCATTTAAGGCATTTTAAATTTCTAATAAATTAGAAACAGGCAACAAACAGCATCGGTACAAGTAGGAGTACGCATGCATATCCAAAAAGTTGACAGTTGACAGTGTGCAGCGCCATCTTAGATAATGATACAGTCATGTGATGCAAGCATGTGACCTGAGTGTTTGCAGTGACATACAAAAAGCTTACATTTATTAGTTTAAACACACATATATAAGCATACACACATAAATGTACTGTTTATATACTACTACCATGTACGTGTCTTAATAACCTACACACGTACATAGTGTGCATAGCTCTGAATTCATAAAGCCCCAAATTCAACAGTGAAAAGTAATACTAAACATCCTCAGGAGGAATCAGTGAATATAAATACACAAATTATGTATTAAGAGGAAGTCACTCAATAGGGTGTTCCTAACCACCAGTGGGCTTGTAGGTTGTAATCAGACATGGGAAGATACAAAAGAAGAGCCTCTATTTGTTCTTTATTTCCTGAATTATCTGTTTCGTATGAATGAAATGTCACAAAATGATCACTCTATTAAACATGCTGCCTAGCCAAATTACTTAGTTATTATAGGATTCAAGGTTTTGAGTTGGACTGCAGATCTGGTTTCACTAACTTGTGTCATGTTGCGTACCTTATTGGTCATAGGTAGGAGTTGCAGGACAGATGTGCAAGTCACAGTTCCAGTTCAGGAGACGGTCTTGAAAATCAGACCCATGCAGTACTCTCGCATGGGCCTATTTGTATCTGAAGCTACGCTTATTGTTTTGTCTCACTTTGCAGTCTCCTGTACTTACGCTTGCTTTTTTAAGTGCATAAGTGCACTGACACTGACAAGTATGGCAAAACTGCACAGTATAAAAGGACGTAGTATGGTATAGTCATATATGACTACCTGGATGGTGCACTGTTAACAAGGTGTGGGATGCTGGACACTTCTCACTCTCAATGGTTGCCAACTTGGCTATGTAGTAGAGGCTGGGGTGCTGAAAAGGGGGGAAAAAGGAGAAGGATTCTAGGGGCCCATGATTAAGAGGAGCCCCTAATAAAATTATAATACTGACAAAAAATAATATGACACTAAGTTATTAACTAACTTATAACCCGGGCTTTCTATTTCCTTTTCGGAGATGGTGTTGCGTTCATGGTCCACCCAAAAAACGGGAGGAAAAAAAGGCCGAATATTCGTTCCCATGCCATGAAACGAAGCTTCGAAGCTTCAAATTTTTTGGGTCAGCCCTATAACATACACTCTACAGAGACAGGTCCAGGATCCTCTTCAAGTTTGTCAGGGAGGAATGTGGAAGTGGAGGAAGAGATTGTTCTTTTTTCACAAATGTGGGAATGATAGTCAAAAATACCATCAAAATGCATAGTTTTATGTAAAATAGCATCAAAAATTTTCGGCGGCCTCCCGGCCAGCTGTGTATAGGGCCCAGTGAAAATTCTTTTCATGGGGCCCAAAATCCCTGGCAGCGCCCCCGAGTAGAGGGGGAGGGAACACCAAACCTGTGAAAATGGTGGCCTAGGAGGCTGCAGCAGTTGTGGTTATTCTAGTGAACAAGCAAGTGGGTGACAATCGTGGTGATAGCTGTGATTTTCCAATAAAAAGAAGAAGGAGAAAAAGAAGTGGTCAAATGTAGCAAGCATCATATCCGGTAAGTGTGTGACAGTTGTGTTCAGTTTGAGACCACATTGCTCTGTCGAAATTCACATGCACAGTGTACATAGTGTACTACATGGAAGTGAACAAATGGAGGTATCTGAATTGAGATACAGCATATGTCTCCCAGGGGCCTCAATAAGGAAATTGGACAGTTACCCCTTTTTGTGACTCTCAACACAAGCTATTTACTGTCCAAACTGGCCTGCAATAGGGTGCTGGTTACCCCCCCCCCCCCCCCAACCATTTTCTAGTTTAAAGTGACAGTAAATTGATTCACATTTGGGATTTTTTGTACTTTTACTGTAAAAAAAAAAAAGCATCAAAACAGAGCTTGTTTAATCAAAAGTCAAAAAGGTCCTGGGGAGGAGCCAAAGGACCCCTGACAGAGGTCAGGGCTAAGCCACAACTGTCCCACTGTGTGGGACTACTGCGACTGGCCCCTGGCCTCCTGTCACTTCACAAAAAGTGGCCCCTGGGCAAAGCAAGTTGAGTACTCCTGTCATAAACCTATTACTTGTTGCTATATCCTCTCTGTATTACAAATCATCTGTATGGTCTCTTCAGTGCTGGCTGTAAATATTACATAGTGTATCGGACAAATAGAGGTGCCTCTTCAGTATTTTCCTGTACTTCATGATGACCTACAGCCTGATGGTGCCGTAATGAGTGTTTTGCTCTTATTGTAGTATTTTTGCTATATATATTAACTGTTTTTTTTCTGGGATTGTTTACTGAGTATTACTTTACACTACTGACTTTGGGACTTAATGGATTCAGAGCTATGTGCACAGTATGTGTTTAGGTTTATAGACGTACATGGTTGTAGTATATATATACATACATGTGTCCATACACTTATGTAGGTGTTTTTTTCTATGTCACTTCAAACACTCAGGTTATGTGATTGTATCATGTGACAGTACTGTGCATATTTAAGACAGCACTGTGCACTGTCAACTCTAATCTGATGAAGAGCAGTTGTGCTTGAAATGTCACCCAGGTGTAATAAGTAAGTGGACATTAGAGCCCAGCCATGTGCGAGCTATTTATTTGTTTATAGCATTCACCATCAGCTCTGCTCATTGTGTTCTCATGAAGAGGTTTCATTCTTAAGCACACTAAAGCATTGATCACCATGCACATGCACCTGTCTCCACTCAAAAAGAGTGCATCTTGAACCCATTCTGTGCTGCAGTGTTATTCCCATGATGCTTTTTTCATGCTCCAACTGCTGTGACAACCTGGCTGGAGCTGGAGGAAAATTTCTGATTCAACACTGCCTCTAGTGGGCTGAATTGGTACACCGAGGGATGCCATAAACACCTGCAGTACAGTCCAAAGCAGATGCTGCAGTGAAAAAAATGTTCATTATCTATATCTCCTGAATGCTCATGGATGCCCATATCGAGCTGCTCTCATACAGGAGAGTTCAACTCTTATCCGGGTAATGTGGTTAATCAATTACAAGTCCTCGTCCCCTGAGGGTATTCACATTAACTTGAGTATAGGTTTTCACTTAGAGTGGATCAGTGATCTCTGCAGTGGCTTCCCCCTCCAGACTTCTTTCATTATCTAAAATGAGAGCATATTGAAGGGGGGCAACCAAGGTGGAGCAGGTTGGTGTGGAGGTGGGGGGGGGGTTGTGCGATTGGGTCACATTCACGTCTCCTGCCACACCTCAGCGCTGAGGTCTGTGCATATCCATCAAATGATATTATCCATCACCATCAGCTCCTGGCTGATAAAGAGAAATGACATGAGCTGCATTTGGAGAATATAAAAAAAAGTGACTCAGACAACTACAGTGTTCAGTCAGTGTCAAAAAAAAAATCAAATCATTTCGGCTCCTCGATCCTCCCTCCCCTCTGCAGTCTTGGTTTAGAGGAATCTATTCAAAACCTCACATAATTCCCTGCATTCAGTCTCATCCATACAAATCTGTTCATTCTCTCTAGCACAATATTCTATTCAGTGTTTTCTCTGTTAAGTCTCTGTGCCTGGCCTTGCTCTCTGTCTCTGGCCTGTTGCAGTCATCCTTTACGGGACACTCCTCCAGCTCCCCTTCAGCCAGATTTTGTCCTCAGTTCAATTCTCTATTTTCACAAAATCTGATAAAAGAGAAAATGCTTCAAATAAATAGAGACCAACAAAGACAACATAGACAGGTTCAAGGGAAGATCAGAAGAACGTATCAATCATGCTTCAGTTATGACAGGGGATATTTTAGTGCAGATACTGTTGACAGCAGGTGAGGAAAAGAAACACAGAACATTAATTAGAATGTGCTTTAAAATACATTGAAAAATGAAAAAAAAAAAAAAGATACTTGTATTTATCGTTGATGAGTCTAACATCTCGACACATATTTCAACATGTACATACAATCTGTGCATTTCAGTCTGCACCCCTGGGCAGAAGTGTATTTCATACATATCAGCACAGTACCAACATACTTTTGTCTATATGTATGTTCACATTTGTACATCTTCATTTTCAGAGCGACTGTCACCAAAAATTCCAATATCGGACTATATCTCTGCACTAAACCTGACACTCAGGGTTCTGTGGCTTCACATTACAGTAACAGAAGGGTAATATAAACAAACTTTTTCAAATTGTGCCTATAGTTATTTGTAGTAATGATGACAAATTAGCACCACCATGTGGCCAAACAGGAAAACACAACATTAGCAGCTATCGTTTGCATCCGGCAGACCACGAATAAACACTCTCTTACATACCTCAGGTCTCTTGCAACCCTTTAAACTTTGTATTAGATAAGTGATACTTTTTATTATTTTTGACATTTTGACACCAGAATGTCGTTACAAAGAAATACACTGAGGAATAGCAGGTAGCTGAGGGCTTGATTGAATGAAATGAATCAGTCCTGGGGAAATTGGCCACTTTCAAAAGTCATACATGTTACTCCTTTGGTATAAGATATTCTAAAAATATTGGTGAACATGGACACAAACTCAAATTTGTGATGTAATCAAGTATAAAGTCTGGAGCTGTTTCATAGACAATGAATTGGTTAAGATGTTCGAAAGATGTACTTTTGTAAAGTGTTTTTGAATACCGCACTCTAAAAAGATGCACTCTATAAATAACATGTATTATTATTCATTTCATTAATTAATTTTCTGTAACCGCTTATCCTGCTGGGGGCTGCGGGGGACTGATGCTGGGCGAGAGGTGGGACACACCCCGAACAGGTCACCAGACTATCACAGGGCTAACACACAGAGACAGCCAACCATTCACACCTACGAGTAATTTAGAGCCACCAATTAACCTATGGTGGGATGGTTGGAGGAAACTGGAGTACCCGGAGAAAACCCATGCTGACATGGGTAGAACATGCAGACTCCTCACAGAGGGGCTCCCCCACCCTGGGTTTGAACCAGGAGCCCTCTTGCTGTAGGCAACAATGCTAACAACTGCACCACCATGCTGATTTGTATTACTATTATTATCATAGATGACACTGAGAGCACCCAGGGGAATGTTCTGAGTATGTGTGTACATTATCTGTTTCACAAGTGAGAATAATACAACATAATAAAGCTTATTTATAAAATGGGAAACAAACATTCTGTGTCCACAAAATCAAGCTACCAGTCATTGTATATGGAGCAGCTCTAGACTTTACATTTGATGACATCACAAGTTTGAGACTAATGCTGTGTCTCAAATCACATACTTATGTACATACACTTAATATTTTGAGTACAAAAGTGCGTTCACACTGAGAAGTATGGAAAAATGCAGTGCACTATGAGTACCTGGATGGTGCACTCAAAACGGTCAAGAAGTTGAGTGTGGAACCATGGACACCTAACAATGGTCGCCATCTTGGCTATGTAGCGGAAGAGGAGGGACCACTTTTCAAACTGGAAATAGCGGCCGAGGACTGTGCGACATCACTGCATTGTACAAATACATGTGTTTTTTGCACTAAGCACCACCATACTGTTGTGAGGTATAAGCCAGCAGTATGTTTGTTGGGTTAATTTAGCAGTCTTCGAAGGATTAGCTAACTAGCTAATTTGCGGTTGTCATTTCCGGTGAGTGCACAACAGCCATGTTTGGTTTGAGACAACACTACCCTGTCGAAATTTGCGCACTACGCCAATGAGTACATAGTGCACACAGTATACTACATAGAAGCGTACTAATGTAAGTATGTGATTTGAGACACACTCCTCTCCAGCAAGCCAGCATCTGACAAGCGTTACACCACTTACCTAGCAATTGTAATCTCAGAGTAACCACTGAAAAGATGGGTGAGTATGCGCTTCCATATTATTCATATTCACAACAGTACTATCGTGGGTGACTTATAGATATCATTATTGGAGCTATCATCATACTGCCATGTCCACTTTGTAAAGCAAGGTAGCTTACTAGCAAGCTCTGTTGAGCATCCCACACAATACTTAGCAGAAACTTTCAGCTCGCTGGTCATCTCCCTCCAGCCAGATGCCAACTTATTCAGGTTTTTGTAGTGAAATGAGGAGGCATCATATAGATAACTCCTCATTTCAAGCTCCTGAATCAGCTATTCCTTGTCCATTGTGGCGCTTTAAACAAGAGCAGACAGGAATCAAATAGAGGGGTGTCCAACAAAAGTTTTGCTCAAAATGGAGTGCTGTGTCACACTTATGCTGCATTGTTCGTGGGCAGTTAAGACAGTCCAATAGAAATCTATGCAGCTAAGCTAAGCTAAGCTAACTGATGCCAGGCTCCAGCTTTATGTTTACCGTACAGATATGAGAGTGGCGTCACATGTTGAGGGGCGTGAGAAAATATCAGTATCTGACGACCTGTGATGAGAAGGTAAAACACCCATAACCCTCAATCTACCGAAGGATATTTGGTGGTATCTCAGATCCTCTGTATTTGTAAAAAGGATGAAACAACAGAGAACAAAGAAAAGTGCCCTACTGTTCACTTCCTTGCCTCCCTGCTGCCTGAATCTCATCTGTCCTCCAGCCTCCATCCTCCGATCCCCTTTCCATCACCGGCTCTCTGTACCAGTCTGTTCCCCTTCCAACACTCCATCACAGCAGCATGGAGCCCTGGAGATGTCTCCCTGCTAAGGAGTGATGTAGTGGGCTACGCTAACAGACCCTCTCGGCCACTATTATTAACCAGGCCCAGCCCTCATTTCTCAAGGCCTACAGAAACACACACACAAACACACAGGAACACACAAACACATAAAAAGTCCAGAAAAAGACACACACCCACGAAACACACACACATGCACAGGCACTTCATTCAATCCTTCACTGGAGATAAGCAGACACTGCATGTTTTCTTATGTTAGAATTAATGTAGCAACAACTACATTTGATTTAGCTTTAATTTGGTAGTTGAATTAACGAATTAGCAGCGGTGCGTTACAGTGATGACAAGACTATTTTTCCTCAGTCCCCCAACTCCAGTGGCCAATGATAAAAGCAGTATTATTACCACAATATGCAATATTCAAACAAGAGATTTGTCATCTAATGAAGAGAATTACATTTCAGGCTGCATGTATAATTCATTGCCATCAACCTTAATCCAGTGCTCAGTGCTGCAGACACAGACTGCAAATGAAGAGCAGAAACACACAAGTGCTTTATCTGAATCAATAAACTACTATAGATTAAAATTCCAATCCATCAGATAGATTCCGGGGCATTCGTGAGGACAAATGTGAGTGTGTGTCCCCACTTGCATATATACAATTCAGTTTTTCTGACTTCTCCTCCTGTGGTGCATGACAGAAATCAGTTTTATTTTCTGTTGATGTGTTACAGAGTGTGTTTTCTTGCTTGACTGGCCTGGTATTCCTTCATTAGTCTATTGCTTTCAGCAGAACTGCCATTCCTGTATGCGAGTGAAAAGCCTTCGCCTTCCAGTGGTGTGTATCGAATTCCTTTACCCCCTAGTACAACTAGTGCTGCTAGCTAGGAAACAGGGTAAATATAACTGCTCCCTCTCTAGCCCACCAAGGCATTGATTTATACATAGCCTGCTGCAGCTGGGAGCTACAAATCTGAGGGGAAGTCAGCTTATTCATAGAACAAAAATATAGTTGTTTCGTACACACATCTCAGAGGATTTGATTCAGTATAGATGAGGGCTGTCAGAGCAGTGTGTAGCAGTGGGTGCCAACTAGACACAAATGTACCGTAAGTCTGCAAAACAATGCCAGTTGATGACATTCTCCAAGTGTGTGTGTGTGTGTGTGTGTGTCTGTATCATACTGCCTTCTGAGTTTTGCCAGAGGAAAGGTGATGCTCTGCACAGTTGTCGACATTCACATTTTGGCTTTTTAGAAATGCTGATTCCCCATAAAGGTAATACACTTGCCTGCGTGTGTCGCAGTAAATGCTGCACACAGCGGGAAACCCACCTTCTCACTCAGAGAACAATTAAGAAAAGTGAGGGAGAGAGGGGATGAGTGCAGATGCGCGTCTTTCACCTGACATTTAAATAACGCAGGAAGAAACAACAAGCAAGTGTTTGGAAATGCAAAGAAATAGAGTAAACTGAGAGGGACAGATGGGAGGAAAAGAGGATCCAGCAGATGGGAAAGATTGAAGCAGACAGAGATGGGGGAGGGGGGGGTACAGAAGACAGGAAAAGTATAAAAGGCCCAGGTCGGGAGTACGTTCCTCTGTTGTGAGAGGAACCTTGTTGAGTGAGCCAGTGGCTGTGGTGTCTGGCACAGCATCAGTCCATGTGATCAGACAACGGGCGTCTGGCTCATCACCCAGTCACTTTGTTCCCCCTCTGACAGCCTCGAGGCCTGACTGCCTGACTGACTGTTGGTGAGGGAGAGAGGCAGAGAGAGAGAAAGAGAGGACACCTACCGCCTCCGTTCATTGTCAGTGAGGAGGAAATTAGCAATGTGAAGCAATTAAAACTACTGCGAAACACCAGCTAAAATTAGCTTTCCCCGGGGTCACTGAGGCAAAAGTCGATAGTTCAAAGGATGAGTTCTCTCTCTTCTTTTCTTGTATACACAAAAACATACAGACGTTGCACGCACACACACCAGCAAGATATATAATGGCTGTCCTGTCCAGTGCCCTGCAGGCCATGATCCCATTGCCCAGATAGAATTCCTAATTGATGTGACAAAGTGCCTGGGAGTGTCCCGTTTCTCCGGAGTGGTTTTCTAAAACGACGCCCCGACCTCTTTCTCCCCTCTCTCTGTCCTTTTGTATGCTATTCCTTTCACAACCATGTGCGGTTTAAATGGGATGAGAAAAAAATAAAAGTCTCCTGACATCCGATGGCCGGATATTATTATGATCGTCGAATATTGACTGTGGCCGCACGGCGGGCAGGAATGAGAGGACAAATCAAACATCAAAAAAGCTCAGCCATAAAGCGATGGTCTTTGCAGAAATGAAAAGCATAGCAACGCGTCAGCTTTCATCTTGTAAGATAATAGCCCAGTTGTCGCTGTTAAGAAGACATGGCTTTAGAGTGCAAAAGGAGATGGGTTTGCCTGTGGAAGCTTTTAGGAGCTGTCACTCCGAGAAACATGACAGCGTCGCTAAAAATAATGCCTGCTTATGAACTCAATGTCAGCGGCTCGGGGCGTGTTAGGTGTCTACTTAAGAGATCGCAGTCTAGAAAAACAACATTTGAGCACGCCGGTGCACGCGCACTCGCAAACACTATCAATCTCAGTGTTACATTTCACTGTCAGCGGGCAGCAAACGTAGAATGACACAAGCCGACCCATTCTTTGTTTTCTTGTATCTAGATGGATGTTCTTGTTGTGTTTTGTTTCCCATTAATTAAGTGTGGGGGTGTTGGTGTCAGTCACTATTAATTTGGAAGTGGTGATGCGCCCGGCTTTGTTTGACAGTCTTCCTTTATTACACCACACTATTGTCACTGAAAATCATGATTAATTTGTTGAATTTAATGATGTATAATTTGGCAACTCCATTTTTTTTAAATAGCTGTCAACTTGACAGCACTGGAAAGATGTATTTGAATGTGGGCTTTAGAGGGAGACTGGGTTTGGGTTTACTAATTGTGATTTGGTGACTGGAATTGTTTTTTAACAGTTCAATTATTGCAAACGAGCTACTGACAGATATGAGTAGAATTTTTGTTTTGTCTGGGGCTTTTTTTTTTTGCTGCATTTCTCCGCAGGCAGGTGTATGCGTTCACTCATATATGGTTCTGTGTGTGTGTGCCTATTTTCAGAGCCAAAGCCTGAACACAACTACAGCTCAGACTGGCTTAAACCATGTCGTGGAGAAAAAAATAAAAAAGTGAAACACAAGCGGATGTCCTCAATACAAATTACCCATTTTGCAGCAACTGGAAACGTACCAGAGCTCAGAATCTGTCTGGAAACGCTGTGAAAATGCTGTTCTGCATGAACGTGATCTTTAAATGTCCTTGTTATGACCTTTACTGCATGAAATGTGCACTTTGTACTGTAGGCCTGAAAGACGGTGAGAGACAAAGAGGCGTTCACTGACCTGTGCAGTGAAATCATGCAGTAATGCTTCTATCAAAGCCTGGCTGATTGTGTGCCCATTTATACCGTGAGTGTGTGTGCATGCATGTTTGCCAGCCAAGAATTGTGTATCTGTGTGTGTATAGGTGTGTATGTATACGTGTGTGCAGGTGTTTGTATGCGTTAGAATTCAAACCTGTTTACCCCTCAAAACTCTCAATATGGGCCATTTACATTCTGGAATGAGAAACAGATTCAGATTCAGGGACAGTTTCCAAGCCCCATTATTTGCCGTCACTTTCAAATCAAAATCAATTTCCCCAGCCCCTGTTGTTCTCTTCCTGGGCTAAAATATTTTCTCTCCGAGTGTGTCTGATGAAAGGTTTTCTCTGCACAGCCCCAGAGAGCCGGCGTGCTGAGGGGGAGGCAGCTTTGTGCATGTGTGTGTGTGTGTGTGTGTGTGTGTGTGTGTGTGTGTGTGTGTGTGTTTGTGTGTGTGTGTATGTCATTGGAACACATAGCGAATGTGAGATGGAAGAGAGCAGTCAACGCTGACCTAAGCTGCCCTGCACGGCTGTGTTTGTTGAGAACAGAAAGTGAGTGCTTCATACTAAAGACAGATAACATCACCACCAGTAAACACACACACGCGAACACACACACACACACACACACACACACACACACACACACTAGCCCAAAAGCGCTTCTCTGTTGTGGTGCATGTTTGCTTGTGATGTGTGTTGTCTGAAGCGTTGTTTGTTCTCCTCCCCATGCTTGATCAGGTTGGATGAAATCTCCTTCTCCCTGCCGATGGCAGCGACACAGTAGCGGAGGGGGGATACTGATCTGTCAGCGCGCCGTACAGACAGCACTTAAGAGACTCAGGGTAATGGCTGTTCGTGGGCCCTGTTAAAAACCCTCCCCTGTTGCTGAGGCTTAGTGTCACTTAGGAGGAGGGTGTGAAAGATGCAGCACAAACTGCAGGGACTCTAACTAGATGCCTGCCAACTGTAAAGACACGCTCCTGTCCAGAGAAATAACAAGATTCGGATGGCCATTTCCAACTCCAGCAGGTTAAATATTACACTTTAACATATGTGAAGTTTGTGTTTCAGCAAGGCTTGTTGAAAAACAATAAAAATCTATTATATAGTGTGATACAATAACTGCTATGAAAACATGTGGAAAGCTCAAAACTTTGAAAACTGTCTGAATTGAGTGTAACTGATTGTAGCGACAGTAATTCAGCCTATCAGGAGGGTGTGAATGCCACTATCCACAGGACACCGTTGTTTGTAAGATATTTACAAATGAAACCATATGACCATTACAAAAAAAAAAAATCATCGGAGCATTTGTATGACTTATGGCTTACGGCACCAGACACACTTTTACACACAGTTTATGCAACGTACAGAGACAGAGCACAAGTAAGTCCTGCCCATACAAGAAGAAAACAATTCATCGCTCTCCATTGACTTTGTATTGCGTAAAGGTGCCTCCTTGTCACTTCCATCTGCCGGCAAACAACTCCTACAAACTGCTGTGTCGTGGGATGCACAACCAACAGTGTAAAGAACCCAGAACTAAGGTTTTGAAAGCTGCCAAAATGAAAAACTGAGCCTTCAACAAGATAAAAGTGGATACAAATGTGAAGCATCTGTAGGAAGAACTGGAAGACTGTGGGATCCTGACACTCATACGCAAGTTACAGTCGCTAATTTGGTTGGACGGACTGTTGAGGTTGAAGCCAACTACGTTATGCATGGTCTGGTTATGATCTTTGTCAAGTTAAATGATGATCTTAGCTGGTGATTCGATCAAATAGTTGTCAGTATAAAAGCCATTCAGTGGGATCATTTATCCAGGATAAGCAAGGTAAGGAGAAGGGACACTGAGATAGACAACAATATTGAGTTTCTGGTAGACATAGCACGCTAAAATAATCCTTTGACAAGATGAAATCTAATGTGTTTAGTTAGCTTCGGACATTTCGTTTCAGCCCTTGGTTGAGCCATTTGTTATCCCCTCCCCTATGCATTGCACTCTGTCTCTGTAGTACTTGGTCAAGGTTGACACACAATTGCATTCATGATTAAAACCAGATGAAGCCATGCTAGTAGCTCTGTGACGCTGTACAAAGACTGCACTTTTCTTTGAGCTAAATGCTAACATTGGCATGCTAATGTGCTATGATGCCCTCCTGGTGGTTATCTGTGCCCAGTGTCATGGAAATCCACGTAATAGTTCTTGAGACAATTTACAGAAGGAAAGAAAACACAAATGGTGGTGCTAGAGCAAAGCCAGGGGATCACCAGTCAATAGGATTCATCCTTTAGACACCATTAATGTCTGTACAACACTGCGACACAATGCATCCAATAGCTGTTGAAATATTTCACAAAAAAATGTCAAACTGTTGGTGGCACTAGACTTAAAGCCAGAGGATCACCAGTGTCAGTAGGATTCATCCTCTGTAGAACATGACTATCTGTACAAAATTCATGGCAACCCATCTCAAATTTTCCTGGAGAAATTTCAGCAAAGACCAAAGTGGTGGACTGACACACAGACAGACAGTGCCATCCTCAGAGTCATGCCACCAGCATGGCTAAAATAGAAACACTGATTGTTGGTAGGAGATGGGCTGAAAACCACAGTCTCCTGTGCCAAAGTCAGATACTTTGTATGCCCAGCCATTCTCACATTTCCCAGTGCTTTTACAATGTCGTACCGCTTCTGCTTTTGCTTTAGAGACAAGACAGATATTATCTGCATGACCACCAGAGTTCACCTGTCATAAAACATGAGTACAGATAATTTTAAGTGTTTTAACAAGTGACAGATGTTGCCGTTATTCTGGTAAGGTGTTGATTAGACCACTTTCTCACTGGCAACAACCCAACAACTGTCATCTCTATTCGACAGGTAGAACCGGAACCAGGTGGCTCTAACGTTGGCAGTGTATATTGTATTCATGTAGGATTGCATCACTTGTTGTAAGAAGCACTTAGGATTGTTTTGTCAAGTGGTGTCTTAAAGACCAACATCCCTTTAACAAACATGTGCAAGAAGTCTAAGAGCTCATTTATGCTCAGTGTTAGATACGGAGATGGAGACGGACAGAGCCATCTGTTTGTAATCTGCATTCATTTCGTCCATATGTGCGCAGGTTTTCTCAAACCTTACGGATATGGACGAAATGAAGCAGTACCACCGGAGATCACGGGAGCAGTGTGGCGTATTTAAAAACAAGCTATGACAGTAAGAGACAACAAAGATATTTAAAATGAACGCAATGAGTCAATAATATAGTAAAAAGAATTATCCGTCTGGATGTATGTAATGGCCACAAAGACCGTCTACAACGCTGCCTCCGTCAAAAGGTACAATATTACGACCTTCTACACCATTGCCTTGTTTGTTGTGTAAAACCTTTGACTCTGCCCTCTAGTGTCATCTGTTGGCTGTGTCTGCACTAACATAAAGGATGCAGGACCGTGACGTCTACAACGTCTGAACCTGACGTACCGATTTCCCTTCATAAAGGGAGTATAACTGAGCTTTAAGAGGTGTTATTCCGTGGCATCTTTGAAGACGCAAAGGATGCAGACTTAGGGGTCTTGATCACCCTGTCTGCATTTACTTTACCATGCTAGCAGCTGGTGTTTGCTTCGTAATTTTATCCCTTACATAGCCTGGTGTAGTGTGTAGATGACAGCTTACACATATCACACAAACTCTGTGAAAAAGTTGCACTGCAGGTGTAGCCGGTTAAAAGATACATTCTGCGGCGAATCCCCTCCATGAAAGGTCCACATCCACTATGTCTTCAGTGTAGCCAAAGCATTACGACCTTGCCAGACCAAAGATTTGCAATGATGTGAAACTGTTTTAGAATGTAGCAGGGAAAAGTTCTAGCAGTGTGACCTGATGCCATCTCGGCTCAACTCAAGCCAGCTGACGGTGTTGCCTGCGACGCAGCTTGCCAAGCTGCCAGCGGCTGGTTTTAGAATATAAGGCACATCATCTGTAAAGTCAAGTCAGTCCCAAACTGTCAGCTGGTCGAAATGGCAGACTTTTAGACGGGGAAGAAAGAGAATCACCTCAACAATTTGTTTGAGGAACAGTCACATCTGTACGTGTGTACGGAGTGTTGACTGATTAATCAGCACAGATTTATCATAATTAATTAAGGTCCGCCTGAAGCCTGTTTTTTTTTTTTTTAAATATCACTTTCACCATTCATATTTTAAGATGCTAGAAATATCCAGCTACAGAAAAGAAAGCCTGAAAAGCTGTAACAGAAGTGCAGAGAGCCATTGCTATGGAGACGACACACCGTCTCGTCTAGTTGCACTTGTGCAAACTGGCAGGTTTTCAGAAGGTTGCAGATTGGTGCATAGCAAGTAGTTTAAAGTTTCAGTCTGGTCGCACATCTTTGGTCTGATCTGAGCTTTAGAGTCATGTAAAGACAGAATATCTACAGTACTGATTGTCAACTGTTCCAACACCAAGCATCAACTATAGTTATTCTGATTTAATTTACAAATGCTGAAAAAGCCCTTTAGATGCACACAAACACAGCTTTAGTGGACTTTTATACTGTAGTGATGTAAAACTGGATGAATATATAATACAGTAGCATAAACACATTCAGCACAGCAGAGCATACCCCTCTGCTTGCTTACTGGTCCACGTGTTATCTTATAGATGGAGTAGACACGCACAAGACATAGAGTTGGCCATTATTCTGCTGCAACTGTGGGGCTTCATAACTCAATAAGAACATGGCTGTTGGTGATTTATGCTGCGGACCACGGCAGTCCGTACATAAATCACAGAGAGCTCACCTATCGCTTTCACTTATTCATGCTAGCTATTATTTATAACGCCATCGTCTGGCCCCGTGTGATCAATATCCTTAATTCTAATTACATCTCAAGCACTCGCCACTCTGTGTTGTTGGTACAACAGGCATTTGCGTCGAAAATGTTAATCAGCGGGGTCGGCGCGAGGCACAGGAGGGGATGAAAATCACTGAATGAGGGAGAGTGGGAGAGCTAGAAGGAGTGTGATTAAGGTAGAGTGCAGAGATGAGAATATGAGCTTTGTACTCCAGCGGTGGGATGATGTTGACCTGAAATACCTGCGAGATCAGACATAATCTGTCGTGCTCAGCCGAGGGTCCAAAATGGTGTTGAAGAAAGGCCAAGACCAGATGAATAGAGAGGGGATCAGCCTCGCCAAACAAACAGAGCTTTTATCCGGAGCCGAGCGGCCTGTTGACACTCCCCATAGTTGGCTATCTCCGCTCCCATCGCCTGTTGACTCTGCTGCTCAGTGGATTTGAGACAAGGATCAGACCATGGCTCAAGTCAAAGTCTTGTGTTCATAATGCCCAGTATGCTAGCGGACACTATAGGACGCCTTGTGTGATAAGGTCTGTTCATGGCCGCTGTCCCTGCTGGTCAACCTGCTGTTAAACTTCACAAACTGCGGTGGTGACGGGGATGTTAAAGAACACACTTTGTTTCTCTCAGCGGTGGTTATATGATGGGGCCTGTAGTTGCACAGCTAGCAGAGAAGAGTGGAGCTGTGGATGTGTTTGTGTGTTGTTTGCTTTTGATCAAAGCTGATGTGAGCAGGGATGATGGATCTAATCTGCCCAGCAGGACACAACGCAACATCTTGACCCTTTGCACACTGGCTTTGTTATATATAGACATAATGTCCCTGTTGATTTGTCCATCAACAGGACATAAACAAAATAAAATGAAGGCATGTACAGTTCAATACAGGATGCCTACAAAGTAGTCACAAAATTAGCATGAAGCTGAATGTGTGATTGTGCATGTAAAAAATTTTTTTGCCTGTGCAGGAGTGACAGGAGTCGCCCTCATCTGCTGTTTGCCCACCGAAGATTACTCACACTGATAGATGTGTGTTTGTGTGTGAGCATCTGTGCCTCTGTGTGCTGTTTACTGTAGGGATGAGGAGTCTCCATAATCCAGAGCGCTGCTGTGGCAACACGGATACAGAGGTAGAGTGATGTTAATCTCACGGGAAATAAGAAGAGGTGAACTGAAAAGGTCACCGACAAGGAGGGCGTCGGGGTGAAAGATACAAGACAGAGAATCATCCAAAGTCAAAAAAGATTTTCTAGGAATCTTCTCTTGGAGGCCGTCCAAGGATTTACTTAGAATTGGCAACAATGCAGCAAGTGCTTCCTGTTTATATTTGTTAACAATGTAACAATGCCGTTTTGGGTTTTTTTGTCCATTTTACAAAATAAAAAAAAGTGAATGTAAAGCAACAGAATAACCAAACTGCAAAATACTCTCAGCTCCTGAATGTTACAAAAAGATGTGCTCCTGGATGTGAAATGAGAAAACTGTGGACCCCAAGAGCATATTTTTATATTTTTGTTTTGTGTGTGTCAGTGTCTGTGTGTGCGCAGCTAACAAAATATCTCCCAGTGGATAAGTTTCACATGCCCTGACATAAACTTTTGTCAAACAAGATTTGTCTCGTACTTGTTAAACTAATTGGCCTTCATCCTAAACTCGGAACAAATCATGTCATGCATTCCATTATAAATCTACCCCAGTGGAGGCTCCTGTCAATAGCAGGGGAGAAAAAGAGGAGTGTGTGTGTGGAGAAAAACGCGGTGGTGTGGTAGCGGGGGCACAGAGCAGAAACACATCATAGTTGTTGTTTAATTTGATGATGTCTCCAGCGAGAGCAATGTGGGCGTGCTGCTGGCTCAGATCTATCTACCCCTCTCTGTTTGTGAATGTGTTTTTAACCACTAGATCATTGTAGCAATACACTGGTGGCAGCGCTCCGGCATTACCCTGCCTGCAGCATCGATCCTCACAGCTTCATTTACAACAGTATGGATTTCTGCATCAGAGGGGAGGAGTGAGAGACAAAGGGAGACAGTGAGTGAGACAGAGAGCGAGCAAAATGGAATTTTTAGAGGCAATTTCAATGCACGAGTATGGTGAATGTCCTAAAACTAAATAGAAATATATGGACTGCTTTGAAGTCAACATGTGAAGACTTCAAAGGGCAGAGACAGGGTATGTTGTTTTTTAAGCGGTAGAAATTTTGAAGGTGTATTCCAGGCATTCAAAAATATAAATAGAAAAAAGTTGAAAAAAAAAAAAAAAAAACTAAAATGAGAGCAGCAGAGGCCATAACATTCCAACCTTTAGTGCCTAAATTAACATTTCAAATCTCTGGGACACAACTCTTCACCTCACTTCACTATAATGACCATGTGACCAGAGTCGGTAGAATTTGTTCTCTATACAGCACGTAAAAAACATTCAGCGGCCTACGCAGCAGTCAGGTTTCAGTCCCAATAGAATGCAAATTCTTAAAGGGATAGTGCAACCAAAAATGAAAATTCAGCCATTGTCTACTCACCAGGTGAAGTTTTAGAGTCCTCACATCCCTTGCGGAGATCCCAGGGGAGAGGGGGTAGGAACACAACTCCTAATGGAGGCTGACGGCGCCCCAGATTCAACCATCCAAAAACACATTACTGAAACCACAAAATATCTCCATACTGCTCTGGAAGAGCACTCACGTGTGTGCGGTTGTGTGAGACCGTGAGACATGGGCACCGCCTTCATGTGTGTTCATGTGCTTTCGCTGGTCTTGCGTGCAAGCGTGCACATGTGAGCTTGGTGTACACAGAAGCAGTTAGAGCTACAGGCTACAATGAGGCTAAAAACAGAGTTCAAATGACGTTTTACCAAACAATTTTTTATGTCGGGGCTTCAGGACACTTGGATCACTACGGATGAGCAGTATGGAGATATTTTGTGGTTTCAATTATGTGGTTTTTTTGGACGTTTTAATCTGGGGCGCTGTCAGCCTCCATTAGGTGGCATTGTGTTGCTACCCACTCCCCCCTGGGATCTCCGCAAGGAATGTGAGGACTCTAAAACTTCACCTGAGCCTCCCTTGGCATATGGGTGAGTGGATAATGGCTGAATTTTCATTTTTGGTTGCACATCCCTTTAAGACAAATTTTCAGGTTTGTAAGAAACAGACAGTGCTGATATCAGTATTACGTAGGAATCGGCTGCCGATACAAAAAAATCAGATCAGACTGCATGGAAAAATGCAGATCCAAGAAACCGATCCAGGTTTTCCAGCCAGCCCAGCGCTCTGCGATTCAAGCAGTCCATTCCAGTGATCCGCTCCAGCACTTACTATTAATCCACCAGGCCAGCATGCAGACACACAGGAAACAGCAGCACCAGGCTGGCACTGACACTACAAAAATAACTGAAAAGGAAAGGCTGCATTGTTTGTTAAATGTCAACAATGTTTTGTGGTGTTAATCTATTTTTTATTTATTAGGGAGCCAAAGCACAAGTGTGTGGAGTCTTGCTGCTGTTTTAATTTCAATGTTAGACATTTTAAAGATTTCTTGTGTTGATTTATTTTCTATTTATTAAGGGGCCAAAGGAGCCAAAGCAAACCAGCTATATTTTTTATTTAATGTAAATGTTCAAGTTTAAAGTTTGTTTATTTAACCCTGTTCACAATAAACAGGTCAGTTTCTCATACCAACTGTTGTGGATCATTCTAACTAACCTGATTAAGTAGTTGTTATTGTTAGAGTAATATCGCTTGATCAAACCTTTTCTAACATGACTGACAACAAAATAAGTGAACATGTATAATACGCGCTTGGATCGGACTGGTATCAATATCGGCCAAAACTCAAGGCTGTAATATCGCTATCAGATCGGAAGTAAAAAAACTGGATCGGGACATCCCTAGTATTAGGTGTTGAGCGTTTGTGGTTTATTTACAGAGCACCGGTCAAACTTGAAATGGTGGTTATGTTTGTGTATGCATTAAAAGAATACTTCATTCCCCAGAGGACTGTTTGTATGTCTATTACTCACCCTGTGTGACATTGAACTCAGCAAGAAAACTTTCATCCTTTCACATGCCTCCATGGTGAATGACACAACAGAGAAAACTCTTGATAAAGTTCTCAAACAACTCGCGCTGTGTAATCCAAGAGTCATTTATCTAGCTGGATGCTCATTACTTCCTAAACATATGCATTTTCTCTTAAATGTTAATATTTATAACCCTTCCACAAAAGTGGAATGCAGGGATTCACATTTGCTTGGGAAGTGCGGAGCAGGGGCTCCTCATCACTCCACAGAGATTTGAAGTTTTTCCACTGCTGCTATTTTTGTGTCCTCAGTGGAGCAGAAGCTCAAACACTGAAGGGGTCATCCTTATGTTCCCAGGCTCCTATGTTTCTTGATATCCTCCTGAGAACCTGTGTCCTCATATGAGAACATCATATTTTGGGTTTACTTGCCCCTTAGACTTAATTATACTTAACTTAGACCTGCTGTCTTCGTTCATGGCCACTTTTTTGTGCCATCTAATGGTAGTAAGAGCACAATACACTGATATGTGTAAAAACAAGATGGCAGCCATCTCTGCCAAGTCAGTCTGCAGCTGATCCCGACACAAAAGTGGACAAGGTGCAAAACCTGAACACATTTTATGGTTGAAACTTGTCTATTTATAATTAATAATGTTTGTACATTAATATGGCAACAAATTTGACCAATTTTAGCAACAGTAACAAGCTAAGACGTTGTTAATTAGGAAATGCTTATTTGAAGACATTCGGAATTTATTACCGTCTTATTTAACAACATTTAGACTTAATTATTGTTGACAATGTTGACAATGTGTTAAGTCTTTTATGTATACTTATTAGTCTGATCCTTACTAGCTAGGAAAAGTTAAAAATGCATACCAAACAAAAATTCAGGTCTCAGGAGGAAATACACTAACATTGAAAGTGACTGGAAGGTTCATAATTAAAACTGCAAAACAACGAAGTGACGGGTGTTTCACATGCAGTTTGACTGGTAAAAATCTGTCAAGACACTCAATGTTTTAAGTCCAAAAAATCTGTCTGTCCCACAAATTTTAGTGTGTAGATATAACATGAGTAGGCTATAGGCTGCATGTGGGTGATTTGGACATTGTGACACAGGGAAACACATAATTGAACAATTGAACCTTTGAATGGCCTCCTTAATGAGTCATATTAAGAGGGTATTGAGCTGGGGAACAGGATTCTGGGAACATAGACACACTCCCTGTTAAAGTCCCATGCTTCATGTTTGTCATGATTTATTCACTAAGTCTGTTTCCATTGCAGTTTTAACATTTTGCTTTCATCGATACACTAACTGCTCATGTTTTTTGATGCCTAGTGTCCCTTTTAGGCTGCCCTATTCAATATTTTTAATACTACGAATGGATCACGACTTTTTGTAGATAAAAAGGTATTTCATGGTGACAAAACCTGCAGTTCCCCATAGTGTGTTTGAGCATCTTTTTACCTTTTTTATTTTTTTGTTTCATAGCTCACAACATTACTGTTTTGGGTTACTCTCACCTCACCACACAGACTCGTTTCAAGCAGCAGCTGGCAGCTGTTTTCAGTGAAAAAGCTTGGATAAACTGACCCTATGCTACATGCACAGCACCAAACAGCAGACAAAGTTAGGAACTAGCTGCCGGTGAACAAAGTGGAGCTTTAGGCTGCTAAATAGCTGCATATTTTCCTCAGTAGTTGGTGGAGACCAATACAAAGCCAAGAGAAGAGTGAGTGTTGGACGTACATTTAACAGGTGGCTAAAAACAGGACTATAAATGGATTCTGATGGTGCTCCATGTCTGCTGGATGTGGAAATAAGCAACAGTCTGGTAGCACATTGGCCATATCCAGTGTTGTATTTACAGCTCGCTCTGCTGCTCCCAGTAGGTTGGCTAAAAAAAAAAAAAAATTCAGACGTGATCTGAATCCCACAAATACAACCTGTCGAAACAATCTTAAGATTAGGCAACACTGCTGCATGACACATATTACTCATTCATGAAAGATATTGCTTAGGTAATGACATCACATCAATAATTGATAGGCATTTACAAATGCAGAAAGCGTATATTGATGTAATTTGAGTCCTGGCATATGAAGTGGGTCTAGTTAATGTACCCAGGGGGATTTAAAATTCATTAATTCTCTGTAGCTCCAATGGTTTAGGCTTAGTATTGAGGATGTGCCAGGAGAGAGAGAGAGGGAGAGAGAAGCAGTAAGAAGGGATGGAGGGAGGGAGAGGACAGCAAGTGTGAAGTCAAAGGTCAATCCACTGAGGTATAATATAACATGCGCAAATGAATGAGCTCACTTCCTCTCTCTCGTTCGCTCTCCCTCTCTGGTTTTCAGGAGCTCGGAGGGATTTCTTTAATCAGTGGGATCAGAGGGACTTATGAATGTCCACTACTTTACACAGCCACGTACAGTGTGTGTGCAGAGGTGATTGGTCTTTGGCTCGGCTCATATGGAGTTATGTGTGTAATTTCACCCAATTAAATGACACATTGTCTGCTACAGATTAAGATTAATTTAAGGCACCCGCAGCCATATTAGATGCATATTAGATGGCCCAAAGTATGTAAACGTCCTAGTCCATACACTTCTGTGTATTTGTGTCTGAAGCTTGGGCTAAGCCTCTTAGTTTTAATTAAAGGAACTCGTAATGCTACTGCACACAGTGATGTTTTAGACAATAGTGTGCTCTCAGCTTTGTGGTCACAGTTTTATAAAGGCAGGCGGTGTGTCCCCCTGAAATCTGATTGGCCGTCCAAGGTTAAAACAATATCCTAAACTATGATTGGTGTCCAGTCAGAAGTGGGATCTGAGTTCAAGCCAACTGTGTGATGAGTTCAATTAAATATTTAAACACAGGCATGTAAAAACTGTAAGATACTTTGATGTTAGTAAAAGTAGATATGAGTAGTGGTCTGGTGTGTGTGTGTGTGTGTGTGTGTGTGTGTGTGTGTGTGATGCCCTTGTGCACACAGCAAGGTCTATAAAAAACGGGTTTCCCAGTTTGCTGTGGAAGAGCTTTACTGGCCCGCACAGAGTCCTGACCTCAACCCTATCCAGCAGCTTTGGGATGGATTTTAGGTCTAATCTCCAACATCAGTGGCCACCCGCTCTAACACTCCTGTAGCTGAATGGGAGCAAATAACACCCAGTATCCCTGGGAATTAAATCCATATTGGACCAGTCTGCACCTCACGATTTATGTCTGATGCCAACATTCAGGGACACAGCAGGAAGCAGTGTGTCCCATATGCAGCAAGATGGAAAGAAGGAATGTGTGGAAGTCTGCATGATGGATGGGCACGTAGCAACCCAGTCACCAGAATACGTGTTGTCATTGTACGCCAACCATGTGGTTAATATGTGAATATGTTTTGGTATAAAAACAAATTGGTTATGGTTAGTAAAGTATTATATTTTGACTTAAAATACCTAGCTTTGGTGGCATAATCAAAGCCACGATTTTATGAAGCCCCGACCATAAATTTACCGAAGAACAAGATAAGAAAGTAAGAAAGAAGAAAATAAAGAGCAAGGGCGGAGTCTCTGCAGAAAAATATACAGCGACACACTTCTAGTGGGTCATAAGTGATGACTGAGAGGGGTTAGTTTGGCAAATATGCTTATTTAGTTTTTTACCAAGAGCACATCACTTAGGGCGTAATGTTTGAGTCTCCACAAACTTTTGGCCATACAGTCTACTGATTTACAGACTAATTATATCTAAATGGTTTTCAATTCAAAACTATGGTCAAAGTTCCTTTTTCTTTTTTTCTTTTTTTTTGCTTTAGCAGTGAAGAGCTCCTGTACTGGATATCGCAACAGGTACTTAGGTGATGTAATCAGGTCAAGGCCTCGATGTTCAATATCCATTTTTGGAAGAATGGTCCTTGTTGGAAAAGAGTGTGAGGATAGAGATATCCCTAGAGCTCTTATCAGTTCCACTTCTAGCAGATACACGCTGACACACTGGGAAGCGCACACACACACACACACACACACACACACACACACACACACACACACACACACTATTATCCAGAAGAAATGCCTTGGGTAAGATAAAAAAAAAGGGGCTTCACACTACCTGGTCCACTGGTGCCACATCATCTGACACACACTGGATTCAGGTTTAAGTACCCTCCCACACACACACACACACACATTCATAAATACAGAGAGATAGAAACAGTTGTGCATGAATACACACACACACACACACACACACACACACACACACACACACACACACACAGGTTTTGTGTTCACCATGATGCAACTTGCAGGTGCAAAAGTGAAAGAAAAGACGTAAGTGTAGAGCTGTCGCCAGATGCCACTTTTTCAAATCCACTTTCCTAAAGTCAGTGAAAGCTTTATTTACAGACTTTCACTGTGCAGCTGTAACAGTGGTTATTTTGCCATTGCTTCCTCTCCCCATAAAAGCACAAATTTGCTGTGAATGTTATGGAATGTGACGCAGAGAACAGCACTTTGTTTAAAACTTTCTGTCTCTCCTATTGCCCCTTAGTTTGTTTGGCCGGTAAAGTAGGGCTGCATTTGGCTGTAGCAACACAGCATCCTTTTGTGGACACCTACAGGATTGGTCATGATTATTCCACACTGTACCGTTGCTCAGAAAACCCTGGTATGAACACAGAGAGGGAGAGAAGAGGGAGAGAGGAGAACAGAGAAATTCCGGACCACACGCTGCTGTGAAACTGCAGAGCAGCCAGAGAAGGGGAGAAAATAGAAACCCTATTTGATATTTAATTGGAATTGATCCTGTGGAGCAGCTGAAAATTTTAACACTGGGCAGATCCATACATTTCAGGCACCTGTGTGTGCGCGTGCGTGTGCTCGGTGTCTGAGATACACACGAAATACCACACAAAAACAAAAAAAAAGAGAGCAAAAGCCCCGTGAGTCACACATCAGAGGAAGAGAGGCGAGTGGAGTAAAGGAGGGACACGAGGACGAGGGGGGAAAAAAGGATGAATGAGAGAAAGAGGAAGAGGGAACACAAGCAACTAAGAGCAGAGAGCAGAGAGCAGTAGGTGGAAAAACAACAGACAAGTTTTAATATTTCTTCAGAGATTATTTATTTATCTACCTTATGGCAACAACAACCATCTGGGAAAAACAAACCAGAAAGATCCTCAATAATGGAGGCAGAGGAGCAGGGGAGATGTTTAGTTTGAGCTCATAGATGTTGCGTTTAAAAATATATGTGTTGCAAAATCAACCACCTGTTTATCGCTGTATTTAGGCTATAATTGGCTTCTCTTGGTTAGTTGTATGAATAACTGTTGCGTGCATTCTGTATTTTACCATATGAAAGACTTTTTCTGACTTAATGCATCTGTTGACTATAACTTATAAATGATTTTAATTAATAAATCATATCTGACTGTAACTGTGGTGTGTATAAAAATGTCAGCGAACTGTAAGTGTGTGTGCGCGCGCGTGCAGCATTGTAAGAGAAACACCAGCCGTTCTGTAGCCACTAGTTTCTCTAAAAACGACAGTAATGAGCCCAGATAAAAGAAACACATGAAAGGAGGAGGGATACATTACTGTGTGTACGGAAAGAGGACCATGCACGACGTCCCGTTCCTTCCCACCTCCATCTTTGTCTACGGACTCGCATGTGGGCATATATATGCACCTGTGCACAAACACTTTCGCACACATGCCTACACAAACACAGAGGCACGCAAACAAAACACAGAAAGCCAATGCCTAAAGACAAAAGCTGCGCTGCGGAACAAAAGACGACCAAAAAAGCCATCAAGACACCCGCAGCAGGCACCCATTGTGATTAATGAAAACAAATATTGGGAGAGAGTGGGGAACAGGCACAGAGAAACAGCACAAACAATGGAGCAGACAGCATAATGCATTCAGGGTTCGCTGACGGCCCTCTAGTGCAGAATGAGAATAATAGGAGGAGAGAGAAAGTGGGATAGAGGGACAAGAGGGAGAAGGAGGGGAGGAAGAGGAAACAAGGGCACTAATGCGAAATCCATTCTCCCGAAAAAACATCAACGCACACACACGCACACACACACACACACACACACGCACAGCCTCACACCAGCCAGCTTTCAAACCCATGGTGCTGTCAGTACGTCTGTGCTTACACCTGCTACACCAAGCAGTGCAACTGTCTTTCCTGCCAACCTGAAAGAGAGTGTGTGCAGCTTACACACATAGCTACACATCCCCAGCTATATCTGAATGCGTTTGAAAGCTTAAGTGGGTTAAATGTTGCTGTGACATGTTTGTGAGTGTTGGGTTCTCAATGTCACGGCATATTGGGACGTGAAACCTGTCATTGCAGAGTAATGACAGCTATAGGCTACTTCAAATTGCATATGAGCACCCAGGTCGACAGACAGCCTGTGATTTTTTGCTCTTTTTATAATGGGTCAGGTCGGGGTTTATCAGTCCTTTAGGAAATGTTTGCAAATAGAAATTACTCATTTGACAAAACGATCTCAGCTCAATTATCACCTGCTTGCTTGGTTAAGGGCTTTCAACCACATGACCTCAGGCATGTGCGGGGGGAAGGCTAAGGATGCTCAAGCACCTGCCTCTTTGTCTCTTGATGTCTTAACCCATTTATTCCCACCGGTCACAGTAGTGACCGCAGAAAGAGTTTTCAGTTATGAGGCTATACAAATGTTTCGGAATGATGTGTCAGTGCATCCCCAGCAAATATTGACATAATAAAGGGTCTCAATGAAATATGTGCAGTATCACATGTTAAGTGTGTATTGTCACATGACCAGAGCTGTTAACTTCCTGGTTGCACCGTGAGACAAGCACTGGCGTGTTTAGGGAGTGGTCTTGGGTGGCATGTGCCACCCCTGAAATCTGACTGGCCACCCCAGGTGCCACCCCAATATCTTAAAATATGATTGGCTACATGTCCAGTCAGAGATGGGCCATGACACTGAATGTAAACTGCACTCTTGTTTGGAGTTGCAGTTCCACCTTAAACTTGAGAGGCAGTAATGCAGCAAAGTAGTATCTAGTGTGCAAAAAAACAAAACAAAAAAGGCGAGAAGAAGAACTTGCTCGACAGATGCCAGAGTGATGGGATCAACAGGTGTCGGTGGAGCATCTCATCTCGGAGCGTCAGCATTACGAAGAAGATGTGAGTACATTTTTAGGTAACTACACTTACTGTGTCCCGGTCTTATTTTATTTTTCCTTTCACCACAAGTCTGTCATCATCTCATCTCATTAACACTGTATGGACTGTCAACAGTGCTAAAGCTAACAGTTAGCTGCAATCTGCTTTGCTAAGTTTATGCTATTACAGTATGAAAAGAGGTCAGAACAACATAGGAGATTTCTTCCAAAGTAAGAAATCCAAAGTAGCAGAGCAAGAGCAGGGCCAGAGCAGCCAGCCTGAGGATGAGAGCCAGCCTGTTATTAAAGCTGTACAGCAGGAGCCTTCAGCTTCAGCTGTACACATGGGTATGTAAAATCCTGATAGTTCCAGATTTTTCTCATGTTTGAACTTATTAGTTAAATGTAAGGATGAACTTATTTGCCCTAATATCAGTGATATTGTGGTAATTTAGAAACTTGTTTATTTTGTGTGTTAAGGTGCAATAGTCTTAAATTCATTTAGGTTATCTGGATTGGCTAACATACCATTTAGTTTACTTAGGAAATCACTGATTTCATTCTAATCACAGCTTGTGTTATTATATCTGATGTGTGTTATCAAATACACATCAGGGTATGTATGCATTTACCTTTCTGAAGACGTTATCTGCATTGATTTGGATTGGGATATTTCACTTATACTACAGTGGCATATACTATCATTAAGAGTATAGCCCGATTTTTTAATAATACTGGTGTGAAAAGCCTAAATGTGGCAATTTGACATATAAATAAACTGAAGCAATCCCTGTATTGGTTCAGATGTGTCCAGTGCCAACAATGAAGAGGGGACTGCAGGCCACGCACAGGGGGATAGTGGTGTGGCAGCCCATGTTGCCCCACCCGGACCAAGTACATTGTTCTTAATATTTAAGGCAAATTTTATTAGCATTGTAATGACAGCCTACGTGTTATTGTAGATTCAGATGAGGGTTCCTGTGATGAAGGCCCCTTATCATCGTGTACACATCAGGGTATGTATGCTTGACCTTTTTTTAAACATTGCAGTATCTGCTTGTATTTGGGTCAGGATATTTCATTCATTCATTCATCTTCTAACTGCTTCATCCTCTTGAGGGTCGCGGGGGGGCTGGAGCCTATCCCAGCTGACATCGGGCGAGAGGCAGGGTACACCCTGGACAGGTCACCAGACTATCGCAGGGCTGACACATAGAGACAGACAACCATTCACGCTCACATTCACACCTACGGACAATTTAGAGTCACCGATTAACCTAGTCCCCAATCTGCATGTCTTTGGACTGTGGGAGGAAGCCAGAGTGCCCGGAGAGAACCCACGCTGACACGGGGACAACATGCAAACTCCCGGGATCGAACCGGCAACCCTCTTGCTGTGAGGTGAGAGTGCTAACCACCACACCACCGTGCCGCCCTGGGTCAAGATATTTGTTTAAAAGCTAAATGTCTGAGTCTGAGCTTTGCGCGCACAGGGCTTGCGGATCATCCACTTTGAGTCCGTGCAGACCTCCGCAGAGTCCGTTCCGCGTACATTCCGCCTGAGTATGATCGGGCCTTGACAGACACACATCACATGTGTGGAGATACTTCACTTTCCTCCGCCGTGTCAATGTGATGATGTCATCAAATGACTTGTCGACTCGACTTCGACTTTATTGACAGATAAGTCGACCTCAAAAAAATCAAAGTCATTAATGCCCTACTAGAGAGTTACAAAAGTTAAGTGACACAAGATGGGCATGTAGAGCATTGGCTTGCAGGAACATGATGGACAGATTACCAGCTGTGTTATGTGTTCTTCAAAATATAAGTGCAGAAGATCACAGAGACAGATCAGTTGATGCTAGAGGTCTGCTTGCACAGATTGGCCTCACATTCATCGGCCTCCTTGCAACCTTCCAAAAACTTTTTGGTGACACAAAGCTGTTTTCTGACCTGACATGGTGGAGTCACTTCTTGATACTTTTCAAGAGTATAGGACAGAGACATTTAATGTGGGATGACATTGTAGAGACCGCCAAACAGTGCAACATAGCTGTTGAGACTGGTGAGAAGAAAAGAGCACAAAAAGTCAGTACCAGACTTGGTGGGTCATGTGACATGTACTATAGGCCTACGCAAGGGTAATGAAGACAAAGATATCTTCAGACAGGGACTACTCTACCCCATCCTTGACTCCTTAGTTGCTGAAATGGAAAGGCTCTCAAAAATGAACTGTTCAGTAATGAGAGGTATACAGGCCTTAAATCCTAAAAGCAGTACATTCCTTCAAGATGACCAGGTGTTTGGCTTGGGTGAAATATATGGGTGTGATAAGGAAGATCTTACTCATGAGCTTCACCAGGCTAGAAGAATTTTGTCAGAAAAGCTGAGAGCGGGGTTACACAGTTGGGAAGCATCCTAGATGTAGAAGTGTTTTTTGAACCATACCAAGAGCTATTTGTTGAGCTCTTCAGGCTGTGCAAAATAGCTCTAGCCCTCCCAGTCAGCAGTGTTGCATGTGAGCGAAGTTTTTCAGCTCTAAAGCTCATTAAAATGCAATTGCGGACAACCATGCTTGATAGCAGGCTAAGCCATTTAGGTTTGTTGAGTATTGAGTCAAGAAGAGCGAGGGCACTCAACATGGATGACTTTATCAAAGTGTTTGGAAGCCAACACAAGAACAGGCGAATTATACTGTTTTAAATCACCCATGGCTGTTTTGCAAGAGGCAGCACTCATCTTAGCAAACAAAGCACATATCAAGACAAAAGTTACATAGTACTGGAGGGAAGCATTATTTATCCAAACAATATGTGGTGATGGCAAATTGCAACTAACTGCCCAAAGCAAGGAAAAGACATCAGTTTATAGCTCATATTTGTGATTATTGTGGTACAAAGACAAAATGTGACTTATGTTCAAATGTGTAGATGTGCATTGTTTTAGATTGGCTTTTGTCAAATAAATTATTTTGTGTTAGAATAGAATATTGAAGTTTTCTATCACAGTTGTATGTTGCTACTCCTGTATTTTGTGACTAGTAGGTCTAGGTTTTCTTACACTGTTAGTAATTGAAGTAGATATGGGTTTTGCAGACAAAATTGGTAATGGCCAAAACCTGTGTGTGTTTGCGTGTGCACATGCATACATGAGTGCATACATGAGTGCATAATGTGTGTGCACAGGCACTCATGCTCACGATTCATGATGCCACCCAACCATAAGTTAGTGCCCCACTTGGGCCACCCCTATCAAAAATGTCTGGACACGCCCCTGGAGACAAGGATGGCTGCATCAAAGCTCCCAAACAAAAGGTTAGTAAAGTGTGTTAACAAAAAGACAGGGCAGATTTGTGGTACACATTATCTTTAGGGTGTCTAGCATTGATAAGTGCATTTGCAATTACTGGGGTCACATAAATAGTGAACATGTTGATGGCAACAATAGTGACCGGTGGGATAACAGAGCCTCGAAATGTACATTATACACATACTTTGTTCTTCTCCCACCTAACCTTCTACTCTTCTTTTTTTAGGTTCACTTTGAGTAAAGTTTTGGACATGTGAGATCTAGGTGATGCCCAAGACAATTCATACAATTTTACAGCTGTCCCTCAAAATGAAACAGAAGCTGTCTTCAGTGATTATGATTGCGATGGGTTCGATATAGGAGGGTAGGAGACAAGCCATTTGCTAGCCAGGCAGTTGAATACATATGCTGAACTAATACAAACAGACAAGACAGGAACAACTTTATCAGTGATTTTCACTCTGAAGTCGTCGAATGCCACCACTTTGTCAATAATTTGGGCTCACCTGACTCCACCTGATGCCAATTTTCATTCAGTTCAAATAAACACAAGAATTTTGTGCTCTAGATAAAAGCAATCACGGCAGCATCCACAGCTGGATGTAACCTTTGGCGTTGTTATGATATGCCACTGGCCAGCCAGGCGGCACCTATTGGGGCAGTATGATACACTGCCGGATGGGATCACGTTGAAATGCTGCTGGTAACGATGCCATATAAGGAGCAGGAAGGTCCGTACAGGGTGGGTAGGAGGGGTGCTGGATGAGTCCAACATACCGAGGACTTTTACCTGTGAGTCTAGTGTTTGCTTTCTGCATGCCAAGCCAAGACACACAACGATTACATGGTTAATTTCATTTGTGCTATTGATAATCATGATCTAGTTATAGTATTAGTGTTAAATAGTGTCACCTTCAAATCGTGCATCAGTTATGCAGCATAAGTATAATAGTGGTCCTGATTGAGGTCAAGTTAGCTGTTGTTTAAAATCCCTGTGAATCCAGCCAAAGCTTGCATTTTGATCCCTGTCTGTGATGGTACAGGTCCTTGGAGCAGCCAAAAAGTATTAAGAAAAACCTACATTTGCGCAAGAATTTCTCACATTGGATTCACCAAGTAAGACGACATTATATTGCACTATACATGAAATCAGGTTATAATAAAGTTTGTTATTCTACTGTACAGTTTTATTCATGAATTCATTTCTAAAATGGACCTATCACAAAAACCTCTCCTTCATGAGTTAGCTGAAAGGATGACCTTGACTATGACCATACAAGGGTTTATGTGGTTTTACTGTACAGCTTTTGAGTATAATGGTAAAGTCACCTTAAATTACATTAAAACACATTTAGAATTTCCTTATAAAAGAATCTTTGAAAGGATTCCTGTTCAAGATGACCCTGACTATGTCCATGTCACGTTTCATGTGAATCAACTGTACAGTTTTTGAGAAATGTGAAAGTCTGCTCAATGCCATTATAACATTCATAATTTACTCATATTTATTCACCATGAAAGGGACAATGACAATATGTGGTTTGTTGTAAGGTTTGATGTTACTTTTTGTTTGAATATGGGTTGCTACTAACAGGTTATGCTGTACATTATGCTGGTGTTTTAGAACATTGTTCCGTGTGACCCCTTTTTAACTTTGAGCACCGGCCCTTCTAAAGCTCTCTGCAGACTTTCCATTACTGCATAGGACTTTTATGTTGTCTTAAAAGTTAAGGTTATTTCATTCAAAAGCTACAGAGCAAGTGAATAAGTGCACATTGACTTGAAATAGTTTTAATCATTCCTGCTTCCAAGGTCAAAAATGAAATGAGTTGAAGTTTATTATAACGTTTCTATGATCCATTTTGATTTTCTGTCTGAAAATGCTCTTAAATAACAGAAAAATGATTTTTTTTTAAAATTAAAATCCTCAGAAGAAGTGTTTAATAGTTCAGCTCCTAGCTATACTGCGGACTTTGCCTGATATCAGACAGAAGTATCAAGTAATTGCACTTCAATCTGACATTGCGACCAGTGGTGTAGTGGAGGGTATACTCAGGTATACGGGGTATACCCACTTCTTTTTCTATCCAGTGACAGTATACCCACCTATCAGCTAAACAGCCATTGTAATAGGAGAGTATGCCCACTTCCTCATCGGTAACCTACCTATCTACCTATTAGTACACCCACCTCATCAACTACCACTACACCACTGATTGCGACCACTTTGACTATTTTCCGCAAGGGAGAGGGATTTGATTTTCCCTAGCCAATCACTAGAGACCAACATATCCCCCTGAATCTAACATCATTTTAAGTCCACACTGATGTGTAGCCGTGCCAACATACCTGTTTTTCCAGGTTTTAGGAATGGAGCAGAACAAAGTAAAACAAGATTAGATGTCAGGCAATATTGAAAGGACATGTCTATTTAGAACAGCCTTGATAGCAGCATCTATCTTGTCTATAGCCCTCACCATTGTTGTTTTTATTCCTCATTAATTCCGGTGCACCGCTTGAGTTCTGCCTGTGGCGCAGATTGGTTGTTTAACCGAAAATCTTTTCATGTCACAATGCCAGACGAATCAGTAAACTCAAACTCTGTGGAGTGGGTGAATTCAAAGGTCTGGACCCTGGCAATTGCTGACTTGCTGCTCCCCTACCAGCCAGAGCATAGCCTCAGATCTTCATGCAGAGCCCTTCTGGCTTTTCCTTAGCCCCTTAAGACTAAAGTGACCGGGCCTGCAGTCAGGGACAGTTGTCTTTGGAAAGTCACTGTCTGAAGAACTGAGACTTGCAGAATCAGTGACATCTTACACATCACTTCTTAAAGTGTATCTCTCTCTCTCTCTCTCCAAAAAACAAAAAAGAAAAGCCTTTTCTTATTGTCAGCCCAAAGTTTTATTTCTTTCATTCCGCTATTTTTTATGTGTGTATTTTTCCTGTTTTTATCTTATTTTGTTGTTTTTTATTCACTTTACTTTTGTTTACTGGATCTTTGTTTAATGGCGGTGCAGATATGTTTTATTTTTGTTTTTCCCTTACAAAGCCCTTTGTAGCATTGTTCTGAAAGGCGCCATATAAATAAAGTTTATTATCATTAGTATAATGTCCTGGCTCATTAGAATTTAGGGGTCTGGAAACCAAGCTCACTGGCTAATAAAGGTTGATCGTCATGTTCTAACGCTCAGTTTAGGTTTAAATAGATAATCATCTGTAAGCAGTAGAGTTAGAAGGTCAGAGATTTGCATTAATATTAAATTATATCAATTAAAATAGACTGCTGGACGGAAGTGCTCCCTGGAAGAATGTGAGAAGTCAGATGATTAAAGAAAACATAAATATAAGGTTGCAACAGAAACATATATACTTATATTTTTCACTTGTAGACATCCTTCAGTGAAACACAAAGCATCATTCTTTGGTTGAACTGCTCATAAATCACATCCACACAAAATCCATACGCTGCGATTAGGGGTCACAGGTAGATATTGTTTCAATTTTAAGGCGTCACGAGCCAAAAGCTTTGGGAAACCACCCACTCTAAGAATTTTCAGCAAATCTCTTATTAAAGACACCGCAGTATGTGCTCTGCAGCTTTGTCAAATAAAAGACAGCGGGGCAACAAACATTTGTGATGACACTAACAAGACAAACTAAGATCCAGAAGACACCTCTGCTCATTAGGCTGCAGCTAATTAGACCACTGCTGTTTAAATCTTCCTCTTGAACCTTATGTTCCTCAAAGGAATGAATGACACCTACTGATCCCCAATGTCATCTCTTAGCCTGAGATGATGTAAAGCTAACTGATGTCAGATCATTTTCACTCTGAAAGTCCACATTTAGCTTCGCTGCTTAAACGTCCCTGCTTGAAGCCGTCTGTTTGATAAGACAAATGCAGAGCTTCCAGTGGCTTGACTACCCACTGGGAATCAGTGCAACTTATTTTCCTTCATCGACAGTCCCTAAACAAACAGAGCCAGCAGGAGAGGGATGAAGGAGCAAATTTATGTTGTGAGACAAAGGGTAGCCGAGGGAGGAGGGATGGAAGCAACAGTTTCTGGCCGAAGGCTTCCTTTGGTGGTCTGTGCTATTCCCATCCGGCTTCATTACAGTCTTATCTCTAAGCGAGCCACACAGCCAGCGAGAACGGGCCAGAGAAGCTCTGCGAGGTTGTGGACATGGCACACCTGCCACCTCAGATAAAATAAACATCAGAATTAGGGCGCAATTTTGGCTCCTGCTTCTCAACGTTTTACAGTCACTTTGCTTTCTCCCATCCGCCTACCTTGTTGATTAATCCTTCTCTTCTGTCTCCTTCTGTTTGTGTCTGTTTAGCTCTGTCTCCTCCATTCCTCCCTGTCTTTTTGTCCCTCCCCCTCGCATTCCCTCCAGTCCTTCCTGACAGGCCTGTGATAATGGGACAGTAAATTAGGACCATCCCGATTCCCACCCATCATCCTCCCAGCGGTTGATGTGATCTCTCACCTATAAGGTCAAAGGCTAATCGTTGTAAAGCGGTCAGTGCCATGGTCAGGATAATCAATCACCCAGTGCTGCATATCACAGGCGCCACGAAATGCTGTAAACACCGCTTTGAAACCGCCCTCCCCATCCCCACTCCCACAAACACACCTGCTGTCTTCATGTGCGCTTAAAAAAACACACACACACCGGCACGTTTTCACTTACTGACACAGAGATTGAATCATCGCCAGATTTAATGTCATTAACAGGCATTTATTTTGCAACCTGTTTCAAGATCAGCCACAGTCATCACACTGCCAAATATTTGTCATTTCATAGTAAAAAAAAAATGCTCCTTCTGCAAATGCTGCTGGCATAATAGCAAGTGTTTACATGGTTTTCTAGCCTTTCACGTTCTTCCCTTTGCTGGAAAATCTAATCACTCTCACAGGTTTCACTTAATCACATGAAAAACAAAACCTGAACTATTGAGTCTCTTTAATCCACTTTGTGAATACATATTGGAGAACACAGCTTTCAAATTCCAAAAGGGATTAGTTCTAAACGGCAGAGACAGAGAGGCCTTTGAGGGGAGCTAAAATTACAGGTGGAGTGATCCCTTCTAAAATTATCCAACTCTTTTATATTGCGCCTCTGAAGAATTCATGCTCATGTTTAATTCCCAAGCTCTGATAACGAATGTCTCCTCCAAGCACCTGAAGATTAATAGACTTTTACCAGGTGCTCTCTGTCTTTTTATAACACACTCCAGCTATTTAAACGCTCAGCTGTCTGGCTGTCAGCTTACAGCATGAGGTCATTTAGAGGAAGTCTTAACCCATGGATATACTTACAGAGTGGTATGGCAAATACAGTCTGACAAACGAAAGAAAAAGTAAATTCAGAAAACAAACTGAGATGCAAATATGGCTTTGATTTAGTGTGTTTGCAAGTGCTTTCATTTGAATAAGACTAAGTTAGCGGGTCTGTGAGGCTGCACTGAGCAAAGTGCTAACACCGGCATGCTGACATGCTCACAATGACAGCGCTAACATGTTGATGTTTAGAAGGTATAATCTTCATCATGTTTACCTTATTAGTTTGTCGCGTTAACACGCTAATATTCACTAATGAGGACTCAACATAAAATACTGCCAAGGCTGCTGGGGATGTTACTATTTTTGCAGGCATGTGGTTATAAACAAAACTGTTGTGATAGCACTGAATGGAAAGTGAAAGCATCACCAAAGTTTTTATAATTCATCTTGAGAGGGGCAAAAATATCTGTATCAAATAGTTGTTTGGCATTTCATTTAACACCACGAACAGGCAGCTGTGGCTCAGAGGCAGAGCAGGTCATCCACTAATCAAAAGATCAGAGATAAAATCCTTCAGTCCGCATGTCGAAGTATCCTTGGGCAAGATACTGAACCCCAAAACTGCTGCCGAAGGCTGTTCCATTAGTGTGTGAGAGTGTGTGTGAATGGTTACTGAGTAGCAGGTGTAACAGCCTCAACTGCCAGTGTGTGAATTTGTGTGAATGGGTGAATGTGACTCATAGTGTAAAAGCGCTTTGAGTGGTCAGAAGACTAGAAATGTGTATAAGTGCAGGTCCATTTACCAAACATCAGCCTACTGGTGGTGCTAAAGAAAAACTCATAGAATCATCAAAATCATTAGGATACATCTTCAGGGAAACATGAATGTCAAAAACACAACACTGCGCCAATCTATTTTATACATGATGACATATTCCCCAGGATAAGGATTATAATGGCACCACAGGAAAAATAAGGGGATCACCAGTCTCGCCTGGCCAGACCTATTTCAACAGTGTCAGCGCTAGAGAAGGTCTAGAATCACTTATTCACTTATAGATTATCTTCTTTCTGTGTGTGTGTGTGTGTGTGTGTGTGTGTGTGTATGTGGGTGTGTGTGTGTGGGTGTGTGTGGGGAGTTAACTTGCTCTGGTAGAACACTTGCACGAAAGAAAATGCCACAAAACCATTAAGTCAGACGTCATTGTGTGATTCAACTTAAAATGATAAAAAAACACAAACATAATTTGATAATGAGTGCCCTGGAGGTGAAACGTGACTTTACTTGAGCTCTGGAGGATCTCACTGGACTCATTAAAACCACAGACGTATTGAGGGCTGTAGCAGAACAGTATGACGACAATACAGCAGACAATATCACAGAGGCTCATATGAAGTAAAAATGGAAGCTGCTGTCACAGTTGATAGATTTGGCAAATCAGCTCTGACTGGCCCACGTCACAAAATGGATTAACATCAGGCATGAGAGTCCTGCCAGATGGAGTTTGAACGTTTCTGAGGTTAGGGTCACAAGTTGTTGTATTCATTGTTTATCTTTACAACAAATCACTGAAAGATCAAAGGCAGTATGTCTTAGGGCATGGTCCAAATCATTTTTAGTGTTGTTGGAGGTTCGGAGGTTGTTGTTTCCTTGAGTGAAGACGCTTTGGAAAGGGTAACATGCAGAAAGTGGAACGAAAGGACAATGCACGTCTTAAACAGTCACCCTAAACTTATAGCCACAGTCTACATCAGAGTCAGAGTAGGGAATCACTGAAGTCACTGGGATTCATCCTCTGGGGATCATGAATGTCTGCACAAAATTCCATGGCAATCTATCTCATAGTTGTTGATATATTTCACTAAAAAATAAAAATGTCAACTTTATAAACTTCTGTAACAAAATCCATGGCAATCCATCACATAATTTCAGTCTGGACCAAAGTGTTGGGCTAAGTGACTGACCAAAACGCCGGCCTTGCCATCCCTTAAAAAGACAGTAAATCGATTGCAAAGATGTTGCTGAATGTTTTGATTTAAATAAAATATTTTTTCAAAAGAGCCCAAGAGTTCAAACTCTGCAACACCGCAACTAAGTACACAAATTCAGCCCAACTACACATCATAAAACCAAACACTCTGCTGTTGCCCACGCGCCTCCTTGCACCAACACAAGCCGAACTTTGAGTGATGAAAAAGCATATTCAGATTTCACACTCCAATAACAACAAGTAATCAAAGCCAGTGGTGGAGCCGCGCTGACAGAGGCAGCAGACCGAGGCGGAGTGACGCTGCCGCAGCCCTCAGTCACACTCTAAACACCTGTCTTCAAATGGACACATCAATCCCTATTTCACAGCCCGCCTGGCCTCCTACACTGACACACACACACACACACACACACACACATGTGTGCTATGCAATATACTGTATATGCACACACAGAAACTACGCAGACATTTCCATATATCTGTCCTAGCAGATGTTTAAAAAATGACAGTGGGAAAAGAGTTTTGGACAAAGTATCTATCTACAAAGCTAGAACAGGAAATACCAAAAGGATAGGGGTGAAATAAGATGGAAAGCGGGAGAGAAGAAATCAATCCGTTGCAATGCAGCATACGGTAATCTCACTCTTCTGCAGGACGGACTGATTCACAGCCCTGGAGTGGCGAGGGATCGGTGCGGCATGTGAGAAAATGGTTCTGGACCGAAAAGAGGGTAGTGAGAAGCACTTAGCACCTGGTCTGGGATAATACCCATTCTCTCTCTCTCTTTCTCTCTCTCCCTCACTCACTCACACACACACACACACACACACACACACAAGCACTTTGCCTAATAGAGTAGCAGCAGTAGTCAGCGTTTCCCATGGCAGGCTGTAATCGCATGGCTGGACTCAGTGATGGATTTTGGGTTAGAGGCAGCATCAGCACCACTGCAATAAACACACGCACACACACCATTCACATGTGCATACACTTAGGTGTTTGCACAAAAGGTTCTGTGTACAAAAGGATTAACGCTGATATGTGAAAGTTAAATGGAAGAGGCATATGAGGGATAATGGTTGTGTTGAGGGTGTTTTTTCTCCTCCATACAATGCAGGTACATTTCTTTTCTAAACTCTCAGAAACATACATTTACTTTGTTTTTCTTTGCATGTGTGTAGATATAGAACCCTCAACAATGCAAGGAGACATGTAATCTTCCTTTATTTTCACATATTTGAAAAAAAAAATGCCCATGCATTATTTATAATCCTGTGATTTCTTTGAAAAGCACTCCTTCATTAAACTTCATCAACAAGTAGCCCCGATTTGTGCCGCTCATGTTTTACCATTAAATTTTATTCACAGAGCTGAACTTTGGTTCCTCCAAAAAAGATAAATAGCTAGTGATCTTTGAAAAACCCAGAAGCTCATTTAAGCACTTACTGCTGCTGCAAAGGTAGTTCAAGAATCCTCAAAGACTCTTTTAACCATCTGGGTGAAAAAAAGAAAATCCCTCTGCTACCTAAAGAAAAATGCAAACACTGATGGCGGTGCCACTGCTCAATCCAAACAGGATTCTAGCTGGGAATAACATGCCCATGCAAAATGTTTACCATATGAAACAAAATGTAAAAGCTTTATATTCAGAGTTGAGCAGTAATGCATGAAGACAACACGGTTATTTATTATCATTTTTTAAAAACCAGGATCCTTAAGTGCCACCATGGGCTTTTCCTTTATTTCAGCTTTTAGCACACCCACTGAGTGCACATTTCAGTACCATGGATACTATATTGTATAAATGCAGCATTTTCATTTCCTGGTACTCTACAAATGAAAGAATTAACCCCCTAGAGTTCTTTAGAAAAGACTGACTTTCTCTGCAGCATGACAGCTACTGTAACCGTTAGCATACTGACAGGTTCTGTTATAGCCTATGACGCCTGCCTGCGACTCATAGGCCAGCAATTGCCTTGACAATGACATGTTGATTGATTGGCACACATACAGAAAAATAGCATTGGATTCAGATTCTTGTTCATGCTTTTATAATAGGTTAGGTAATAATGAGGTGAACATGAGGGGGCTCAGACCAGAGATGAGTTGCCTGGTATTTTAAGGAGATTTTTATAAGATTTGCTGTATACATATATATATATATATATGTACATATTTCTAATCAACCAAACTTCTCTTGAAAAATTCAGTGTTTCAGTCTCCGTGACTGTTGTTCTTTTAGTCTCTCTGGTGTTTTAACTGTGTACTTTTCTAATGCAGGACAAGGTTGTTTAGCAGAATGAAGGCTCTGTGAATAAAGCTTGTGTTCTGGTCTTCAGGTTTTGCCCCCTATCATGTGAGTTTTTTTTAAGTTTATAATTTGAATTTGAATAATCTAACCTTAAAAAATAACAAATTCATTTAGTTATCACAGGTCACAGTTTGCCAGAGGGCTTTACAACATACGTAATCCCTCTGTCCTTGAACCCTCACAGCCGATAAGGAAGACTGCCCCCACAAAAACATTTTAACGGGGAAGAGCAACTGAGAGGGATTCCTCTTTCAGGATGGACAGACATGCAATAGATGTCATGTGTACAGACCATATCATAATAGATGTACAATGATCCATATGACAAAAAGAAGCCTCCCCCCATCTAGCTCTGATGAGCCCTAGTGCGGGTTCGGAACCCCCAGGTTGGGAACCAGTGTTGTAACTGTATGCTGGCTGCTTGTTAGGTAACACTGACTTGCATGTTGTCCCTAAACATGTTAAAAACAGAAGATTAGGTGTGTAGTAACTGAGTAACTGATTACACTTTTCAGGTAACTCGCCCAACACTGGGTTGTTACTTTATATTATATTATTTTCATCCAAAAAACTCTTTCATATGTATTGCTATGTGTAGAGATTGTCATTACCAAATACAGTCAGATATCATTTTTAGCATCTACTGAATATTTTCTTTTTATCCAGATGGTGTGAGGAGTCTTCAAGGACTCTGCAAATGTCTTCAGAACGGTGATGAGTGCCATTTAACAACCTTCTTGATTTGCCAAAGATTATATGTAATTTATTTTTGGGGGGCTAAAAAAAATCTTGTGTTTAGCTCTGTGACTGGAATGTAATGTGAATACACGAGAGGCACAAACTGCAGCTAATCAACAAGTTAGTGTTTACCAGTTGATAAGAGCACGTAACGGCTGATTTCGAGGTGAAGACACACGGAGCTGTGATTAGGATTGTAGATTTACGCCGCCTGGTTTCAGGTGCAGTGAAGGGTGAGATAAAGCATGTTTGCTGAAAGAGATCTATGGCCTGAGAGGACTTACGGACAGCTAAATTATTCACAAGCCAGCACACAGGAATCTTCAGCTCTCAAAACACATGTAGACCTTGAGTAAACGTAACTATGTGTGCAAGCTGTACACAAACTGGCGGACACTTACAGAAAGGTGTGCCTGCACGGACACACGTATACGTTCAGTACTGCTATAAATAAATAAGACTTGGCAGCAACTGTGAGCAGATGAATGATTTTCAGGGATCCATCAGAATTCTTCCAACTGTCTCTCTCAACTTGAGTATTGCATTGGTCCATAAATACCGGGTGAGGGTGATGATGTGAAAACTGGTTGCAATAAAAAAAAAAAAAAAGGTCATAAAAACGACAAACGGAACAGTCATCTCCATCTTATTCAGCCTCACTTCCATTAGTGTGACAATTTCATTAAACAAACATAATGTACAAAATCATTTCCTCGACTTGGCTGGCTCCGAGAAATTAACAGCAACATGGAAGTCATGCATAATGAATGTGAACATTTGCCATCTACAAGTCTCCCACAGTCAAACATTAATTCAACCTCGCGCAGGGTGTGGAAAGGGAGGAGGAGGACAAATGGAGCGGAGGGAAGAGGAAGGACTTTGGTGAGTGAAAGTGAAACCTTTAGAGGTGGTCTGACTGAGAGATACACTGCTGCGTTTAAGTTCTCCCAGTCTGGATTGATTGCATTGGAGTGTGGGTAAAAATGTGAGCGATAAGAGGGTATAAATTGGCTTACAAATCTTATATCAAAATGATTTAGTTTATGTTTACTGAAATGAAAAAAGGCCATTATGCTGGTCCTTAAAAATTATACTGCGGACAGTGATGGGGATGATAACTTTTCTCATTTGGAAGACAGGAGAAAACAGTTTGCTGTCAAAGCCATTAGAATGTGTAATGCTCGGCCCAAAGTGCGTCAGCAAGACAAATATAGCAGTTCGTTCGGCATAAAAAAGGACAAATATCAAATAATTAAATTCAACTTGACAGGGAGTTAAAAGTACACGTCAAGTCGGATGAAGTCAACTTGCTGCTCTTTTCCCATTGATCAAAAACAGGAGAGTTTGACATGACTCTCATGACCGTGCCAGAAACACTTGGCATCATCTAATTCTCTTTGCATAAATCTTATAATCATTTATCTAGACACAACACAACAAAATGCTAATGGTAACATTTTAGGGAGGGGAGCTGAAAAAAAAACAAAAAAAACAGAACGCTCATCCTTCACGAGGGGTGATTTATTACCCAGTACAGGAGGGTCATACATTAATTTCACTCTTTATATAAAAGGCCTGTTATTTCTGCATGCATAAATAAAACACTGGGACAGACATGCACACATAAACACATGCGCAGGGGGAACGCGCACGCACAGCCGTGCACGTTTTGCAGCCTTCACACTCAGCTTGGGAAAATGTCACAGTGTTGAGAGGATGTTTATCTGGCGGGGACAGATTTGATGGCTTGACGGGGGCCCGCTGCAGCTCCGTTGCCTTTTCCATGATGCAATGTACGCGTGTGTATCCGTGTGTGTATTTTTTATTTTTTTTTTGATTGTGATGTGTGTTGTCTTTGACTGACGCGGGACTATGGGAGATGCCAGCGTGCCGTGCGGCGCTCAACCAGACGCACATCGGATCTGACACTGCTGAGCCAGCGGTGTGACAGGCATGTGACAGGGCAGAGCTGGTCCTAAATGACTTCTTAGGCTCCATTACCCTGCCAAAACACTGGACACGCCATCTCCCATTTCCCATTTCCCCTTCATGGTCACAGAGCCCCTTTACTATTCACAAATGGAGCGCTGATTGCACCCTACCTTTCGCTCAGTATAGATTAATCACACATAGATGCAAGCTTGCACGCACACAGATAAGACAACCCCACCACCCCCCTGCTGCAAATCAAAGAGAGAAGCTGAGCAGGCCGCTGAGTGCCAGGAGCAGGCCAGCAGCAGTGGTGATTATCCTGAAGGAAGCATCAGTTGTTGGTATTTACACTGCCACTCTACCCTCTGATGTTTTGACACCGGCGGCCTCTAGAAAGCGAGAGCATTTGTCAAGAACTGCTTTGAGAGGCATCGCGTTGAAGGTGACCGAAGATGAATGTGTCATTAGCCGAGACACAAATTAGTATAGGGGGAGTAGAGAGGGTAAAGGAGAGAAAGGAGGAGGAGGAGGGGGGGACAGCTGCAGCTCTGGGACAGGACAAGGAAAAACAGTGTGACAAAGTATTACTGCTATTGTGCAGAAAATTAAAGCCCAAGAAACACTTTGCAGCTAGAGCTGTTATTTGTAGAGTAAAGGGCAGCGACCCATACCCTTAAAAGTTGCAGTGAGTGCAACTCTCAAGTGACTTTGTTGTGAGAATAAAAATTGAAGGCATGTATGATGCGCCGTGATGATGGAGAAAAATATATGACCATCACGCGTACACACCCTCTAATGTCGGGAAATACTAAAGTCACATTATGTGGTCATGAGGGTTTATGATTTGATGCACTGCTTCCCACTTCCTATATCAAAAGAGGTTTTGATGTCTCGCCAATTTGCCGAGCCCAACGGCCGCATTAGCCTCTCCTAATGAGGATCGTGAAGTGTACGTTAAACCCTGATGCCTGTTAGTCTGTTTATCTGACAGGTAGAGTGCTTGTCATCGTTTAGCCAGTTTAGCTCAGTCGAGTGTGGTGACATTTCTGCTGTTTTTCCTCCCTGGCTACTCTGCACACTGGGTAATTGCAGTCTTATATAAAGAGCCGCATCACATTTAAAGCGTGTGCGGGTGTGGAGGGGACAAGTAAACAAGGATATGAATTCCGCCATCAGATGCAAAGACGCATGAATGATTTATGGAACAAAATATTTGCAGACATGTGTTGGGGGCAGATAAGATCTTCTAGATTTGCGAGGTTGTTGACAGAACAGGCCCCTTTCTCTCGATTAGCGGATGATGTGTGATAACTAGCCAGCGCGGACTATGAGAGAGGAATTGATAAGGTGAAGGCAGAGATAAAAAAAAAAAGGCAGACAGATGGGCAGAGAGAAAGAAAGTGGCGGCAGTAATAGCAGCGGTAATTTTCCAAACTGTGTATTTTTTTTATTTTTTTTTTGGGAAGCGATTCGTGGCCTGTTGTTGCAGAGCTCCTGGCGCATTGTTTTGAATGAACTCTGGCAGGTATGAATGAAAATGAGATTTCACTGTATCCTGTCCGCTTAACACTGCATGAGTCTCAATAAACACTAAAGCTCTTCTCATTTCATGCTTCCCAACGTGTAGCGGCAGACAGCAACACCACAGCAAGCAATCACAAATTCAAATGAAAAGGGAGAGGGAGGAATTTCTCCTTCACAGCCTTGTTTAATTTGCCGCCTCCTGGGCAATTGAAACGTGCCTCTGCTGTGCTCTTGTCTGGATGTGTGTGAGGTTCAGAGAAGATGCCTTACATGTATTCAGGGCTGAGGAGAAGAGGGCCAGGAGAGGAAAGGAAAAAAGAAAGAAGCAGAGCCAAATAAAAAAGACAAATTGAATAAACCTGATACGTTCGTTTTTTACCTGGAGCGTCGTACTAAAGTTGAAACACACACCCACGCATGCAGACTCACACACCCCAAGACGGTAGCAGTGTGTGTTAATGCCTGGAGCTCTCCAGCCGTGCAGCCGCCTCGGGGGAGACATCCTGATAACACAAACTCACTCCTGGCTTGTGGTCCCAGCGGACAGACAAACAAAAGACAAGGTTTTATCTGCTTTTATCTCATTAAACACTCTATAACTTGCCTAATTGTTTACGGAGGGATTTAGAAGAATATCCCACCCAAGGTTTATGACTTTGGCTTGTGTAAGCGTGTGTGTTTGTGTTTGCTCCAACCCACACATGTTGGAAGGAGTGTATGCATTTGTGATTGCTAAGACTTAAGATTGGTTTTAATTAGGATGTGTATGAGGGTGCAGCCCATTAAGATATGGCAAGAGATTGGGAGACAAAGGACTGCATTTTAAGTCTTCTTCACTCCATCCATGGCTTCATCTTCGGAGTCCTCGCTGGATTGTAAACAGTGTTCAATTTGCAAAGGTTGGGCGCACACATCTGGCTCCGAAAAAACAGGCCTCTAAAACGTTTCATAATTCAAAGACGATATTTTCCCTTTTGCAGCCAATTCATGTCAACCTCTTCCCTTGGCCTCCTCTCCTTCCTGCTTTTTTCTGCTTGTTAGATATTCAGCCAACAGCACCCTCCTCTGCCTTCCCCGACCCCATGCTTTTCAATCTGTCCATCGTAACACTTGAGCTTTGATCTTCTCACCCAGGCCTACTCATTCCAGCCCTCCAGCATCTCTTGCTCCCTCCCTCTTAACTCTACTCATCTTTAATACCTCCCATATCCATCTCCATCCCTCTTATCCCTCACTCTAACCCCCACCCCCTCCACTCCTCCATCATCCCTCCATCTCCCTTTTCTCCGGCGCACTCTCCCGCGCCTTGACCACGCATGCGGAATGGCTATTGCTCCCAAGGTGCTTATTAGTGCAGCGCTTTTAATTACAGTTTGCACATCGATCAATTGTTGCATTACTAGTTGGTCCCCGTCGTCCGGTTACCATGGTGATGGATCACCTGCTGGGATCTGCCGTGGTCATCTGTGACACTCGGATGCAGATTGCTCTCAAGCCCCAGGCAAGCCGGGGCCCATCCATGATGTTGACATCGTAGGTATTAGAGCGTAATGAACGGCTGAAAAAGGTGCATTAAAAAGTTCCGAGAGAGTGAAGAGCGAGGGAGCAGGGGCCGAGAAAAGAGAAGAAAAGAGAGGAGGAGTGAAAGAGAGAACCCTATTTGCTAAAAGACCAAGCTATCCACTCCACAACAATGTCTGTCGCTGCATTCATATATTTCACTTCATTTCAAATGCACTGATTTGCATTAATGAAAGATAATCTGGATGCCTTTGAAGTTTTATTCTGTCCTCTGGGAACAGAGGAGAAGCTTAAACACACACACACACACACACACACACACACATATATATATATATATATACACATATCAGCATGCAGAATAAGAGCTCCTGCACCTGTATCTCCCTGCTGCCCCCTCTAATCCTGCTATAGTCTGACCCCCCACGAGATTAGGATCCCCTCGCTTGGTGCGATGCATTCAAACACATCAACACCCTCCAATACACACACACACACACACACACACACACACACACACACACACACACCCTCCCAGCATCCATAATATGTTTACCATACTTGGGATCCATGTGAAATAGTTTTCCCCTCAGCCTCCCTGCATGCCTCCTGTAAGCATGTACACAAACATGTGCATCCAGACACATACTGTACACACACATTAACCAGAGGGGGAGTGCACAGTCAGATCAAACACAGCTCAGGTGCTGACGGATGATGAAAAGGCAGATCCTGGTTAACAGCTGTGGTATGATTATTCTAGTGGTCTGATGGTAGCAACCTTCTCCTCCAATGACACGCGGAGACGGTGATCTTTGGCACGGCAAACATAACGGTTTAATTAGTCTTGTTCAGGGCTAAAACAAGGATGCCGTGTTTTTTTTTCCCCTCTCTTTTTTCCCTCCGTCTCATCTAAATGAGTTATTCTGACTCACCCTATTCTCACTGTCACACACAAGTGCGCTGACATAAAAACCAACACACATGCATGCCCATACTGAAAGACTCGGGGAGAAATAAGAGGAGCAGTGAGCTGTCTGTCCTGAGCCTACCCCTGCCAAAAAGAAAGAGGGAAAAAAAAAACACCAACAGGGATTATTGCTGAGTTCATTAACATGCAGAAAAGAGCCAAAGAGTCTGATGCATAGAGAGACTGAGACAGTGCAACTTCAAGAGTCACTCGAAAAATGAGGCTGGGGGAAGTTATAACAACACATCAAAGTAACAGCCGGCCCGATTCCTCCCTTCAATTGAGACGTGTCAAGAAAGTGCCACAGGTAACCAGCAGACGCTTTCAGGGAGAGGCGTAATGTGACAGAGCTCAAGCTACATTTTGTGCTCAGCCAACTCATTTGAATGCCCTTCCAAAAGCTCACAAAGGCAGAGTAGGGGAGGCTGGCCCCTTCCACCTCTGCTAACTTAGCTGCATGCAGTGCTGTAGTCTGAGTGTAATCTCATTACCCGTCTTGTTGTCTAACCTAGCCCATAGTGCTGTGATGGGTTGGCATTACTCTGATTAAAGCAGGGAGGGAGGGAGAGCTGAGCGGGAAGGGAGGAAGAGGAGAAGGTGTGTGGGCAGAGGTAACAAAAATGTGTGTGGTTGGGGGCAGGGATGACATAAGCACTTATTGGTATTAAAGGGTAAACTTTCAAAGGCATCCATCTCAAGTGTAGAGCAAACTTTCCAGTCAAAGTTATTCCAGTGCTTGACTTTGATGTGCCAGTGACAAATGATCAGCAGGAAAAATGACTCCATCGTTTCTTTTTTTTTTCGCAGGGGAGAAAAAAAAATGCCCCCTTGGCTTGAACCTGAGGTCATTAAGACGCAAATAAATAAACACAGAAAGTTTGCATATTGGAAAGCTGTCAACTTCAGGCCAGCGTCTGCTCACTTCCAGCTTGATGGAGAGCCTTCTTTCCTGGGCAAGACCCCAGACTCAGGGCTGATGAATCAGCCCAAGTGGACACATTGGCAGTTGTCATGTAATGATATTGCCTGAGTGTTGCACAAACAAATGCTGACATACTGTAGAGGCACACACAGGGTACGCCCCAAGGGCGCAGAATTTGGTACGGACAGTAGAGACATGTCCCTTCCAATATCCAGCGACTACTGCCTTGTACTTAACAGTAATTTTGATCAGTAAATTAAAATATAATCACTGTTGTCCATCAGCATCTAGTCAGTATATCTGGTACACCAATATAGTCTTGTTTTCTGCTATGAGTCACGCCTCCCTAACTCAATATTGCTAAGGTGGCATTGCTTAGATGTGAGAGGCTGTAGCTACATCTTCCTCCCCACTGAGACGCTTGGGGAAGCAGCTGTGAGCCGCAATTTATTGGAGGTAGTGAAGTTAATTTGTGTGGACAATAAGCCACACGATGGTGAGATTTATGCCCGATCATAAGATTTATGCCTGATCATAAGTGTTTTCACTTAGTTTCGGTTTCCCACCTTCAATGAAGAGCAGCACACAGCAGCTTTCCATAAACTTTGTCTCGTTTAGAGAGTCTCAAACGGGGTTATGTGTCTGTCAGGTGGTGTGAGGGGGATACTACCATATTGGCAGAGCACAGAACAATAACATAATGCGCAACAGACTATAGGGCAGTTAGATTTTTTTTTTTTTTGTCTATTATGACTTTATTATTATTATTTATCTCATTGGAACATGACTTTATTCCTGTAGTATTACATTTTCCTCAAAATATTCTGAATTTATTTTCGACTTCTGAGAAAACAGCTAAGTGGGGTATGTTTTGAATTTGCAGAAGGTTTTGAACATGAGCAGAAATTTTGCTGAAACACACATGAGCTATTAAACTCTAGGGGTTTATGAATTAATTAAAATGAATTAATGTTTCATTAATGTAGGTGCCACATGCACATTTAAAGAGCTAACTTCCCCAAACAAAAGACCCGAAAGAACACTGAAGAGTAAATCATGCCAACATGTATGTTAATTCAGCCAGAATAACATTAAATGTGAAAAGCTTATCTACAGGAGAATGCATATTTAAAAGCAGCACAGAATGCCTGAGAGCCTCACTGCATTATATTCCATTATATTTTGAATTGTCACCTGCTGCCTGAATTTTGTGTTTACATAAAGACATTTCTACCATAACTGGTGCATAATGAAATCACCAGAATGCAGGAAAATAAGTGCTTGACTCTCAGTAGTTACTGCTTTATATGTGTCTCCTCCAATGTTGAAACAAAACCTATCCATAGGTACACACTGATGTTTGTAGGAGAGTTTGGTGCTGCTGGTGCTGCTTTGGTTGGTTGGTTGATATCAACTCCACTGTTGACTGACTATTCACTGTCTTTACACTGTATTAGAGCTGAGTTACGTTACTGCTTATGCAATCCAACATGTCCTACTGCTGCCTCATATTAGGAGTTCAACCGGCAAAACATATAGTGGCTATTATTGTGAAGCAGTCACAGCAAACACAATGTATGTGTTTATACTTACTTATACCTTAACAACAGAATATGCTGATTTCACTTGATCTCAAAATGTTTTGTGTGACTGGATCCAAAACAACATATATTACCGTTCCAAATGTCGCAGTTTTGAAGACATCCATAGCTTTGTGAAACGGTTGATTTAGGAAAACCATCATGGTTTGGCATTTAATGAGTACTTTTGTCACTAACGTAACGTTACGTGACATACAGCACATCACATTACTAGTGTAGCTTGCTACACATACTAGCGTACGAGGCTGAGTTGTTATCAAAAGCAGTTAGTGTTGACTTTGGGACACAAACAGTGGTTTCCTGGGAGAAAGTCCCTTGTTGGTTAAACACCTACTGTTATCGTCTGTATGCACAGGTGGCACCAATTTAACCAGGACTAAAATATTCAGAATTACAGCTTTCAAAGACACAACATATATGCAGTGACTGTGCATGTTACCAATATAAGCTAGGCCCAGTCATCAGAAAATGTAAGCCTTAAAAGATAACTTCCACATTTTTCAACCTGGACCCTACTTCCCCGTGTAAATTGATCAAAGAGACTGATGTGAACAACCATTTTTGAAATTGCTCCAGTACTGAGGGAGCCGCAGCAGCAGCCGTTGAACAAGCTGCAATGGAGCCACATGGGGCAGTTAAATATCAACACTGTCTGTTCATTAAAAGTGGTTATTTTTGCCACAGGGCAGCTCAGATTGTTATTGTAACTGTCTGAAGTGTCTCATTTTAGCTTTCACATGATCCAGTCTGTTTGTAATTCCTTCGTTAGCAGAAGTCTCTTTCTGAAATTTCACAAGATATCACCATGTGTCACGAGATGTCACTTGTTGCAGGAAAACAACAGTGGAAATGTGTGTGAGATCTGTAAAGAGTGTAAAAACTGGAGTATTTTACAGTAAATGTAGTTTAGAGTTATCTAAACATATTCAGTGCCATGGATGATTATTTACCTGATTTTAATCATGTGGATGAGGCTTTTGAATTTGACTGCCGCCCAAATTTATGTGAGCCGGAGTAGACGCATGGAAAGTGGATGAGGAGAGAGAGAGAGGGAAAAAAGGCAGTGGAGGGCAGCTGCTGCAAGGCCATAAAGCTGTGAGCTGTGACGCCATGCCCACAGTGGTAAAATGCCTATGTTGTAAAAAGTGGTCCATGTTTGCATCTGTGCTGACAAAGTGAGGAGCTACACTTTCATAGACTATCTTTATCAGATATGGATGTGCTAAAGTTTTGGCTAGTTGAGCTACAAATGGATCCTAACACTCCTGTCCATACACTGCTCATGAAGATCTGCAGGCTTATTTTCCTAAAGACAACAATTGTTCTAACAGTAGATTTACCTGCTGCAAACGAGTAGAGGTAAGCTAATGCTAATAGCTAAAGTTATTATATTTACATTGCATAGTGTTACACATGAGAGCACTACAGGATAGTAGCAAAAAAAAAAAATCAATAAACAATTTGGAGTCGCAAAATATGATCTGATTCAGTGCTGATTATAACAAATCTATATACATTGATTGCCCAGTTTCATCAGCTGACATTCAAATGATATCAACAAGCTGACACATCTATGCCACAGTGTGTGTGCAAGGTGGAAAAATATATTTACGCTTCAGTATTATATGACCTATAATGTATTTTCATTATATTTCATGCCTACATTTGCCCTTTCTATACACTAAGGAGATACCTGGCTATGAATGACAACGGTAATGTTAGTTATTGTAAGAAACCCCTATACTTGGTCTTTTCTAATAAGATCTGTTAGTCCCACATCAGGGAAATTTGTGGTGACACAGCAGTAAATGGGATAGTGTACTAACAAGAAGCATCAACAAGATCTAATTAATATGTAAAAGTGTGAAATAAAAACCTTTGCTGCCCTTTTTGGCAAAAATGGCAAAAATAACCACTTCTAATGGACATACAGCGATGATGTTTAATTGCCCCATGTGCCTCTATTGCAGCTTGTTCCACGGCTGCCAGCAGCTGCCGGCTCCCTCAGTACTGGTACAGTTTCAAAAACTGTTGTTCACATCAGCCTCTTGGATCAATTTACACAAGGAAATAGGATCCAGGTTGAAAAATGCTGAAGTTACCCTTTAAGCTGTGTCTATGTCTGAATTGCATATGCGACGCTGTACTTTTGCATTCCCGTCTGCATTTCCAACACTGTTTAGCAGCATGCAAATTCCATTTATGACTATTTGTTATACTAATAATGTTCACGTGGTTAAAAAGTACAAACCCCAGGCTGAGAGTAAATATCAGTGCACTTCAGTGGAATACAAAACTGTAAAATGAAGGAGATGTAATTTTCTTGCCCAACATACCTATCAGCATTTCACATCTATTGAGGCAGGCAATTTATGTCTGACTAGACATACCACCGAATGTAATTTTGCAGAATTCCGTAACATTTTGCTAAAGGTGATCTCAATTCCATCTATTTCCTGTCCTCACCTCACCTGATCCCATATAATTACAAACCGTCACTGAGTACCTTTTATAAAGTGGTTTAGTCTGACAAAGCAAAGATATGATGGTGCAACCACATGCATTAAGTTCTTTTGGGAAATGGCACAGCTGAATGTATGCACCCCCACACACACACATGGAGGAGTTATCTGTCCCCTCCTGTTAACTCTTGTCTTGAGTTGTCGTGACGACCAGTTTCTGACGTGCATCACATCCAATATCATTCCACTTCTTTGACAGGATGCATTATAAATGAGTACACAGAGACATGCACACATGCGCGCACTCTTTTTCCTCTCCCTCTTTGGATCTATTGGATTTATTAGCTTTTTGTAAATGAAGAGAGGATAAATAAGATAGACAAGAAACCATATGTCAAACCAAATTATACTGGCAGGGCTGCAGTTTGGCAGGGGGCCCTAATGATTTAGGGGTCCCAGAGATGGGTGGGAGCCCTGGATCTGGAAAATAATTGTATATATTTACTGTGTCTTGAGACCAAAATATACTTTTTGTTTTAATCATAATACCAGACAGTTTCTGTTTAAGTCTCTATCCAAAGTAGTGACAGTAGAAATATCAGATTTTACACTCCAGCCACATCTTAAGTCCCATTTTCATACCTCTCGCTATCATTTCTGTAACATTGTACTCACAAAGTTATCATAATTGCTGAGATGTAAAAGCACTGTGACATCCCTACGACAAAGTCCATCAGGGAAAAGGCAGATATTGAGATGATCTGACAGACTGTAAACAAGGCCCTGGTTTAGCCACATTTTCTATAACAAGGTCAAAGCAGAAGTGATTTCGTCTGAAATGTTGGTCATGATTGCTCTTGGCACGGGAGGTAAAAGTTGACTCAGGAAGTTGGTCTGTAAACTTTGATGGATGTTCACAACAAGTCACTGTGATAATAAATCTGCTGCTTAAATCAGCAGAATGGTTGTCTGACACTTGTTTCTTTTCCCATCTGAATTCTTTTTAGCAATGTTGCAACTCCCAGATCTCAGCATTTAAAGAATAGTCTGACATTTTTATAAATATACTGGTTTGCTTTCTTGGCGAAGGTTACATGTGATCATCAACACCTCTTTTATTGGGCTCTAGTTTCCCGGTGCAGCGCAGGGTAGCGCAGGGTGGCGAACCCCACGCAGAGCTAATTTCGAGCAGCGCAACCCGAGGCGCACTCAGTTTGGTAGTCTGGCAGACCAAGGTACGTTGAGATGGTTGTGGCTGCGCAGCAGGGGGAGGTGTCGACAGATCCAGCTCGGCACAGTGACAGTTTTGTGCGCTAAAAGCTCACCAGCTGAAACCAGGTCTACTATCAGCGCAGGGGGAGCGCAGCCGGTGTAAGCCAAAGTTTGGCTGACCGGCGGACAGTGCGCACACGTCACCAAAACCTCACAGGCAGGTTTCCAGAATGTCAGGCACATTAACGCTGCAATAAATACCCAAAAAAACACTATTCAATGCAACTATCTGCAATCAGCACATAAATGTATCTCTATATCGACTGTCCCGTCACATCTGATGTCAGATCCTCCTCCCAGGCTACCTTTGCATCATCAGCCCATGGAGGTCTGCTCACAGTTCCGTATATTCGGACACTGTGAGCAGACCTCCCGGACCAAAACATCAGTTTCCTCCTGGGAGAAGTTTGGCTGTCTGACGCTGCTGCTCTCTTCTTTTTAGTTTCAAATCACAGTTTTTTTGTTCCTACCTGTAAAGGTATAGCATCCCTCAAAGCAAAACTAACTATTGCCAATCTAGTGCTCATAACAAGTAGTGTGACTAATAACTAATAAAATGTCGGTAATTATATTACTGTTACCCCCAAACCAAACAACTCGTTACAACGTTACTTGTCCTATCACCCCAATACTAACTTCAGATACATCAATCACATTAAAGGACTCATTTCTGTGATCGTCACACTGTGCAGGCACATCACAAAGCAGCAGGCTAGTTTTGAAGTTGGAAACACTTACCTTAGTGGCTGGAAATATTCCCTTTACTTTGATTTTGTCAAGTGGAAATATGACAAGAACACTGTTGCTGCAGGTAGTGGTACTAAAACTCTTTCCACTGTGAAAAACACATCCTAATACCTCCTGTCTGAAACATCTACTAAGACCGACAGCACAAGAATGTGAAGCTCCAGGAAATGCACCCCACTAAAGGCGAGCCCTCCTCGGCCGTGGACATTGGCTGTATTGACACTGGTTAAACAACCAAAACTTTTACTCGTGGACAGCTATAGGCTACAAGTAATGAAGCTTGTTGGGGGAATACAATTAGTATAAGAAGTTGTGTAACGAATTACTGTTGGCAGGGAGTATTACTTCTGGAAAGAGTAATAAATATTACATGTTTACAGTAAAGAGCCTTACACCGGTCATTATCAGCATACCTTGCAAGCAAAATGCTAAGAAGCATAAGATGAGCTCTCAAGCTTACATTAGTTATATAATATCATAACGTACTGTAGAATAAAGAAGACAAGACAACAATGTAGACTTGAAGGAAGTCAAGAGACTTAAAGGTTTGAGTTCATGTTCATTTCTATGTAGTAAAGGACACACATGAACTAGCCTAGCCCCGTGTGAATTAGCATGTAACCACCCTGCATTCATGTGGTATTGGATTAATGCCTGAACAGCAACTCGAAGAAACTTTTTATGAATTCACATATTGCATGTCAATATTTGCTCACATGTAATTTCTTCACATGTAATTTGTAATTTGACGGCTCTAACTGTCCACATAGAGTGACCTAGATTAGTTGGGAAGTTATTTATTAGCATTAACCCTGATAACAAATGTAAAGAATTATTTTAGCGGCTTTAGGGAAGGTAATGGTGCAGCAAGGAGTCTTGGACAAAATTGCTTTGTAATCTAAATCTTTAAACTGTTTCACCATACTTGGATAGCAACACAAAATCTGGGATGTTAAACGCTCTGGGCAATAAAATACAACACATCTTCTGTGTAGTCTATTTCCACATTACAACTTAAAAGCTCATGAGCCAACGTATTCTCATTAAACGGTTCATATGATATCCTACGAATAAGTGCCCCACGAATGACGATACGTCCTTAATCTAAAGTTATATTATTAATATAAATATATATATATATATATTAATTAGATATAAGAGATATATATTAATTATATATATTATAAATTAGGTTTAAGCAAGTAAAGTTGTTGAGGTTAGGTTTAGGGTGATAAACATAGTGAGGACGTATCTTCAAATGACTCAAAGTTTACACAGTTCTCGACATGCTACTCTAGAGGTATGTCCTGTGGAAAAGTCCTGGGTTTTTGTGACCTATCCACCACCCCAACCTGCCTCCTTAGAAGACTGCTCAGGACTGCTTTTACTCCCATCAGCACACTGGTCACATGATAGCAACCTTTTTGTAGTTAAACATACAAATGGTTTGTGAGAACAGCCTGCATGAACACACCAAAGGCAGTAAGAGCACATTGCTACAGTTATGGTATTAAGATATATCTCATTAAATGTGCTTAATTCAAATACTGTATGCTGAGTGTATGTAGTGTGTAAGTAAAGCCACTCTTTGTAAGTGAGCAAGTTATGCTGTGATGTGCATGTGTTGGCCCGATGCTGCCAATTGTAATGCTGTAAAGGCATAAATGACATACCTGCATTCCATTTATTGTATATTTTATTTTCATCTTTTATGACAGTTCTGACTTGTTGATCTGACTCATAGAATAAACCTTGTTTTTTTAACAAGGACCTTGTGCCTTGTGTCTACTACTGGAGGGAGCTACAGTCCCACATTTTAAATTTACAGTAAAAGTCCATAAATCAAGCAAGATCTACTTGAAGGGGCAAAAAGCGAAATCGTTTCACCGCTAGGTTTGCTGTTGTGCACTGCCTGTAGACCAAAACAAAGTGTGTCATGAGCCACTCCTCCCTCTACCTCTGCTCCACCCCCCACCCCACTCGCCTCGTCTGTGCAGCCGAGCACACCGACGGTCCCGGTGTTTCTTCCGCAGGCTCCACTTCACTCAGCTGTCCGATATACCCGCTGCTTCTTCCCACATTAACCTGAATAACAAACCAGGGCTCGGTGCTCCGGTTGGATCCATACGGAGAGCCGGAGCTAACGTGAGCTGGGAAGCTAGCAGAGGCTAACTGACTGTGCTGGCAGCTGAGTGAAGTGGAGCCTGAGGAGGAAGCACCGGTTAGCCCCGGTTTCACTACAGGCAGATTCACTCACCACAGGGGCGAGGAAATAAAACCTAAACAGCCAATTAAGTTTGGCTTAGTTTAGCAGTTAGCGATGTCTTTCACTCACTCTCGGTCTCTGCTGTGTTTAGCTATTGCCCTGCTTTCCTGTTAGCGTTAGCACTAGTCAGCTGCCACACTAACGTCCCTACTCTTCTCCATGAGCCCGCAGCTCATGGCTCCAGCTCACACAGAGTAGGGACGTTAGCGTTAGCTCCTGGAGTTAGCACTAGAGCTACTACGGCTACTGGAGTAACTTACAGCTATGGAGCGTTTCCACCAGCTCTTCTAGTCACTGAGCCTCGTCTCCATCTCAGCAAATATAGCCTATTACATTTATTACAGGTACCATCAACATTGAAGTAGTCAGGGGAAGAGCTAAACACAGCCCGCCAGGCTGCCCGCCGGGCTACATTTTACAATGCTAATTGCAAATGTTAGCTGGGCTGCCGAGCTACTCACCTAACACAACTGTAACGTCTGACCCATTGCTGGGACCGAGCCACTAATAACTCAGGCTCCGGACATTAACCCATGCTACGATTGTAACATTAAATTTAATTGAATCGACATAGCGACATGTGCCTAACGTTACTGTAACACCAATTTAAACAGACATTTGACTCCGCCATTTCACTTCGAAAATACGCACTGCCATTGCTCACTGGCTGTAGCCTTTTATAGGGAGGGAGGGCCAAGCGCTCCGAGGGGGGGGGGGGTTCACATGAACGTGCAGCCGGACCGGCTTGTAAACAATGGGCTAGAGATCAACACAGAGAGAGGTTGTGTGAGGTCATGCTACACTCCAGATGATGTATCACAAGTGGTCCACAGACAGTGCAATGTAGCAATGAACACCATCATAATGCTTACAGTAAACACAAACTGGTAGACTCATTAACCAATCCAAATGGTTTTTAAGTTAGACAACCAAACAGTGATGGCAAACTGAGTTGAAATGGATCAAAGGTAGATAAGGGTTTGATCAGGACCCTGGGCACTAAAGCTTTCTCATGCATTAGTTAAATAATCATGCAGAAGTAGCAGCTGTTTGAGGTGCAGCCCTCAAGTAGCTGCAGGTATATTTCAGGTAAACCGAGAAGGAATTGACCGAGCTGCTTTAACAGTCAACTCAGGTTTGATGGAGTGGAGTGAATTTAAAATTAGTTCGATGTGAGTAAAGAGCTTAATGCCTTTAAAAACCCAGCACAAGGATATATGGCCGAGCCATCTATCATGTGTAGGTGTCTGCATGTGTGCATCTGTGTATGTGTGTTTGTGACGGAGAGAAGGTATATGCGTATGTGCGTTACCGAGACAGAGAGATAGAGAGAGTTCATGAAACTGCGTTAACCTACAGTATGAGTGCATGCGCACTTACACACACACACAGGCGCACGCATGCACACACGCACACACATTCCTTCAGCAGACCAATATATCATTGCGCTCACGCACCAAATGAGGCAATCGCTCAAAATTATTTGCATATAAACTAATGAAATATTACTGGGTGAAACTCAGTTGAATGTTAATTACAAAGGTAATGCACTATTTGCTGATTAATGGATCGTCTCTCTTTTGGGCAGGAGATGGTACGAGCAAGTGGATGATCAGTGTGGGGACAAAAAAAGGTGATTCCAGTGAATGGAGGTAAGCAGGTGTATGGAAAATGTATTGCTAGGATTAGAGAAATCTATGCAGGAGGGGGAGCAAGGACAGCAGAGGAGAGGAGAGGAGAGGAGAGGAGAGGAGAGGAGGAAACAAGAGCAGAAAGGAGGATCCATTGTTGTGAGGCAAACAGTTGTGCTAAGTTGGGTGGACATGGTCACACGCCACAAATTCTTGTTTTACTGGGGTGGGTGAAATCAAAATGCATTATTCATTTATAGATCATTAATTATGAATCCACCAAAAGCAGGATGGGAGGCCGAGGTGTGAAGTGTGCAAGTCAAAGCATTTTTTGCTGAGGATACACATTACATATTTCATCTCGCTGTTTGACCTCAGAGTTTGTAACAAGCTCCTTGTGATTCCAAAGAGTTGAGACAGTCAGAACAAAGAACATAATAACTGCAGAGCTACATTCACTTCTTAAATATGTACTACATTCATCTCTAAAGAGTGAATTCACTGACATTGGAATAACCCCTTTGGAGCAGTCTTGAGAAATAACACCAGTATTTCGGAGGGGGAATTACACTCTAGTGTTGGTGTTAATGTGTAATATTTCTAGCACTTGCTGCATTGTCAGTAAAGATGAAATGCTGGAGCACTTACCCCCCACATATGATTTGTCTCAGACACACACTCAGACCTTTTCTGCTATATTTGTGAGAACAGTGTAATGACGTAATTCCCTGGAGGTTTGCACTACACATGAAACCTTCTCATAATTCTAACTTTAAGGCTAAAACTATGACTTCAAAGAATACTTCAAACACAAAAATGATCATTTCTGTATCAATTACTCACCCCGTGTTACCTTGAAAGACCAGGGTAGTAGTCTTTCAAGGTAACACAGTGGAGGCAGGCAAGGAAAACTTAGTTTGTTTAAGTCAAAGAAAATTTGATCTCCATTTGCAGTATTATAGTTGGCGGTTTGGCTTGGTTGTGGGCCTCTTTGCCTTTCCTCATGCCTACGCAGAAAGCCTCTCTCACACACCTATGGGTAAAGCCTAAGGCGGAGAAAGCACACCTCTCTGCCCTTCCACACGCTTATGTGGAAAGCCTTAAGGCAGAGAGAGCACACCTCTCTGCCCTTCCATGTGCCTACATGGAAAGCCTAAGGCAGGGAGAACAGCAGCAGAGCCCCTTAGGAACAGAAGAGAGCCAGCATCAATGACAAACAGAAATGACATTGATAAGTCAGACACAGCATAAGGAGGAGCTCGGGTGGAGGTGGGTTGCAAAGCTGCTTGCAGAGGAAGCAGCAACAGTAGGCAGGCCAGAGCAGTTTAAATAGGGCTCTCTGAATGAGAATCGCCAATTGGTTGCATGGAAAGGAATCGTGTGATCTATCAGCTGACTCCCCTCCATCAGTCAGCTGCTCCATCAGTTGATTGGGCTGTTTGAGATCAGCTGAACTAACACAACGCTCAGTAAGTGTTTTAAAAAGGAAGGTTTTAGCAAAAATGCATGTGTTTGGGAATTACTGTGCAAATGACTGGAAAAGTAGGATATGGAACTGCACGAGCTTAATTGAGTTTGTACATGGATGTTGTGATATAGTTTCGTATAGCCTTCATTTCTACCAGCCACAACGGCTGCTATTGTTGTCTCCTCATGAGTCTGTGTGTGTGTGTCATCCATTTGTAGCAGTAACTACCACAGGAGCCATTTTGAGTGTTTACCAGGAGTCTGTCTGTCTGTCTGTCTGTCCATCTATGAACAGATTTTGGCAACACAATAGCTTCACAACCGTGTAAGATGCAATCATGAAATTTTTACAGGTGAGTAGCTGACACCAAAAACAAGGTCGAGGTCAAAGATATGTGTGGTCCAAGCAAGGGAGCGGGAAGTAGGGGAGGTAGGAAGCACTAGAAGGAGCCATCGCCCCTGTCAACACTTAACGCCCCTGGACCACAGTTGTTTGCGGGTCGCTGCTTCACAGCTGGAGTGATCCCATCACAAAATGGTCTCTAGTTAGATTCTTTGTTTGCGATGAAAGCATGTGAGGGCCACAACATTTTCTTCACAAATTCAATCTAGCATGGGGTGAGTGACTGATACAGAAATGATCATTTTGTGGGAGAAGTAGTCACTTCACCTTAAAGGGTAAGTGTTATTCTATGTGTTTCCTCCTGTCACCAAATCTCATGAAAAGAAAAAAAAAAACTTTCTTTCAATACTTAATTTCCCTACCTTTCCTGTGGCTTTTAGCTCCAGCCACATTCATCCGAAAAGCAGAAGTAAATCTTTTAAAACAGGTCACAAATGTTTTGTTTAGTGCTGAACTCATGTACCAAATCATGGGTTTATACACGTGGTGCAAACGTGAATATTCATGGCAGCAGAAGGATGTTTTTGCGATTGAGTCAAAATAAACTACAGCAGTCCTGTTCATGGTGATAAAAGAACATGTCAGCAAGTGCAACAGTTTGACAAGCCGATGCTTTTCAGTAGTTTTTGGATGTCAGTGCAGGTTCAGACTCAACACAACACAGGCAACACAGCCAACATTTGTTAGTAGGATTTATTGGTAGTAATTTTGGTCATTTAAATGGAATTTTTAAATAAATAAAAATACACACTTATCCTTCAGATGAGGATCAAAGATCGGAGGAATCTTCAGATTTTTGTCCCCACAACATGAATACATAATACACACACATACACAGTGGAGAGGAAGTGTAACCTTCAGTAAAGATGAGTCAAAAGGAATATGAGTTTACACAAACAATGCAGGTAACAAGCTCATTTTATTATATTATTTTCTATGGAGGACCCTTGCATACAAATGCATTATTTTTTAAAGCATTGAATCTCGATAAATGTATGACTCACCTAAAAAACAACATTCAAAAAAACAAAGCACACAACAGGTACAAGTTGTCTAGTTAACCAAATCAAGTGTGACACTCTGGACAGAGAAATGGGGAGAACAGAGGGAAAAATCACCTGATGGTCTGCTGTCAAGAAGTCAAGATGACTGCTAGTCACTCCATCAGAGCTTAACTCTCTCACACAGCTGGTGCCTCACAGTTAGCATCACCAGACCTTAACGCTTCATAAGCTTACAAAAGGTGCTTTAGAGCTCTACACAAACTTATGCATGTGAAATGAGCAGTTTGTCTCCCTTTTCAGACTAACAGACTATGCATAATGCATGCCCTCGTGGCAGCCCTGCAGGAGTGACTGAGAGATTGATAGATTGATTGATTGATGATGGCAGTTATGACTAATTCATTAAAAAGCTAAAGCTGGTCGTGCATGTCACTCACTGGAGTTGAGGGAGTCCACTGGACATACTCAGCTTGGGTTGGCTGTGTGTGTGTGTGTGTGTGTGTGTGTGTGTCCATGTGTGTGTAGTCAAGTGAAGCATGATTTAGAGTTTGGGTGGGTAAACTTGTGTTTCATGCTGACCACCACACTACCACTCCTGACAGAAAGTGCTACACACAAGGCACACACACCACAGGCTGCACCCAGAATCAGTGGTAATTATTCAGAAAAAAAGGTAGTCACATGTATACATCTGCCATGAATATGCAGCCAAGTGTGGTTTTACTCTGTGGGGCTCAGCAAAGCTCTAAACTATCTTTGCACAGCAACAGGAAACCACAAGACAATACACAAGCATTGCTAATGCGCTCACCCCACAGAGATAAAGTGTATCTCTGTAGTATATGCAAAGAGTAACTGAGACATATTTGAGCGTGACGGTATGTTTGCATATGCATTATTATACACAACTCTATAGGGGAGCAATGTGTGTAAAGTGGAACAACACAGTTCTGCACAGAAGTGCTCTAAGCAAACATTGCATCAGACTTTGCAACTAAAAATCAAGGTCCCTGTCATGTTTTATTCCGATTTGCACTTCATACCAATAAATGCATAGCAACACAATGTAAAGAGGAGTGTGAAACAATGTTGAACATTGTCCAATTCCATAATTCATGTGTCAACAGGATCCTTTGGAGCTGAACAGATCAGAGGATTCTGTGAACAAATTATGCAATAAAAGCAAAGGCAGAGAGCGACAGGGGAACAGGGGGGGATTGTAAAAGGAAAGGCAAAAACAAGTAAAAGTCAGGAGAAAGTTTCAAAACAAACTGAATACATCAATGAGAAGAAGAGATCAAATGAATAATTTGTCATTATATATGCAACCCTGTCTCCTAGAAGTTACATTTTTATTCGTCTTATTCATTTTGCCAGATATGTTGTAAAGGAAATACAATTTCAAATGCAAAAGTTTTCTGAGGGAACAAAATGCAACATGCTTGTGCCAAACAAAATTAGTAGGGAGATGACAGAAGGTGATGGAGAGTGTACAAATCACAGGACTGTGCCACTGGAAACCAAGGTTTGCATCAGTCTGGCATGAGGTTAGGTTTAGGCATCAAAAGCAATGTGGTTAAAGAAATAGTTGCACAATTTAGGAAATACTCTATTTCACTTTCTTGCCCAAGGGAAGATGAAAAGATTGATAGTGCTGAAGGATAAAAAAATTCTTCCAGGTCTAATTCTGTGGCTGGTTCAGATGAGTATTTATTCACTGAGCAGGGGAGACAGAAGTTCAAAACAAGGGTGTAGAATTCTCTCTGTAAACACATTCAGAACAAGGTTTTATACTAGTACTTCAAGGCTAGTCTAAAACAATGGGATGTGGGCTCGGCTAGGAGGTAGGCAAAAGGTCTGAGCGGCAACAAAGGTGAATAGAACTCAGGAAACCCTGGACAGGCTAATAAACAATACAGTCTGATTCAGTCGGCCCCAATCCCTACAACAACTCTACTATTGTAATATGTCTGTATGCACTGGGGGGTTTCTGGATATTCAATTCATATCTAAGTTCAAGAAAACTTCTCAAAGACTGTCCCCCTAGATGAGTAGCTCAAACATTTACACAATCAGTGTAAAATAAGCCCTTTTTAAGATTTGCAGGAAAGCCCAATCAGTCTTTGCTCAGCAAAAACAAAATCGGGGAGCGCAGAGAAATGCTGCCTGCCTACTTTTGTTTATACAGAATGTGCCTTTTTCGGGGCAATGGGGGACGTGAGCAAGTAACGTGTAGCTCAGCATGTGACGTAAACAGTGGCACGCTCCGAGGGAAGCCGCAGCTGGTCAGTCCTTCAGCGATTCTCTCGTAAGTCGGCCCGTTCTTCACCATCATCATCATCTGACGGTTAATGGCCTCTTCGTTTGCGAGGACAAGGAGAGCGCGAAATTCCTTGTCGCCCCAGTTGCTCATCTTTACAGGTTTACGTTTCCCTCTTACTAGTAGCTGCTCATTCCTGCTATCAGCTGTTTCCTGTTAGTCCACTGCCAGTGGGTCGCACGTGCGGCATCATCAACAGCTCCTCCCACAAGTCATCAACAGCCCCTCCTGTGGCGGAAGACCACCTCGGTCTTTTTAAACCAAAAAGGTTCTGCCAGTATGTCTACCCCTACCCCTACTTTCTAAAATAGCAATCTGTATAGCACCATGGATGTATAAAGATAACTGGATACAGCATTCCTCATTCAATCCTATGAAAGTGGTGCATGAAGCCAAAACAGTTTAATTTGCAGGTATAAAATTACTTGGATCTGCTGCGTCCATAGGCCCACCAGAGGATTTCATCTGGCCCTTTGGATGACTGTACGGAAGAGATGATCATACCTAGAATATTATTGTCCACAAATCTGACCAGTCATCTTCATTCAATCATAATAGTCTTACAGACCTTCTTTGATTCTTGATGTAATTGTTACTAATTATGACTACAGACACAAATACAGCTGGTCTCAAGAAATGTACCAGCCACCTCACGAATAGCTGAAACTATAAACCAGCATAAAAATGGCAATTACCAACATAAGGCACCATGTTCTGAACAGACACAGTGATACCAAGTCACATTTGCATTGTGGAGCATATAAGCCAAACAGAAAACTTTAAACTACTAAATAAACACTAGATCACCACTAGCCAGGCATGATGGGAAATGAGGGTGGTCCCATCATTACCAATCTTTCAGCACTGGCACTAAGGTGCACATCACAGCCAAGACGGTGGAGCAGAGTCAAGTGGTGTGCTCACAGTTAGAGCTGCAAACTATGAAATACATTGCTGGAAAGTTAATGAACAAAGAATCCATTTCATTAAAAGTTTAATATAATTCTGCAGCTGACAGCTGTCATGTCACTCATGCTTGTCATGTTGCTGGGTATCGAGCAACTGGGTTGCTGGAAATAAAAATTAAAAAGATTATTCCTGACACAAAGCTAAAACACAAAATTACTTTTACTATATTCATATTTCGAGATATTCCAAAGCATAAGTCTTACATTTCTACCTTGAAAATCTCAAACTTGAAGTGCCATCAAAAAAAAGCAATGCTCCACAATTCCTGACAATTACTGAAATGTTAGAGTCAAGTACATTTCACACTATACCCATCCTGAAAATCAAGCATTTTTATCGCGTCAAAGATTCTATATGTGTGTGTGTGTGTGTGTAGTTATTATGCAATGGTTGAAGGTTTCACAGGTCTGGCCCACTTGTTATCAAATTGGGCTGTATGTGGCCCCCAAAGTAAAATGAGTTTGACACCCCTGGTCCATAGGATAAAGTCTTTAGGGGCCAGAAAGCCTCACATGATGTAGCGGAGGTTATAATTCCAAGGTTTGGCCAGTATGTCAAATTAGGTTCAAACACTGGTGTTGTTACAAGGGGCTTTTTCGGTAGAGTTACAGCTAGCAGCCAGCTAGCTAAGCACAAAGAATGGTAACAGGGGGAAACAGCTAGCCTGGTAACAAACCAAGCATTTCTAAAAGTTACTAATTATCAAACTTTTTAAATCTGATCTCTACTTGGATTGTTCCATTGGATCTTTTCTTGGTCCAGCAACTTCCTGAAGTTTCTGCTGGTTGCCTGGTTTTCCTTGTTTCTAGTATGTATGCTAAGGTAAGTCTGCTGCTGAAGGTAGTTTCATACTTGGGGTGGAAAATTCAAAGTGGTATCAATCTTCTCATCTCACTCTTGGCAAGGATACGAAAAACCTATTTCCCAAAATGTCAAACTTTTGCTGAAAGGTTATAGAAAGATTTGGGGTTTGGTTAAATGTCAAACTAAACAGGTCATACCTTGTGCTTCAAGTCTCTGTTGACTTTTTCAGTGCTTAACCCAGACAGCAATCTTTCCTTAACCTTAACCAATTTGCTTTGAGTGCCTCAAGAGAACCAAAGAAAAGTTTAGTTGATACGAGTGCAAGGAAAACACGATCAGGAAACACTTTGCAGGTGCATTCAGTATTAACATTTTGTGACTTTTAGTCTACGTTAATTAATAGTTTCTTCATTATATTAATAACAAAAACATAATTCAGGTTTTGTGTGCATTATGTTTGCATAAAAACATAATTACTTTTCCAGCCTACTAATGTGCGTTTTCTTGGAGACAGGATATATATATATACATATATAGACACACACACACACACACACACACACACACATATATATATATATATATATATATAGTTACTCAGTGAAGACACTTTGAACTGTTGCAAATTAGAGACGTGACCAACCGGCAACAACTTTGACATTCTCTCTGTGTGGCGCTAAACCAGTCACACAAACAATCTTCTGCCCTGTATACATAAACATATGCACATACACAAACACTGTCCGTGTCTTCAGACCACTAACTAGCTCAACTGCTTGCCAATAAATCAAAGTGTGCCTTTGTCAGCTGGATGGTTAGACACTAAACACACATCCATGAAAAACATACAGTTGGCAGCTTCGCACACAATTAGGAAGCGTGCAACAGGATTCCTTCGGGTTAAAAGCACCGACTGGCCCGCGTATGGCGCGATTTGGAATTCTCTTTAAACACAAAAACATCTGCATGAAAGTGGGAGCGGGTGTGTTTGTTTGCAAACACTCGCACATTTGCATGTAAAGGTTTCTTCTGTCTTCAAAGGAGGAAGTGCAGCAGAGTTGAGCGTAGAGGGAGCAAAAGAGCTGCAGCGCACCAGCCCTTCAAGCCTGCTCTGCATGCTTTATGTGTCCGACGGTAACAATATGTATGCATTTCCACATTCAAAGAGAACAGTGAATATTTGAATAAATTGCAAACTGACAGACCATGCTTTAGAGAATCAGAATGAATAATGTGCAAGGGATTTCTCTCTTGATAAGTTCAGCTCGTTCTATACTGTTTTCTGTAAAATGAGGAGGTAGAGGAAGAAGTAAAACGATGAGGGAAAAATAAACAAAGAACATAACTTACAGGTGGATTAAAAGCAAGGAAAAGAAACTAACATGATAAACAAGCCAACAGCATATTCCTTTGTTAGGTAGAGCCTGACACAAAAAGCGTTTAACCAAAGCCTCGGTCAAATTTTCACAAAAGCTTTATAAATATTAGAGGAAATATTACCGGGGCCCTGCTATGTTTGCCGAGTTAAATATGCAGTGATGCATTAGTATCACAGACAGCTTGTCTGCTTGATAGCAGCAGACATATCAGTGAAACCTTGCCTCCAGCTAGACAGAGAGTGAGCAGAATCTAACCATCCGATCTGCTGAGCCTCTCCAGGTGAGCTGAGCTCTAGAAACCTGGCTCACTGTTGTCTGAGTCACCGGCTGCTACCTTAGCGCGCAGCCGAATCTATCCGACACAGAGCTGCTGCCTGCTGCTTCAAAGACCTTCTTCAAAATATTCCCCTCCGCCTCTCCATCTCCACCGATCTCTCTGCCACTTTGTACCTGCAACAGTAGGCTGAAAGCTCTCCCTCTGCCTTCTCAAACGGAGAGAATGGGCTTTGAGATGCTATCTCGCTGAATGCGCCGTATTCCGAACAGATGTAACTCACAAAGGATGGAATATATAGAACAAGACAAGTGGAAGAGTTTTGTTACTTAGACAGGGGTGAAATTTGAGGCATTAGTATGCATGAGTGTGTCCGCACGTGCATGCAGTCCCGCGCATACATATTGCGCCTTGCTTTACAGATGATGATTAGGAACAATGACATTTAGTTTGGTAAATGCCAAAGCCTAATGGGCAGAGTTAAGAACAGTTAATGATGTCTGGTGTGAGGCTCTGCTGACTTAGTGTGAGGACATTAGAAAGACGGAGAGACCTGTTTTTTTAACAGTCAGAGCTCCTGTTTAGGTGCGATGGAAAGGAAGCGTCCAGGCACTTAAAAACCTCTAATGTTTGCCACCCACTGTTTCCTCTCTGCCTCCATTCCTCTCTAATTCCTATGAGTTTACTATTTGTGGCCTCCTTTTTAAAAAGCTGACTCCCCATCATCAACCTCTTCGGTCTCCCATTTCCTCCTGTTCGGACTCGCCTCCCCCCTCCCGTCCAATCATTTCCTCCCCCAGTCGTACTCCAGCATAAATCACCTCTCCGCGATAGTTTTAATGGCTTTTTAATGAGCCTAATGTTTTCTGTTTTAATGAACTTCTTACGTCAGCCTTAATCATTTTAGGGGGATGAAAAATGATTGAGAAATGGCCTACATTAATTTAATTTACTGTTCAATCTGCACAGCCCTCTTTACAACCCTGGGAAGGCCAGGGCAAGCAGGAAAGGCAGGAAGTGGGGAAGAATGGAAGGGGGAGTGGAGGATGGTCCTATCACAGAGTGGGCTATGAGAAGAAGATTCTAAAAGGAATAAGCAGGAGAATGGGTGTGAAAAGCAAAGAATGAGAGCCTGCAATTCCTGTAGTAAAGAGGCAAAGAGAGGAGGGACTGTATAAAGAGAACAGGAATGGACTGGGCGGTGTAGGAGCTGTAATTTATGAGACCATGCTATAGGCTTGTTGTTCAGGCTTATCTCCAATTAGGCTGCATTGTTGAGGCCTGCCAATGCTAGTTTCTACCACTCTGTGAGACCAGCAGATTTACATAGCCATTAACACAGCAGGCCTTGAATAAATGAGCACAATATTCAGCATCTGTTGCTCTATGTCTGAGTTTTCTATCTAGCTTTTGTTGATTCTCGCTCACTCTTTTTTTTAACTTTCTTCATCGGTCTTCCTCCTGAGTGACACTTAGACTTGTCACTTTGCCAAATTCAAATTAACGGAGCCATAAACCAGCTGGTGAGGCCTTATCATCTAGGAACGGAATACAATCTCTTCCTGTTTGCAGTTTGTACGTCAGTTTACCCAAGGACACCTTACCTTGCCAGCACGCTGTGAGAGTCAGCCCTCCGTTTCACTGTGTTGATAGTAAAAGGCTGCGAATATGCCAAGGCTGACTGCCAAGATTGCTTTGCACTACCTGAGCTAAGTTGTCCTTTACGGTTTGTGTGTGCGAGCGGGTGTACGGCTTGCCTGTCCTCAAGGCTGGAAGCATTACCATGCACCACTGATTATATGAAAAATCACAGCTGTGGCTGGTTACTATAAGTGCTGATGTGTTTAATGATCCATTGCTGGATTTGTGTGAGGGTGGACACAGGTCTTGGTAGGAATGAGAATGTTAATGTTTGAAATGAAACCAAACACATATATTATTCTATCAAAAGCAGATCGCTGTCTGTCGCCTGTGACATTTTTCATACAGCTGTGTACCGACCGTTGTATATGTTTTTATGTGTGTGTGACAGATGTGCTTGTCACCTAACAGACAGACATGTTGACCCCCGGCTCCGCCCTAACGCCGACTGAAAGATGAGATCAAGAGAAGGGATGCAGTCCTGCCCCGCCCCTTAGACTGACTGATAGGTCTTGTCTGTGTCTGTCTGCTTAAAATACTCGACATGCAGATCCTCCACAGCCCGCTGCCCTCACACCATATCGGTATTAGCATCCACCTGTCTCAGCTCAGCAATCACTCCACTACTTTTTCATTCTCTGTTAATGTCCAGCTGTCAATCTTCCCTCCTCTGTCCTTTAATCACTTTCGCTTATATTCTGCTGTGCAGCTCCCCTCCATATGAATAATTTTAGACCTATTTTTGTTAGGGCTCAATTCAGAATCAGAATAAAACAGTGTATTTCAGCTGCATGCTATCACTGTCAGGAAATCTGCACTATTTTGAGTTGTTAAGGGGTTTGACAAAGTCAATTTCTTGTAAGAAAATCTAAAACAAAAGGCCCTCAAACTACCACACTCAAGGTTTTTCTTCTTTTGTGTTGTTTTTTCAGCATTGATTGGAATGATGAGATTTTAAAGTAAGTTTTTTATGAGACTGAATCAGTTTCTAAGTAGATAAGAGGTACTTGTCAAGATGTGAATTCTGCGTGTTGTGGCCTGTAACATATTGACTTAGCTGTTGTGAATAAGTTTGTCACTGTCTGAATATGTAGCGAGGTGCATTTTGAAGGTTTTGTTTGTAATTGGTTGCAGTTGTCTGGTGGCGGGATATGATTCCCTGAGTTATTTACTATACAACAGGTGGCCAATGGCAAACACAGGCACTCAGCGCATTCATTTAGCCACTTGAAAATTATGCTGTTTAGATGTCTGAGCAGGGTTGTTCACATTATTATTGAAAGTAACCAAGAGCATTACCACATCATTATAACATCTTTCTAAACACACTTACACATTTCACAGATGCCTGAGGCTGGCCTCAGCTGATTTATCCAGGTCACCAGGCTGCACAGGAAACGTGTGGCCATAGGCAGGGGCGTTGTCAGACTATTAGCACTGCTATGCCCCAGGCTCCTGAATCACACCTTTGTTTTACTGCTCCAAAGAATCATTGTGCTGTCACAGTGCTAAATCGCTCTGCAATCTTAGTAAACAGTTTATTACATTTTTAATGTGAGCAAGCCATATGCACACTAAATATGCTGCAAATACGAAAGCCCAGAACACACAATTTATTCATCCATATAAAATTGGAAAGTTGGAAGCAACAGCAGATGAATGTTTTTTAAGCTCATTTATTTTGTTGGGATGGCAACGTTGGTCTGTCAGTTCACCACTTTGGCCCAGGTTGAATAATTTAAGCAGTTATTGGGTAAGTTTAATGACGTTCCTGTCAGTCGCTGCTGTATTTTATGCCTAGTACTACATGGGAAATGTTAGCATGCTAACACCCTAAACTAAGGTGGCAAACACAGTAAACATTTTACCTGCTAAACACAGCTTAAATGATATTGTAACATAGTGAAATTGTCTTCATTTTAAACTCTCACTCTCTCAATTAAATAATAAATGTTTTCCTGTAGAGGTTTGCGGCAGGATGTCCCTGACTATGACCATGTAAAATTTCAAGATATTTTACATGACATGCTCCAGTTACATTAAAACACTCATAAAATCCTCATATTTAAACTGTCATGAAAATAGGTTTGCTGAAATGAAATGAAACTTAAAAGGAATCATTGCCGAAATATTCAATTAAATACTGATCAGGATGACGCAAAGTATGACAATGTAAAATCTGAAATAATTATAATATCTCAAGACAAACTTAAAAAGCTGGCAGCCCTGGTCATTGTGAGCATGTTAGCAAGCTGATATTAGCATTTAGCTTCGGCTATGTGTAAGCTATTATCTGCTCAAAAAGCTTACCAATTTGCAGTACTGGAGAATAACTAGTTACTTTTAACAGCTTTACGTTATTACATTACAAAGTAACTGTGATCTGTAACAGTTACTGAAAAACATAGGCCCATGTGACTGAATCACAATTACCAGTCAAAATGTAGGGGTTACATCTGTAACCCTCTTTTCTTGATTGTTGGTATTTGAGCGGGCTTAAACATTTGTTTCTTCCTCTTTGTTTAATTTTTAACAACACGGCAAGACAGTACTAACACATTCCAATTTAGAGGTACAGCAGCTTCTCTTCACTGTTAAGCACGAGGCACTCACTCTCTCTTGTGTATCACTCAAACCTGTCCCCACAAAACAAGGGCAGGTAGGACCCAATTAGCTCATAACCATGGGAACTCGACGACTCCACTTAAACACCGCAAATGGAAATACAAATGAAAAATACAAAGTACTATAAAGGGCAATGAAATAATAATTTACCAGTAACTCAGTCATGCTGAATCTATTACTACTTGAATGTAAATAATGTACCCTTTAATAGATGCCACACTAACTTAAGTAATAGAAATAATCCAAAAATATAATGTGTGCAGTCATTATGGTTACACATCTCAACGTATTTTTCTTGGTAAAAACATCAGGCAACATATAGGATGTAACTTTTATTCTGTTGTTTTGCATCATTTCTCGGTACAGGAATGATTTCTGGACGACTCAGGTCAGCAGAGCAGTCGGGAGACTGCTTGGTTGTTGTTTTTAGGACTTCACAGCTTTATTTCCCAGTTTAAAACATTTGTTAAAAACGTAATCAAAATGTAATCACACATAATAAGTTACATTACTTTGATGAAGTAATTAGAATACTTACATTACTTATTAACATTTAAATAAGAGTATCTACTAATATGTAACCTATTTCATTCCAAAATAACCTTCCTCACATTTGTCACTAGGATCTTTTTAGAAATAAAGTTGCTGTAGAGGACTTCACACCTTTTCATGCAAATCCTGTTGTAGTAGTTACACACTTATCTAGCTCTAGAAGATACCTTTTTACATCTTTTCTAATTTTTTTGTTGTGGCAATACACTCTCTCAAGTCGCATGTTTGAATTTCATGGCTGCTACTACACAAGACAAATTAAATGGTGTGCAAAGATTGTGCCTTTTAAGTGGATATTTCTTATCTGGGCCGAGGACCTTCTTTCATATGCAGCAGAGGATGGCTTGGTAAGTGGATGGATAGACAGAACTGATGCTGGATGTCCTAGAGGATTCCTGCTAAGGACTACAGCAAGGTAATAAAAAAAATTAATGATAGGTTGAATGTGAGTTAAAATGCAGTTTCAGCTCAAAGCACTTGAATACATTTGTTTCTTTTGCTTAAATTTTGCTGATAGTGAAATAAAAGAAAACCCATCAGATGTAGGTCACCTCACTGCCCACAGTGTGCCAGCTCCGTGTGCTGTGTATACAGTATTACCATGGAGGTATAAAACTTATCTTGGCCTTTAAGTTGTTAGTCACTGACTTCACTTTTTCGGCCTCCTCTCATATTACATTTTCAAACCTGCCTGTGTCTTCACACACACACACACACACACGCACACACCCTCTGAGCTGACCCATCAGCCAATCTCCAGACCTTCAAACTGACTCATTATGTAACCATCTCCACATAGACAGGTAGACTCGACATGTCACAGTCAATCTACTCCCCCAAGACTTTAACAAGCTAAAGTGGATGGACAGGCCATTTCACAGGCCAATCCTCCACCCCTCCACCAGAAAGAAACTAGTTCTGGACAAGCCCTTGCTCAAATGTGTGTGTGTGTGTGTGTGTGTGTGTGTGTGTGTGTGTGTGTGTGTGTCTGCGCACATACTGTTTGTGCAAACACAGTGAGATTTCCCCCCGCCTTAGGACACTTACATAACAGTGTCAGAGCGAGACAGGTGATGAGACGGTGGAAAGGCCAGAACTCAAGGTAAAAGACTGAGAGACAGTGTGTGTGTGTGTGTGTGTGTGTGTGTGTGTGTGTGTCTGTCTGTCTGCCTGTCTGTCTGGGTATGTGGGTAGGTAGGTTGCTGGAGGATAATTAAATGTAATTTTGTCAGCTAACCAGCTCCGTCTTCCTTTTCAGATACGGTAAACCACAGAAGTAGAAAGAAACCAGATGGGTCATGGCCAACAGGGGTGTTTGTGTGTGTGGATTTATGTGCAGGTGGGCGGGTGAGAGAGAATGAGACAGCTTTAATTCCCAGACACCACCCCTCGGGGGCTGGAGGTGGAATTGAACATAGTCTGGAAGGGACAGCTTTGACAGCTTCCCTAAATACGCCCAGTAATGTTTTCACTCACACTGGACTGAGGGAGATCTAATCTTAGCCTGGATGCACATTACTGGCGCAAAAGCCCCTCGCACAGTCTTTGTGATTATCAAAACCAAGAATGCCGAGGTGGTCGTTTTTCTCAAGCTGTCCTGAGAGAACAAACTTCTGAGGAACATGTACTCAGAGAATGCAGATTTACAGTGTGAAAAAGTCTGTCTTCTTGAAGCCCCATGATCTGGATGATTTGGATGCACAAGTCTTTGTTTTCCCGCCTTGCTTAGTCAGCACAATTTTATAGTCTACCTAAAGCACCCTGTAGACGTGATGCATCACCCCCATGACGAGCCTTGGGGCTTTGCATTCATCCTCATCTGTGAGTAAACTTCGGGGTTTATAATTCACCTTCTGTCCTTGCATTCCTTTGTTTGAGATTGTGCTATGGCCATTAGGTATTTCATCACATAAGTCACGAGGAGCTCAGGAACATATTTTCAGGAAGACACACAGAGTCTCTGAGATACATGTCATGGGAAATTGCTGGAGCTCAGGTAATTTCAATATATCAAGAAAGTAGATTCAGGACAGCATTTCTCTACCTAACTACAGTATATTATGGCTCTGTCGCTCATGAAGGGCTGTTGTTATTGTTGTTGTTGTTGAGTGTGCGGTAATTTACTCTTTAATCAGGTGTAATCAGTTATTCAGCCCATGCTCTTGAAATAATAAATAAATAAATCCTCTGCACAATCATTTTACATCTTTTGTATTTAACACATGTAGAACTATTGCCTGATACAGACAGATTTGTCAACTCAAGTCATACAGCATAAACATATTTACAGTCTGGTACAAAAAATGGTTTCTCTATAGCTAATTCTCCCGACATGACAGCTGTATGGGGGTGAATTTTTATATTACTCACTTGTTTGCATATAATTAAGGCTTAAAATTATGTATAAATAAGGGTAGGTGTGCCAGGCCAAAAGTGTCCTCATCTTCTCAGTCAGATCCATCCCTCGCTGCTAAACAGCAGCCCCCGCCAAACAGGGTCATGTCTGGCTCCAAAAAAAAAGCCCAACTCAAGGCATCAAAACGGGAATCCTCAAACCAATAGGTGATATCAAGGGAGCTACATCCATTATTTCTATAGTCTATAGTTAAACCAAATCTAAAGTAAACTACCTGGCAGCTATGTAATAAGTTAGCTAGCAGCTAATGATACTCCTTTTTCCATTGGCACCCTTGGCCATGCCGATTTAAGTCTTGCCGCGCCAATTTTTGTTTCCATTCCATCGCTAAGCCATGCCGAAGATGGACCTTCTCAGGAGTAGATCCAAAAGCCTAACTGCCCGCCCTCAAGTGAGTAGCGCTGCGCTCCCAACAACCTTCAAGAAGGTAGCCCCGTTGTAATGGAAATGCAAATCCCAGCTGTGCTGGGCTTATAGCCTAAGCCAAGCCAAGCCAAGCCAGCCCATGACTGTCGAAAAGGGGTATTAGACAAAACCTGTAAACTTGTGAGTTACTGCGAGTTTCTCCTGTTTGTGTAAAGGCTAACTGTTGACCCACAACTGCCGCCCCATGCCAAGCTAACACACCCTGCCGTAGTCTGTCCCCTGAGTCAAATTCCAAAATGTCCAAGTATTAGAGTACTGTAACTGTATTTTTGTTTGTTTGCTTGTTCACCATGTAGGAGACTGGACTCACAGCACCCTTTGGACACCCATAACAACACTCAATATTCCTTTATGTATCTTTTTTGCTTTAAAGGAATATTTCACCCCTCAAATGACCATTTGCTTATTAATGACTCACCACCTTTTACGTTGAATTTTAAAGGGAACTTTATCTCTTATGCCGAATGAAGAATCCTTGAGGTAACAGGGGTCCTTATTTAATAGCAGCAGAACTAAATACATAAATCAGTTTACTCAGTTAGTTTAAAAGTACTTCCAACGTTACTCCCTGAGAAAAATAACTCAAGCACTTTTAAAGTACCTTTGAGTATTCTACATTTCCTATTGGACAATGGACCACAGGGCGCTAAGCCTACATTATTTTGTCTCCAAAATTAAAGTTATGGACCACTTGCCCTTCACTAAGCTCCAGTTCTCCCATCACAGCCGTCACTTTGACCAGTAGAAACACAGAACGATCTGCTGCCGTAGACAACTGTATGACAGCAACACCCCAGCGTTTTTAATATTTCCTCTAGGGATGTTACCACACAGAGTAAAAGGGGGAAATGATGGTGTGAAACAGCAGAGGCACTTTGTCAACCCGCTGAGTTAACATTACTGTCATTAGCATCAAGCTAGCAAACAATGGTACATCCTCACGGTCAGACATAAAGTAATAACATTAACAAATAGTGGCGGGGCTTTTACTCACCACAACTGCAGAGGCTCCCAGCTTCATTTGAAACAAGCTACATTATAGACGGTCCGTTATTTATTAATCCCTCTGTGTGTTTATATATTTACTTTTTATCCACTCCGTTGTCTTTGTAAAGTTAACATATCGCACCGTCATTTCAAACTCAACACTTGTTTCAAATTAAAAGCCCCTTATAACCTCGACTAGAGAATCCCTCCATTTTCTAAATAGGCTTTTATTCTGAAACATTTGTCAGAACTTCCTGTGGAAGATACAGTAGCTTGATAGTTTATGTATGGCACTTCAAATGTAGCTCCTGCCATCTGCTGATGCTTTCAGGTGACTACAACAACATGTTGGCTGGCACATGAACAGACACACAGTGACTCAAATAATAGTGAAAGTGATAAAAACAGGACAAGAATAACCCGATGACATCACATACACCATGAAAGACGACAGAGGATAATTGGTGAGTACCAGTGTGTAGCGTGGACCAGGCATAATGCAAGTCCTGAGTCTGAAATATGTCTGTCAGCAAGTCCTCCTCCACCTATTAAACTCCACCGTAGACAACGGCAGCATTTCTCCGACCACGTAGCGAGCCACAAGTTCCGTGGCTTCTTTCAGACTGATAGGTTTAACGTTATCTCCGTTATTAGAATCAAACGACAGCCGTTGCTGTTTCGGAGCTGAAGGACCAGCGTTCTAAAAGTAACGGAAGTAACTGATGTCTTGTTTGAAAATGTACTTAAGTATTTGATTACTCAAACAGCAAACTAACACGTTAGGTTACTTGTTACTGCAAAAACTAATCAAAGTACTCTAAGTTAGACCCAACTCTGGTCATTATGTCCACGTCAGTCCTACAGTCTGACCTACACCTGTTACCTGTGCCCGTACCCATGAAGTTATACATATGTATGTTTTTTTTGTGTGTTTTTGTTTTTTTACCCATTACACAGCTTTTTGCAGGTCACCCAGTGCAGGACTCTGAGCTGCTGGTCTACTGCTGCCTCAATCAGTTCGTTAGTTTGTGTTATTGTGTGACTGTGGTGTTTTAAAAGGTCAATTCAATTACACTGAAGACACACAAAAACACAAACCAACTGATTTAAGTGGTGGTATCCAAATACGAGGATGTACAAATGGTCATTTTTGGGGTTAAATATTATTTTAAGTTCACTTTGGATTGATGGATTGTGGACTTGTGGAGCATGCTGACAGATATGCCAGACACAAGCCTAATGGCAGGACCAGTGCCATCACTAATGCTTGTTGTTTGAGACACACTAATTAGGGATGTTAACAGCAAACTTATAAATGTGCCAACCATCACAGTTTGTGACTCAGCCAAGAAAATAGTACTGAACCATGTGGGCGTCAAAGAGATCACCATTAATGTGGGAACTAATGACATTTTAGTCAGGTCGTTGCCTCTGATGTGATGATTGGAAATGTGTTTTATTAGTGATCAGCTAAGGACCTGAAGCTTCACCTCAGCACTTCTCACAGAGAGGAAAGCAATCATCACATCGACATGACACCAAGACAGCAGCAACCCAAACCTCTCTGCCCACTGTCTGCATGGTTAATGGACTCACCTGGGACATCAAGCACCAGTTAAAAGAAACAATTTATCTATAAAAAAAAAAAAAAATCAAAGAAGAGGTAAACAGTGGAGTGGAGTGCATGTGGAGAGCATTGGGGTAAGAAAAAATTAAAAGGCAAAAGCAGTTGGAGGTGCAATAAAAAAACTTCGACCAACTGCAAAAGCATACTTTTAGCCACATGATTCTATTCAATACATCATCTCCAATCAGTCCACTGCAGCCCGTCCTCATTCCAAAGTCATCAAATACTGCGACTTTGTCAGTGATTTCAGTGTCAGCCACCTAACGCCAAATACACCCTTTGCAGCGGTATGATATGCCGCCAGGTGGCATAAGGTTGAAACACTGCCAGTAGCGACATAATATAAGGAGCAGGGAAGTCCATAGAGGGTGGGTGCAACAAACCGTGGACTTTCACCCAGAAGGCCAGTGTTCACTCCCCAAAGAGTCAAACCTTGATGTTTTTTTCTAAACCTAAACACGTGCATTTGTTGATATCTTGCTGTTGGTAGGCATCCCGGAATGTCAACAGGAGACGCACACATGTGACACTTTGGGATCAGAATGCGGTGGCTGCATCTACACGTGTCATCAGGTCCTCCAGCAAAAAGGGCGCTAATTTATCTATTCATTATTCAACGGGCGATAAGTATTTATACCTAGCAAGACGCGACTAAGAAGGCTAACTGCAGATTAGAAACACAGCAGTATAGGCTAGACATTGACATACATGCTACAGTGACATCTGTCAACAGTAGTTGTAGCTTTTCTTTTCTTTTCTTTTTTACACAAATACCATTATACATCAATATCCCAGTAATATGTCAAAAAAGTATGAAGGTATGAAGAAACAGACAGCACCAAAGCCTATTTTCTTTAGTCTGCTTTATTGAAACAGCGTGACACAGTGAATCCTCCCTTTGTTTGGGTGCACCATAAGCTGATCCTCTGTGTATGTGCTCACAGTGTGAATGCCGTCCCCCAGTGATTGATACATGTAATTTCCAACAGACAGGGATCCATAGTTTTAGAGCACACCCACTGTTACCCACAGTGACCACATGTTTCACTAAAACAACCAGAACTGACATCTAACCGAATCTGAATTTTAACTTCAAACCACAGCTCATGGAGAGAGATGTCCATCCTTTTGCCATCATTTCATTGGAGTAACCAAAACACAGATTCTCAACAGTAGCACAGACTGTCAGCTGAATACACCACAACGGTGTGGTTATTAGTGCTCATTACAATATCTTGTGCTGAATAAGCAAAGTGCTTTGCAGACACACAGTTGGAATGGAGTTTAAAGGACTTCTCTTTATGCCATGGCCTGCTTTATTTTCTTCACAAGCATTTTTTTTTTCACAACACTGTGCCAGAGGAGTCCAATTTCTTACTAATTATTTGCTCTATTCTCTCCTCATGCATTTTGCATTATGGATGCCTTTAGAAAACAGCTAAGAGTTTTTTTTTTCATTTGTAATGTCTTATATACAGTAGCTGCTCTTATCCGTATGACGCAAAATCCTCCATCTAGAAATTCTGCTATGTATAATATCTATAGTAGACCTGCATTATTCAGCACCAGTCTGATATTCACCTGTGTGTGCATGTGTGTGTGTGACGCACACTGGCCCCTGGCTCTGTAGCTCTGCCTCAAAGAGGGGCATTTACTGTTTAAAGTATCCGTGAAAGGAGAATATTGATTGCAGCACCAATAGTCTGAAGCCCTTCCACTGTCATGTTGTGCTGAATAAATTTACACCGTAAAGCGCCTCTTCAAGTCTCCTCCTTAGATATAAGACCGAACCTTCTTACTGAAAGCTACATTCAGCAGGAATTGTTTCACCTTAAAGCCAGCAAGTTTAAAGATTCAATCTGCAATTTTTAGGGTCTTATTCCACAAAGATGTAACATTTGATTTGCACATTGCATTGGCTGCTACCTGCATCTCAGCAATGGAGAAAAGACAGTAATACCACTGAAACCTTGAACCACGAGTAGAAACTGTCAGCAATTCATGCATGACATAGGTATTTTTTACCCCTGTTCACCTATTAATGTGCTGTTGTTGAGGCTGTGAATTGTTTCTGGGCGGTGTACAACCACAGATGGATCCGCTGTGGGGTTCTGCTGGTGATTCATATTAATGGCCCTGACCCCAATCCCTCCTTTTCCTTTTCTTCTTCCAATCTTTCTCCCCCCCCCGTCCCTCCCACTGCTCACTGTCTTTCTCATCCCTTCCAAACACCCAGGAGACAGATGGACCAACACTCAACTTCACACCATTTAGCTTTTCAAGGCTGCTAAAATAGTGTGTGTGAAGAGGTGGAGTGAGTGAGTTGGGAAACAAGGACTGTGTGTGTGTGTGTGTGTGTGTGTGTGTGTGTGTGTGAGACGAAGAGAGAGAATGAGCAGACGCACTGCCTCCATAAAACATGTCTGTGTGCTTGCACGTCGTGTTTAGTGCATGTCATGTAGTGTTTGGGTGTGTGTTTGTGTGCACATGAGGGCACCGGTGTGGGGTTGGCAGGCAGGGGAATGTAGAGAGTAAATGAAGGACTTAGTGCTCTACACGACTGACTGGTCAAATCTATGATGCTACCTTGAGCTTCCCTGGCTCCAGTCAGACACTCCTGCTCTTCCAGTAATAGAGACTGAGTGCTGCTCTGTACCAAGTCAAAGACCTGCACTGCACTGCCTGCATACGGTTCAGATATATAGTGAATTTATTGTACAAAAATGTGCTTCTACTTTTATACAGCAGTTAGAATCAGGATACGCTGGCAAAGAGGGCTGAAACGATTCCTTGAGAAACTCCAGTAACTCGATTACTGAAAATCAACGATGCAAATTATTTGTGTTTCGCACGGATGACTATTACTGTGGCACAATACGCTTATGCTGTGGACAGGTGAAGTGAAGAAGACACTTCAAAGTAGAAGACGTAATGTGATGGTAAAACTGCAAAATGGAGAAAGAGAGAGAGAATAGGGATGGGTGAAGACAAGAGACAGACCAGAGAAAACGACAGACAGTGTCCAAACTTTGGGATTTCAAAGTTTTGGGATTTGTTTTGCTGAAACAAAATGGAAACTTTGTACAATGTGTCTATTGTAAAACAGAACTAGACTTCAACAATGTCAGTGTTAAGTATCTCAACAGGAAGTATCCAGTCAATGGAGTGGACCTGACAAAAGGTAACATTAATGTTAGCATCTAATGTAAATCAGTGTGTCTGCTAGTTGAGATGAAGGCTTGTGAAGAATGTTTGTTATTTCTGGATAATTGTGCTGATTTTCAACCAGCTCTGTGTCATTGCAGTGTAGGCTGTGATGTTAAATGCAAAATCCTCCTTCCAGGCTGCCATCACCTGAGGCTTACTGCTCATCTGTCGGCAAAAGTCCACCAGGTGATGGGTGAGTAGCTCCAGGCAGCACAGAGGGAAGCCAAACACTGTTTATCTGCATAAACTGCGCCCACTGTTGTGACACAGAACAGGTTGAAAATTAACAGTTTTCCTTTTGAGATCGTAAATGTTGGTTAGTTAGACTTTCACAGACTGACTGCAGCTGTCTATTTTGGGGGCAAAACTTAGTTAATTTGGGAACATAACCACAGAAAATAAAATTCTGCAGTCAATTCATGATAACCCGACCTTCATATTTGTTAGATTAGAGGTTAATATAAGTCACACCCACATCAACATACATACAAATGGTTTGTATGATATCCTATGGAAATGCACACACAACAGAATGATATCCTATGAATTAGCACCCCATGAATGATGTTACATCCTTAATGTAAAGTAGCATAATTAATGTAAAGTTACAGAGGTTAGGTTTAGAAAAAAGGAACATGTTGAGGATGTACCTTAAAATGACTCAAAGTTCACTCAGTGTTCCCATAGTCCTGAACATGCATCTCAGAATCAAAGTCCCGAGGAGAGTCTATGGTTTTGTGACCCATCCACCACCCCAACCTGCCTCCTTAGAAGACCACTTGAGACTGCTCCCTTGTTTACTCTCAGGTCATTGGTCAAGTGATAGCAGCCTTTAGAATTAGTGTACAAACTATGGTTGAGAGTGTTTTAACTTTTCACCTCCCTGCCTGCTACGGTCACCTTAACTGTACATCCAAGAATACACTCTCTAGGATTGTAACTATGGCAAGTAAAATAGTTGGCCCTTGACCCAACTCTTTAGAGAAAGGATGAGGAAGAAAGCAAAGAGCATCTTGTCAGATAGCTCCCATCCACCCTTTAGCCAGTTAGAGCTCCTGAGTCCTTCTAACCAAGTACCATCGGTATCCTTGCATGCAGTGTTCCTTCACAAACTTAAGTTCCCCTCCACTAAAATATTTTAGCCCTAAACAATAAAGGATAGTCAAGTCAGATAGAGGTAGCGCTTCTGTAGATTTTTAGCCCCAGTAACGTTATATCCAGTGACGTGATATCCATTGTTATCCCAAGGAAGCTTTTGTTGTGGACAGACAATGTCTGCGGTGGGCGACAGACTCAACATCATCATGTAGCTTCAGCATCTTTAGCGTCTTCAAATATTCTCTTTTGCTCATTTCCATATTTGTATCCAAGTACCGTAGTTGTAAAACATTTAGCTGCCTGACAGCGAGTGACTACCACTGTAGAAGACAGTTGCATGTTTCCTGTACCGTTCAATTGTTTTGTCAAGTTGTTGTCTAACAGTGCCTTGGTTAAACTCCATCCGCTGTCGCTTAGGCGATGTAGCTACGAGCCAGTACAGTTAGGAAATGTTTTGGGCTGCAGGGGTGAGTTTCCCAAAACATGATCCTTCTTAGCAACGTTGCTAAAAAGTTACTTTTCTCAGTAACGCATTACTTTTTGGTTTAAGTAACTGAGTTACTAACTGAGTTACTTTTCAATGATGCAACTAGTTACAGTAACTAGTTGATATTTTTCAGTAACTAGCACAACACTGTATACAGTATCATACTGTTGATTAGATAAAGCTGAGATGTTACTGCTTTTGCCATTCAGTATAAAGTTACAAGTTTGTATTTAGTTAATTCTACACACTCATTTTATTCTATGTCTCCTCTTCTGACTTTTCTTTTCTAAACCAAAAAGGTATAAATTTCAGATCAGTTCAAAAGTTTTCTTTGTGCACAACTTACCACCACAAAATGACATAACATTCCACCTTTGGGGAAAAAAAATATTTTTCACATCAGACATTTTGATTTATTATAAGAGCACAGGTTTCACTAATAACTGTTCCTATTACAATGGCTCTGTTCGGCTCAAGTGTCCCACTAAGCCTTGACAGTGTGACAGTGAGCCGGCGTGCACAATACTGAGACTCTGAAACTCAGTTCAGCTATCATTCATTTTATTATTTACACCTGTGCTTTTTCTACTTTGAAATGTCAAAATGTGCTCTGCGAAAAAAGACCTATTATATGTAGTCTCACATTATATAACGCAAAAATTCATTATTTTTCCATCTCCTTTTTAACCTCTGAAGACAATTATTGCATAAATTCAAGTCACAATAACAAGTAATGTCACCTCTCTCTGCTACACAAACACAGGGTCCATTCAGACACTGAATAGACCTTGTGTTGAGATTGAAAAATATTTTTCAAGATCAAGAATGAACTTTCAATGTTAACTTTTAAGGCATCAAGGACTAGAAGTCCTTCAGGTGGTCAGAAAAATAGAAACTAGAACATCTGCAGTTCCATCAAATCTGGGCAAACTCCATCTGCTAAGAGAGATCACGTGATATGATCAAACGCTGCAGTATAACTACTGAAAGGGCAGCGCCTAGAGCTGTGTTTTACCACCGTTTATATAAGCAGTTGCATTTTTTATGTTGAAATTAATGTAATGAATTAATTACTAAAATGTATTTAAAGGTCTAGTGTGTAGGATGTAGTGGCATCTAGCAGTGAGGTTGCAGAACCAAAACTTCTCCTGTATGTAAGAACTACCTGGCTCTACCTGGAGACAGTGTCTGATTTGTCTGTTCTGGGCTACTGTAGAACAACAGGGCGAACTCTGTGGGAAAGGACTAGCTCCAAATGTAAATATAAACGGATCTTTCTAAGGTAAAAAAAACACACTGATTCTTATTTGCGGGTGATTATACGCTAATGAAAACATAGTTATGAATTTGATATACCATTTCTGCCAATAGATGCCTCTAACTCCCACACACTGGACCCTTAAACTTTATCCAAGGAGGCTGCTCTCTTTTGTTCACACTCGTTACACACATTTACACATGAAAAGTGCCCAGTGCAGCCACATTCTGACCAGCTCTCCTGGATGAGATATTTAAAAAAAGCAGATGTGACTCTTGAGTCTGACATCAGCAGCTATAGGGCAAATGTTGCTTATCCTTTGTCAGTGTTTTCCAGCAGCTCTACTTCTGTGCAATTTCACTGTGTGAGTGTTTCTTTCTGTGCTCTCTGCACAGCACCTTTAACTCTTAAGGCGTGTGACATCATTGAATCCTATGACTAATGTAAGATAAAGGCAGAGGACCCCTTGAGCCCATCTGACTTCACTGAAACCAAACCTAAGCCTTTGTCCAATTGTAACAGGATGTCTCCCTCTATGTGGGGAAGTGTACTTTGATATCTGAAGCCACGATTCTCTCCTTGAAATAGATGATGAAATTGACTGTCATTTTGGTGCAAGGGCTACGGTAATGCAGCTGCTGTATTGGACTACCGCAGCAAAGGGAGAGCAGAGCCACAAGGCCAAACTCTCATTTTCAAACTCAATTCTTTGTTCTGACCCTCACCTGTGGTCACAAGTTTTGACAGTAACTGGAAGAATAAGGTCCTAGACACACATAGCCAAAATGAATTTCATCCACGGGTTGATTGGCCTCTATGACAGCGTGTGGATCTGAAAGGGGCCTCTGGGTCAGGATGCAACTTCTTTACACTAATGGAAGCCAGGGTGGTGGATCAGGGACCAAGTGAAGACACCTCCTGGGACTACTGCTAGAGGGGTGAACGGGGCCACGGTCGACTGCTGGGAAGAACTGGGACACACTGGAGGCGCTACATTTTTCAGCTGGTGTGGGAGTGTGCAGGGACTCCTGGGGAGCAGCTCAAAGACATTTATACTCTGTTGTCTACTTGACACTAATGAGGATGAGACTGTAGATGGATCAATGGAGGATTTCACCGCTGCTAGTGAACTCAAGATTACTTAGATATTAAGATCACGGAGTTATTCACAAATGATTTTTAACGTGTCAGTTTCCTTTCTACAAGTCACAGAGGGGTTGGAGTTGTGTGTGTGTGTGTGTGTGTGTGTGTGTGTGTGTGTGTGTGTGTGAGAGAGAGAGAGAGAGAGAGAGAGAAAGAGAAAGAGAGAGAGAGAGAGAGAGAGAGAGAGAGGGAGGTTCATGCTTGACTGGGGTCTACAGGAGTGTGCTTCAGTGATACATTGCTTATCTGCTTTGTCCACCATTTGCTAGCACATGGGAGACTTGCTATCTAGCTCCAGGGAATTAAAGCTACAAGTGAAAAGGCCCAAATAGCTTGAACATACACTTACTTATATATATATTGCAAAAGATTTGGGATGCAATGACACTGAACTGCTCAAAACTTTTGATGCACAGTTTGTGAACTTGTGTGTTTCTGCTGACCTTGACTGAGATCATTCTCTCCTTTAACTTTTTTTTCCCAATTAGGCAAATATTGTTGCAGTCATGAGGCACAGCCATAGGAAAATGATGATTTTTAGTCAAAAGTCACTGAACTAAAGGAACGCTTTAAGGCCAGGGGGTACTCTATTACATATCATACAGTACATTCAACCTATCAGAGAGTAGTGATCACAGATAGACATCCCCTAGACAAAAGCCCAAACTTCCTCTTTTCAGCTGTTTGCAATCAAGCATCTGTACAGATAAACAACTCTTAAAGATTGCCACGTCCTACAAAGCAATCCGTCCTTCATGATCCTATAGGCGTCTTTTCCACAACCCTACTGACTTCATTCAGCAGAGCACGTAACTTAAAATACTATTCCGTTCATTCATACCTTTCCAAACCTCTGTTGTCCACTGGTACACCATCTCCCCCTGTCGTCTTCTATTGGTGTGGTCACCGTGCTCACTGCTCAAGCACAAGTCCCACCCCTTGTCACTCTGTGCTGCAATACTGAAGTTCAGCAAGCTTGGTAAACAAAATGTTGATGGCGGTTACGAGAGGTGTCTGAGAGACCTGTAAAAGTGACCTTCGATACTCGGACCATGCGGAAGGTGTTGTGTTTATTCCATTCCCAAAACTGAAAACAAATTTTGCCCGATGTAAAGACTGGATTAGGCTGTACAATAGACTTCACCATGAGCTGACACCATGGGGCGACTATGGCTCAGAGGTAGACTCCACCAATCAGAAGATTGGCGGTTCGATCCCTAGCTCCTTCAGTCTGCAAGATGCTGAACCCCAATTGCTCCTGATGGCTGTTTCATCAGTGTGTGAGTGCTTGTGAATCAGTAGCAGGTTGCACCATGTATGATAGCCTCGGCCACCAGTGTGTGAATGTGTGTGTGTGAATAAGTGAATGTGACGTAGTGTAAAAATCACTATGAGTGGTTGGAAGACAAGAAAGACGCTATACAAGTACAATCCATTTACTATTTACCTACCAGGACCAAGACACATATGTCTACCTAGAGGTGTTACTACCATAGACTGTATATAAAAATGGTCGACATGACAGTTCCTCAAAAGGGAAGCCAAAACATCTCCATCGCCCCCTGGTGGCTGGCTGCAGCACAGGTCATTAGCCCCATCCTCTCCATGTTAGTGGATGGGTCATTGTAGGTAGTTCTTGTAATGCTGATGTATGTTCAAGTGTTGTCTCTGATAAGTTTAGATGTAAAAGTTTTTATTTGATGTTATAAAAAGGGGATTTGACAATAGGACGGGACCTACACCACCATGTTTCTTTTTGTCAGGCTTATCCCACCTAGCAACAGTAACTACGGCCAGTCAATTGCACAATACGGATTTAATAAGAAAACTAATTGACCTTGTTTTTTATGGGTGTTCTGATGAAATTAATCGATTGTATTTTTTCTGGTTTTTCTATGACATTCCCTTAAATGTTTGATCGTTTCTATTCTATATTGTCACACATGCCGTGACAATATGGCAAAGGCTGAACATTAGCGAGGGCCAGAGCTGTCTACATCACCACTGCCTCCTTTTACTCTGCTGAAAATATGCTTTATGTCAAGAATTCAGTTACTGCTCCTCATTGAGAACCTTTACTCTAACCATGGACTCCAGAGCTCATCTTTCCAGAGTTTGAACATTCACTATTTGTGTAGCATAAAGCATGGGCTTTCAAATTCTGACACTATGGTTCCTCCAACCCCAACCCCACCCCTACAAAACATGACAGAAGACTTAAATATTAATGGGTTTCGTTACGCCTTTCCCTTTCACCTCATGCAGTGTCTTTGCCTGACGTCTCTCCTGTGGTCCCCTGTGGAGGCACGCTGCTATAATGACACACATGCTCATACACAAAAAAACTCACAGACCTGCAAGGCATATCTTTGACTTAAAGTCAAATTTTAAGCACGCTGATATTTCTCAACATGCAAAGCACACAAAACCAATTACACCCTTCCTTCAACATACACTTGCGAGCACATATGAACCCACGTGCACATACACAGACACACGTTCACACACAAACACACCCTCAACCCAACTTTTATTGAACAAGAATCCAATTACTTAACCCAGCTTCAGGTTCCGCGCCCTCTTCGCTCCTCCACCTTGACAAGTCTGCGTTAATATCTGCTGACAGCCAATGTCCACCATGCACATGCACACAGCTCACACACACAAGCGTACAGCTGATCCCCATAAGAGTCTGATTAAATGAAAACTGTGATGCCCATTTCTCCATCCCAGGGTCAATGAATACCAATGAGAGACACATATCACAGTCCTTGGCGTGTGCGTGTGTGAATGGCAAAGAGAAAGATGGGGAACTTTCATGCATTCCCTCAGTGCTGAATATGTAGCTCTGTGGATTTTTTTTTTCATCACCTTTTTTTCTTTAATCTCTCCTGTTCATACGTCTCCATGACATCTGGATCTTTATTGTTCCCAGTCCATAGATCACTTATTAAGCCAAGTAATGAGGAGGTCATGCATAATTTCATTTGCTCTAGCGCTACCTGGGGACATTTTCTTACTTCACTAAAATCTATGATAGTTTCCTTTTGAAAGGCCATAACTCTCCTTCAGTAGCAGGCATTGGGGTCACAGATGCTAAATGGGCCATTTATAGATTCCTTGTGAAAGGAGAATATTGTGTTGAGTCGTTTCAGACCTCTTATTGAGGCTATTTGACTTCACGTGGTTTAATTTGCTCCCGGTGATATATCTGATATAAGGACCAACCTTTCAAATCATTCTTGTGGCTTTGCTCCTAGATGCACGCTTTCTCCCACACTGAGTGCGGGGCAGTGTATAACGGATGTTATTTAAGAAGAGCGACTTCAGTTAAGCAAATCGAATGTCAGTATTAATGCCCGATAGATATTCTTACCAGCAGTGGCCCGTGGGGACTGGCAATGATTACTGGTAAATACAATTATGTCCAGAGCAATGGGGGCTTCATCTACAGCACAGTGGTCCTGCATTTTGTTTTTCAGCTCAATAGTCACAATTGGAGCCCATTTCCATTTGCACAAGATATCTGCGGGCATCATTATAATTCATGTATGTAGCCACTGAATTGTTTACATTGGAGAAAAAAAGCATGCAAAACCTATCATTTCACTTTGTTTTGCTTCCCTTTATTTTTCTTTTGTTTATGTTTGTATAATGCATGTGATAACCCCACGTCGCTTGAAGACGCGCCACCCGACAGGCTTTCATATGGAGAAATATCAAATCGCTGCAAACAAATAACATCGGCACGGCACACTTTAAAAAATTGATGTCCTTGGAGGCGGTTCATGTATGACAATCAGAGACTTAGAGAGATGGGGAATGTTGTCTGTGTGATACGGCACGTGTCCCCCCTCCCCTCCCTGTCCTTCTCAGCTTAAGAATTGGGCCGCCATTGGTCAGCTGTCCTGCAGGGATGCTTGCCAAGCTTATCGGTCTGTTACAAATCAGGCAGAGAAATTGCAGCAGGAACATCTCTCCCTTTTCTCTCTGCTCTCGCTCACCGGGATCACTCGAGGGGATTGAGGCGCTAAGAACAGCACAAATCTTCACATCCTTCTTTGCCTTGCATCTACCTCTGATTTCCTCCACTTCTCCCCACATGATGGAAAAAAAGCCACATGTCCATTTCCTGCTAAATGTGAAACTTTTTAAAATAATGCACTGTGTTTTAAGCTGCACTGATGATACATTATATTTTATATTCAGTTGACTGCAGTTTTCAGTTCATGATCCAGTATTAGTTATTTCCGCTTTTGCATAATCCATGTCTGAAATGGCTTAAAGGTTAAATATCCCTCTGCAGTGTGTCCCCCCCTGCCTCATCTAAATTCCCATTCTTGACTGTAGTGAATTTACAGATAAAATGTGAAGTCAGCGTGGGTGTAGCTTTCACCCAAATTTACCTAAAAGTATGATGAAAGGAAACCCGAAACGTTTAATAAGGTTGGGCGAAAACAGCTCTTGGGAATTTGAGTTGCATTCACGGGTCAAATTTGTTTAATGATGTATTTTCCTTCTTCGTGTGGATAATTGGCCACATGAAAGAGGCTGAGATACCAATTCCACCACCGACAGCAGCCTCAGTAGTCCACAAAGCGGCCACAAGAAATGTTACATCTTGTGCTGTAAGAAGCAAAAGAAGGATGGATTGTTGTCATTACCTCTGGTTTTGTCTCGAAGGACAGTGACAGATCATTGTTGTCAATTGTTCTTTCCACCAACGTTGTGTGTAAAAGAGACATTAAGACTGTAAATTCAATGTATAATCCTTCTCCATCTTAAGTACCTTCTAATATGTTGGTTTAAGCTAAATTCATCCCGGTCATACCTGTTGAAAGTCATTCTGAATGACACAGGAAATCACAGAATTAAGGAGAGGAAGCCAAGGCATGCTTAGGGAAGTATGTGGACAGGGCTCTCAGTACAATACAATCACCATGTGTGTTTCTGTGAACCAGGCATATGTTGCATTTGTATGTTATAATGTAGTGGATTCATTGTAACTTCAACAAAACTGTGATTAACGTGTTGTTATGTTAGGCACAAAAACCACTTGGTTATGTTTGGAAAAGATCATGTCTTGGCTTCAAATACCCGCTTTTGATGCCACTGATATCTGGTGTTTGCTGGGCTCAAACATTGGTCTGCAGCTTGGCAGCCGTCTCACCGAGGTGCCACCCCATCTACCATCCCCTCCACCTTTCGATGACAAACACAGCTCATAAACATGTACTCATAACTTTGTCACTTTATAAATGTTGATATGATAATATGTACAAATGTGTAACATATATGTGGTTTGCAGAAAAGTACAATGCCAACATCTTCTTCTGGAGAGTGGGCTTTTCTGTCCGGGGCTGGTTGTTGTGGCTCAGGCTGCAGGTCCCTTAGCTATAATTAAGAGAATTATTATTAACCTACAATGATTTTTTTAGACCAGTGATTCCCAGCCTGGGGGTTGGGGCCTGACAAAAGGATTCAGTCTGAGACAACACACAAAAGGATGTTAATTTTACCTTCTTCTTTTTTTAACTATTACAATGAGGCAATCTGATAAGGAGATGTACCTGGAACAAGGAGTTGTGAGTGCACATTGCTTCATCATGAGCGTTTACGAGCCAGAAAGGTTGAGAAAGTGTGCTTCCAACTTCATGGCAGTTTAGTGGAAGGTCCCTTCCTGTTTAAAAAGCCATGTTTAATGTCTCTATGCACAAAAATGAGGTCCTTTAAAGAATGTTTGTTGTGGAGAGACTTAAAGAAGTATTTTACTGCAGTAGAATGACTCAAATACTTTTGAAATTGTTTACTTCAGAGAAAACGGGCTGTGGCATTGGCTTTTGCTCAAGAGGGAGAAAACCTACAACTTCAGGAATGCACTATGTCACTCTGGACCAATATAGGCTTGGCTGTTTTTTTCCATAGGAAACAATATAGCAGAGTAACAAACAATCTTAGGCTGAAATATTTGAGCTGACAGATAAGCAGGGAGATCTGGGCGCTAGTAAACCACAGCTCTTTTTTGCATACTACTCACATTGTTATAAAACTAGCTGAAAATCAGCAAAGTAACCCATCCAGTACCTTAAGGAGGACATGAAACTTATTGTTCAACAGTGTTCAACAATCACATACAGTACAGAGGAAGTGCAGTGTTCAAGTGTCTACAAACTTCAATCCACATAAATACGACAAAATTATACGATACTTCATTCAACACTGGATCAAAAAGTGCCTACAATGACTATTTTCTACCCAACACGTCATAGAAGATGCAGCTTTTTTTTTTTTTTTACCTCCATTAGTTCTCCTCTGCAGCAGGTGGCGGTGGTGGTTGCGGGGGCGGGGCGAGGGGGGTTCGGTGCCTGTTTGCAGCACCTCCATGTGAAACAGCTTAAGTAAGCACCATTTCCATATTTCTGATTCTGATAATGGACTGCCTTGCCATCACCAAATTACCCCGACACCACGCTGCCAGCCAAGTGAGTGAATTAGTTAATGTCCAAAAATGGTGGTATTTCCCACTCCCCTTCTCCCCTTACTTTTAATGTGTTCTGCGTGTGTGTGTGTGTGTGTGTGTGTTTAGAGGGGCTTGTGCTTGGAGAGCGAGCCTAATGACTTTTTCACCTCTCACACGTGCTTCGAAGACACATTTCAGTTTACATTTGCGGTATTGAATTCATAATTGCTTGTTGGCCATATAACTTCCTGTATAATGAAATGCTTTCATAATAATCAATAAAGGAAATAGAGCGGGTCCATTTAAATGTTGTGGCAATAGGAGAAACCCATCAAGCTGAACTGATGCTTTCAGTGCTGCAGTGTGTTACCATATCAGTGAGTGGAGCGTGTGGAGGAGGAGAAGTGGAGTGGATACCATTTCAAAAAAGTCTCCTCTTGGGGACCGCTATCTTTCTTTCCTGAGTGATGACATGCAGGAGGCGAGGAAGGATGGATGTCTGTCTGTGGTGTTGGAACTGGTCCTGGCCCTGAGGTGCCCCCCTCACCCAATCTCTCTCGCCAGCTCACAGTGGATTGTGCTTACTCTCATTTAGTCAGGCCTATTTGTCTTCCCCTCTAAAGCCCAACCTGCTCCAAAGATGTAATTCCATAAAAGCATGCAATCAATACACCAGAAACTGTACTCTCATCTATCATTTTTGATAAAAAAAAAAAAAAAGAAAAAGAAAAAAGCAAATAGGGAAAATTGTGTGTCTGTGTGAGTGCATGCATGTTTGAGTGCGTCTGTGTTCAGACACAAATATGGCAAATAAGCCAGAGTGGGGCAGGTCAAAAATGCTGGCTCAATCATGAGCGCTGCTGGCACACACAGGTGCACAAAAGAGCTCTCTCCACTGGATGGCACTGTTAAGAGTTTTTTTTCTTTCTGTCTTTTTTTCAAAGCGGTAGCAACAATCAATTCATGTGTGGTGTACTGTGTCAAAAATGAGGAAATATTAATTTCTTTGCTCCTGGAAACCTTAACATTTCCAGGAAAGATATAAATACAATATCCACACAGACACATACACCCACACACACGGGCCTCATTAATCTCCTCTGTAACAGGACTCTATCCTCCGGCTCCAATATTACAGTAAATGGTGATGCTTATCTGCAAGCAGTCCTGCCCTTGAAATAGGTGCTGTTCCATTCCCAGCTAATTCCACAGCCATTAAATGGCTGGCACATTTTTCACAGGTATATAAATTGCTTTAAGCTGCGGCTTACTCTCAGCACATTGAAATACAAACACGGATGTTCTCTCCTTTTTATCTCACTCTGCCCTCTGTCTCCCTAATACTTCCAAAACCCCCGCCCGCCCACCACCACCACCACCACCACCTTCCCATCCTTCTTTCCACCCCTCCCTTCTCCTTACAAGTGAAATGAGCATGGATTGCCTTCTAGCTTGCAGCAAGGTTGAGGTAATAGCTTATTAGCAGCCAATAAACATCAGTCATTTCCATTTAAGCTAACACTCCAATCTTGTTCATAATCACCAAGACATGGATAGGGCTGGAAATCAATGGCACATTTTAACAGGGTGTCCCCTGTGTAGTGTTTGATCTACCTGATCAAGGAAGAGAGGGGATGCTTTTTTCTCATCCGAATACATGCAGATGCATTCATAAATCAGCAATAATCACGACTCAAGCTTGCAGGTTGCATCAATAACACACAAAAACAAACAGTCCAGACTTACTTGCATTTTAATTAACTTCATCATACCATTACTGTTTTTAAATGTTGTACTGTTTGGACAACATGCTAACATGCTCTAGTGCCAAAAATGTAACTTTAAAAATGATGGGCGAAAATGAGCAAACCTGTGGTCATGAATTCCTAACATGTTGCAGTGTAATGTAGCAACAGCACTGAATGAACAAGCAAGATTGGATCCTCTGAGATTGGAAAATGAAGCCAGTAAGGAAGTGCCAAAAACTGCAGTTCCTTGTATGACCACTTGAGGCTGGCTCAAAAAATGAATCAGTCCCTACAGGCCCCCAAAAATGCCTTTACAGCAGAAATAAATAAGTTTACATCCTTGTTCAAAAATGGTTTTGGTCTCTACAGCTAATTTTAACATTCCTTACAACTGTAAGAGGGGTTAATTTTTATATAACTCGTATATAACTTATTCGGGTTTAAAGCTACGCATATTAAGGGCGAGGCCTCTTCAGTGACAAGAGGTGTCACTACAGTCAGCGAGTCAGATCCATCTCTCTTTCCTCCACAGCTCTACCCTCTCATCCAAATATGGTCACTTATGGCTCCCAGATAACACAATGACGATGGCCGAAATACCAAACTCAACTCGCCACCCACAACTCAGTGGGTGGCGTCACTTTAGCGACGTACATTATCATATAAAGTCAATGGTGAGGACTGATCAAATCAGACTTGAGTTGAAACCTCCGCCAGCCAAAGTCTGTGATGCATTCAAGTGCTCCTTACATAATCCATTCATCTGACTTTGGTGTGTTCATGAGCTTTAAGTTGTAATGTGGAGACAACTTGGGTGCTACAAAGATGTGTTGTGTTTTATTGCTCAGAGCATTTAAACAAATGGACCTGCACGACCTTCTAGTCACTTGACCACTTTTTACACTACATGTCACATTCACTCATTCACACACACATTCACACACTGGTGGCCAAAGCTACTATACAAAGTGCCACCTGCTACTCTTTTTAACACACTCACACACCAATGGAACAGCCATTGGGAGCAATTTTGGGTTCAGTATCTCGCTCAAGGATGCTTTGACATGCAGACTGGAGGAGCCAGGGACTGAACTGCTGATCTTCCGATTGGTGGATGACCGGCTCTGCCTCTGAGCCACAGCCATAGTCAGCACATTGATAATGAAGGAGAGGAAACGTATGAGGTAAGTCATGGCATATGGTCAGGAAGTCATTTTTCAGACCACTGAACGTAGCACAAGGTTTCGGAGGTAACCAGGATGTCTGCTACTTGCCCTTCAAAGAACAACAGCTTGTTGGTCAGTGACCAACAAGCATCTACATAATTTAATCTTAACTACATTCTTATATTGTTTACATATTTTATTTTGCTCTTCAAGTTAAATTTAGAATATTTAATATCGCGCTCCTTTTGTGCAGGTAATGGGAGTTATGATTAAGTTTGGCGGACTGATATGTATAAGGTGTGAGATGCCGCCATTGTTGTTGATGTTCAGTTGTCCTGCGGTCTTTTTCGGACATTAAAGTGGATCAAGTTACCCAAAGAAGCTGTCCCAGTGCTTTTACTTCACTCTAAGTAAGACAGGGGAGATAAACCTGCCTTACACTATTGAATGTGCAAATACAGCTACAATGAAGTCTCACAGAGAAAGTGACACCATAAAATATCAAAACTCCAATGTTTTGAAAAATTCAATACATTTACACGTATGAACTCAAAGGAACCGACACTGTGAAAAGAATCGGCCGGCCCATCGCTGCTGTAAAAATGCCTGAAGGCAGCCTCTCCTCCAGAGAAATGGGGTGTCGATCACACATTCACATCACACCCCTGCCCATCCAGACCTGACAGCAGGACACCTGCAGCCTCACTGATGAGGGGATGAAGTACTCCTCCCCTCCGAACTCTCACATTCTCTCATCCATCCATTTTATATTCCTCTCTCCCCGCGTGCCCACAGCCACAGAGCAGCTGGCCAGTTATTTGTGACCTGCCAGTCTGCGGGTGTAACAAGGTTTCGACGCAATTAAGAATACATTTCCCAGGTACCAACGCAACAAATCACAAGCTTGAGTCCCTGGATAAAAACACACACATACACACACACATAAACTTTGCCTCGCTAGTTGCACAAATCAAATGCTACACAAATGGCAACATGAAATAACTACTCATTGTTAGAGAAGAAAAGGCAATTATTAATCAATTCCATTTGTGTTGGGCTGAAAGGGGTTCAAACAGTCCCATTCTTTAGAGGAAATATTTGCTGTGGTTGTGCAGCTTGGCTCGCGTAATCACTACCCATTATGTGTGTTGATTTGAAAGTAAGAAGCAAAGTGGTCAAATACATCACAGGCAGCCATTACTGTGTCAATTCGCAGACGGAAAAACAATCCATTGTATGCTATAAATTATAAACATGCACAATGCAGCATGAACTTTTTTCAACGTGTTGATTTTAAAATCTTGGTGAAGGAGTGAGGCTGGCAGGAAGAATGTGTTTTTGCTCTAACAGGGAAATGGTACACTGTCATATCAGAATTACAACCTAGAGTTTTCCTGTCCAGTCCACTCCTCAAACCACGGTGCAGTAAAAGGCAAACAAACCGAGATAGAGAGGGTAATTTACAATTATTAGATCTTGAATTTTTCCATCTCAGTTTTCGTTCGACAGCCTCGCCACTTTTATTATCAATGTAATGAGAGGAAACATGAAAGTTTATTTCAAGATGCATGAATGTGAATTTGGCCAGCTCATTTTAAGCTTCGCATTAGTAATTTTAATAGTTTCTCCAGACATAAAAATACCTTTTAAACCTTCTTCAATAAACTTGATCCCATTACATTTGTCTCTTCCACTAAAGGTGCGATAAACAATACCTGTGTAGACTGTATGGAGATTATTAGAATACAACTTTTATGGAAACATCTGTGAAATAGTAATGTTTTTAAAATGATGATGATAAAAACTGATGCCAGTAAAGAAGGCAAGCTTATATATGTTTGTTTTTTTATTCACAGATCATAAACAATTCAGAAACCAAATGCTTTTCCTCACAGACAAACTTAATTGAAGTGTGGTGAGTCATTCATTCAGAAAATCAACACGAAAGGTGTCAATTTTCTCTTTCGTGTGTAGGATTTAGGGAGATATATTGTCAGAAATGAAACATAATTTAATAAGAATGTTTTCTTTAGTGTACAATCACATGAAAATAAGAAAAGTTGCGTTTTTGTCACCTTGTAATGAGCAGTTTGTATCTATATAGTGAGCGGGTCCTCTTCAATGGAGTCTACCATGCTGCACCGCCATGTTTCTACAGTAGCCCAGAACAAATAAATCAAACACTGGCTCTGGCTAGGTCCATTCACATTTTTACATTGGCTATCGTAGTTAGCAGGCCCTCCGAGACGAGAGCATCATGAACACCAATTTTTTAAGGTGAAACTGCTATAATTAGTGTTTTTATCAGTTAAAATCTCCGGGTCCATATGTTTTGGAGAGAAAGAGACTGTCACTTGTCTGCAATGTGCCAAACAGCACAGGAGAAACACTCATTTGTAACATAAAACTGCTTTATTCAGTATTTTCACCAGTTTTAATCACCTAGTCCATTTGTTTTGGGGAGGAGGAGACCTCTGCTGATAATTCGGCTTCTGGTAAAAAGCTCCTGAACATCTGGATCTTAAGTTATCAGAGAAAAGAGGTGAGCACAGATTAGTAGCTAGTGGGCCGGCAGCATTCAGCCTCTCTCCAATATAGCAAACAACATCAGAGAAACATTGATTTATAACATTAAACTGCTTTAGTAAATGTTTCTACTGGTTAAAATCACCGGGTCCGTTTGTTTTGGAGAGGAGGAGACCTCTGCAGATAATTCAGCGCCTGGTTAAAACCTCCTGAACAATAAACACTGAAGTAATTTTAACTGAGATAAATTTTAGCTGGTTCCAATCTGCATTCCTCACTGCTAAATGCCATTAAATCCCCCTAAATCTTACATGCTGGACCTTTAAATCAGCTTTTTTTTTTTTTTTTTAAAGCAAGTGCTGGGCGAGCAGCCTGTCTGCTATGTGCCAAACCGCATAGGAGAAACACTTACTTGTAACGTGAAACTGCTTTATTCAGTGCTTTTACTGGTTTTATTCACCTGCTGCGTTTGTTTTGGAGAGAAAGGGACCTCTGCTGATAATTCGGCTTCCGCTAAAAATCTCCTGAACATTTGGATCTTACGTTATCAGAAAAAAGAGATGAACACAAATTAGCAGGTACTGGGCTCGCAGCCTATCTCCGACATACCAAACAACATTGGAGAAACATTGATTTTTAATGTGAAACTGCTTTATTTATCATTTCTTCTTGGGTCCATTTGTTCTGGAGAAGAAGAGACACTACGGATAATTCGGCTCCTGGTGAAAACCTCTTGAACAATAAACACTGAACAAATTTTAACTGAGAGAAGTTTCAGCTGGTTGCAATCTGCATTCCTCACCACTAGATGCCACTAATTCCCCCTTAATCTTACATGCTGGACCTTTAAGTCAGCTTTTTTTAAAAAGCAAGCACGAAGAAACCAGACAAGGTAATGACAACAGCAGACTACAATCAGAACACATCATTAAAAATGTGTGAGAAAGCATTCTTATTACAGAGATGTGGGACGTAAAGTTACAGTTCCTTCTGCTCCTCATAATTATTTAATATGTAGCGGATAATTAAAAAAAAATACAATCTAATTCAGATTTAGGTCCCCCAAAGTACAAATTTGGCACCCTCTCATTCCCTTTACATATTCCCTAGTACCTACCTTTAGGCACCCAGTAAATATTTCAGTGGTACCCATATGTACAAAATAATTACACTGAAATTTGAGGGCTGTAATCAACAACATTTTCGTTAGCGCTCCATGCCAATAAAAGTAGAAAATTCAATGTTGTTAACATGCCATATCTCTTCCTCACGTACTACTTTTCAATTGTGTTTGTCTGGGGCTAATCACTTAGCATATGAGCATATCAATATTAAATTCAGCCACTGTCAGCAGAGAGCAGTAATCACAACAAGCACTAATAATGAAGCCCAGGAAACCTTGTCAGTTTGCTGAAACATTCTATAAACATCAATACACCACCCAGCGTACGCATCACACAGATGATTGGATGACAGGTATTGTTAACACGGACTATATGTCTACACGGTTTTAACTGAAGCCTCTTCTCATCTAGTGTCACATCATAATTTGCAGACGGTTGATTAAACTTTCCATCATTTATGCTAATTGCAGGATGGGTGATTTCTTTTTATGCTCAGCTCTTTCCTGGTTGGCAATTTTCTGGAGTCTACTAAATCAAACTATTAAGAAAAATCATAAATTTTTCTTTTATTGTTGTTAAGAAAATGCACACGAAACCGCTTTCAAATTCCACAGCCTGCAGTGAAAGATCCCTCTGATTACTGATTACACATTGTGCATCGTGCAATTTAAAGAAGCTCTGGATTTAATTTTTTTTTTTTTTTGCTGCTGCTCGAGGGCATGAGATGTAATTTTCAGTTGGAATTATGTTTTTTTATAGTGTTATTGCTACAACCCTCACAATATATATATATACACTGTCATAGCGTGATGCACACAAAAGAGCACATCACATTGATCATATGTATGGACCAGAAAGGGTTTGGAGTGCACCTCCTCTCCTCCTCAATCCCCCCCTTTCCCCCGACTATTCTGAACAGCACACTTATCTCTGCCTGATATAGTTTTGTACTGTATGAAGCACATAATAAGCAAGCATACACAATTTGTGTGTGCGTGGGGGTTTTGTGTGCGCACATGTGTGTCTGTGTGTGCCTTCCTCACAATCCAGACATGGTGCAGAGACGGAGGGAGGGAGAGGGGGGGTTCGACATCTGCAAATTGAATTCTGCCCAAACGTGACAGTGATGAAGTGTTGTTCATAGCAGCCGTGATTGTCTCTATCTTCACTCCTGTCCGTGAGTATTACAGCAGGCCGGCCCGCTCCACAGGCCACAACCCCAGCCTCAGCTAGCTCATCTATTAATGACAGTATTGGAAAATCAAATTCATAGTAGATACATGTTTTATCAGCCAGAGCTGGCAGGAGAGAAGGTTGGTGTTTGTGCACCTTCCATCCTTCTCACTGCGTGTTTTTCTCTCCTTCTGTTTCTCCTTGTAAGATCAGGTGTCCTTAGCCCTCAGGCCGGCTTTTAATAATAGGATAAGGTGCAGAAAATTGATCTGGCTTCACAGGCACAAGCTTTTAGGATTATGTCAATAATAAAACAAAGTTTGGCCTTTCCCTATCCTTCGTTTCTCTTCAGGCGAGCAGAGGACCTCTGTGTTGCACTATGACTCTCTTTGTGGCTTATACCTTTCAAAAGAAGAAGAAAGGGGAGGAGGAGGAGGACAGAGGAAGGGAAAGGAGGAGAAGGTGTGGTTACCTGGGGAGATAAAAGAATTCAGAGAGAAACCTAGGCGCAGGTATCTCAGCGGAGCTACCTTTCTCCTACAGGGTGTAAAAGAGCATCAGGTAGGCAGAGTAACTTAAGGGGAAAGGAGTCAAAAGTAAAGAGGGATGGAGGGCAAGTCCTGGAGAGAGGAGTGAAATACAAGCTCACAATAGAGGTCATGTTGAATAAGGAAGCGATTGATCAAATGGAGAAGGTAAGAGAACAGGAGCATGGGAAACATGGTTAGCAGCTTACATATGTTCAAGAGCGGCGCTGGATGCCCTCCAGGTGTGCTGGAAATAGTGCAGCAGAGGAAGGATTTCAATACCGGCTCTTCAAACAAACACTTGAAAAGGTAAAGTGGAAAAATATGGCTCCCCATATCCAGTTCCTTGGAAATCAATGCTCTCTGAAGTTTTGGTAACAACAAATAGTATACAGTCTCCTATAAAAGCATATGGGAGATCCTCTTTTCTCCGTTCTTTGCTGCTTTTCTTTTCTGTGGGTGTGTTTTTTTTTCTTTTGGTATTCTGGACACAGAAGCACTCAGGCCCAAGCTTCCTCCTGTGATATGTGCTGTACTGCTCTCGTTCCTCTTTTCCTCCGCGCCTCCACATCTCACTAAATGGCAGGCGAACACAGACAAGACTCAGCTGGTTGACTGACTCCTTCAGTTCACACCAACAATGGCTGGCGGTGGGAGACAGGGCTGCTTCGATGGATATAGCCCCCCATAAACTAGAATCATTTCTCTCCTTCTCTCTCTCCTTCTCTCCATGCTTCTGTCCCTTTTTCTCTCTTAGCAGAGAGTGCCGCCGCTGTCAGAGTCTGAGTGATGTAAGGGTGAACTTGCACTGACCTCTCTTCTGGTAATAAGGATGGAGTGACAGAGCCTTCATCACGACACAACCCGACAGTGAGGGAAAGGGAGATAGACTGTGTATGTGTGTGTGTGTGTGTGTGTGTTTGTGTGTAGGAGGGGTGTACACAGCTTCCTGGGTGGCAGCAGCAGTCCCTACATCATAGTTTATGAAGGTTAAGCAAAAATGTCTCCAAATTTCATCATTCTCAGCAAAAGCACAAGAGGAAAAAACAAAGAGAAATAAACCTCTCTGCGACTGGGAACTTCTGAGGTTTAGGGGAAAAGTCACAGCAGAACAAGAAGCATCCTGGGTATATCTGGATAAGTATGGTTGCCATGGTGAAGTCCAGCTTAGTCCATTCTGTCTCTGAGTCTGACATTACAGCAGTCGGAGCTCTGGGGCCCCCGGTGGGTAAAAAGCTACTTAACATTAACGAAAGGCCCTCAACTTCGCCACTCTGCTTTCCGCCTTAATTTGACGAAGGAGTGTTCTGCTGTTTATTGAAATACACAGAACAAATATAGAGTGTACAGACCACGCAGGCATGGGGACCAAGCATGAGTGTACTTTAGGTCAACAATGGGAAACGTTTTTATGCGTTTGTATGTCCCCTCTTAAGGCCTCCTCCCCCTGAGCCATTAGACTGAAATGAGTGAGTACACCAGAAACTGCACTTTCTCTGATTACCAACAAGCATGACTAACTCTGCACACTAAACCATATCCTTACATGACATCTCTATTGAATAATAGAGAGAAAGAAATGGTTGGATATGTTGGAAAATAACTATTTATTGTGAAGCTGAGGTCACTTTGCTCAGCTTTTATGACCACAAGACTTTGTGGTCACCAGCAGGTAGCAGCCAACAAGAGGCAGATTTTGTTACCTGTGGACAGAGTCCTGCATTTAAAGTTTTTCCAACGCACTTTAGATGAAACTATGTCCACTTCCGCATGACGAAAGCAACCTACTACACGTCAATGTACAGTGATTGGCTGCCAGCCTACTGCTGTGGCACATAGGGACTGGGGCCAGTTGAGTGCTCGCTCAAAAAGGCATCTTATAGCTGAGCACCCTGTTTGAGTTTATAATTGGCTTTTAACACCACCCTAACCAAAAAACACCCAAGAGCTACCCAGGCAGGATGTTGGGTTTCAGTGCCCCTTTACCTCTTTTATGTATCTGAGGACGTTTTATACTAGGTAACATTGATTCGCACTGTGCCCGAGTATGAATACCCCTCCCCCTCTACTCTCCCACCGCTGAGCTTTCACATTAATAATGTTCTGTACCCGACTACACTTATGTCATCATCTCCATGACATTTTTGTTGTGCCACAATGTAGAAAAGTGCGCTGCATACAGACACTGCTGCCCTGAGGACTGTCAACTGGAACCTGTGGAGCAAAGCTGTGATCCTGGCCGGAGGACAGTGTTGGAGGGATTACTTTTAAAATGTATTCCGCTACATATTACAGAATACATGCCATACAATGTCATTTGTACCCTGTTTTATTAGATAACCCAAACTAAGTCGTGTATTCTAAATACTTGGGATTATTTTAGAAGACTTAAAACTCATCATGTTGAGCTCATTTGTCTGGGTCTTTTATTTCCATGCTGAAAACTCATTCCTAACAGTGTCCTGCATCTCCTCTGCCATTGTGGTGTGGAAAGTGCACTGTACACACTTTTTAATATAAAACCTGTTTATTAGAAATGCATGTTTCGAGTGTCCTAACAGCAAGCGAGCTTCACTCTCTGTCCACACTTATTCTACTAAATATGCACTGCTGTTACATTATGTAGACAAACAACATAAGCCATCAGATGTGCGCTCAACTCAAGATGTACACACATTTTATATTGTGATAATTTCTGGAAATTACATACAACATAGCCAAAAACATTGTTATTAGTGATGGCAGTTTACAACAGCTCCCTGGCGATTAGTGTTCTGGGACAGTTCACACCTGCATGAATCATACCCAAGACCATCTTTTCAAGTGGACTCAGTCTTGGATCAGCGTTCTATGCCTGGGTACAGTACACACTGTTCACGCTAATCAAACGAACGATCTGTTTTCACTGACAGTTGCTGGCTGATTTCGACTTGCTACAGTCGTTAAAGGGAAATTTTGACGATTTTCAACCAGCTCTGTCATCGCAGTGTGTGCAGTTCAACAGTGTTTGGCTTCCCCCCGTGCTGCCAGTGCCCAGAGCTCCCTGTTCATTTTCTGGCTGCACTCCACCAGACTTTTGCTTGCACACACTGCCCACGCTGTGATGATACAGAGCTTCTCTCAACTGAGGTTATTAGGGGCTTTTAATTTGAAACAGATACAGGAAGTGTTGAGTTTGAAATGACGGTGCCATGCACTAACTTTATCAAGGCAAATGGGAGCAGATTAAAAATAAAAACAAAAAAATACAGAGGGATTAATAAATAACGGCCCGTTTATAATGTAGTCTGTTTCAAATGAGGCTGGTAGCCTCTGTAGTTGTGGTGAGTAAAAGCCACTATTTCTTAATTTTCTTACTTTATGTCCGTCTGCATTATAAAGAAACAACATTCTTTGCTAGCTTGATGCTAATGGCAGTACTCAGCGGGTTGACAAAGTGCCTCTGCTGTTTCACACCATCATTTTCCCCCTTTCACTCTGTGTGGTAACATCCTTAGAGGAAATATCAAAAAGGCTGGGGTGTTCTTGCCGTAAAGTTGTCTACGGCAGCAGATCACTCTGTGTTTCTTTTGGTCAAAGTGATGGCTGTGACGGAGGAAGTTGTGAACGACAAAGAAAATCAAACATGCTAGACTTTCTGTCGGAAAGTCATGAGGCATCCCAGATGTGGCGTCGGTTGTCGTGAACTATGACACACTACATGAAACGATGGATTATCGTGTACGACGCTCTATGTCGTTCACGATCCATGCCGACACCTTATGTTGCTGCGTCAGGCTAGAATCAGGCTGATATCGTGTAGTGTGAACCAGGCATTACTCTCTGAGCAGAGGATGGGATCAACCACTATATAACAGGGATGGTAAATTATTGTTATTGCCATGTTAATGCCAGCTTATCTTACTATATAATGACGAAAACTCTGTCAATCCATGTGAAATTTGGCACAGTGGTAGAGGGTCATGGGAGGATGCGAATGAAGCAATATTACATCAATTGGCCAAAGGGGGGCGCTATAGCAACCGATTGAAATCGCAAACTTTGAGTGGGCATATCTCAAGCCCCGTATGTTGCAGAGACATGAAACTTTGCACAGAGATGTCTCTCCTCATGAGGACCAAGTTTGCCTCAAGAACCCCTAACTTCTGGTGATATAGATTTTTCATTTTGATATTTTTTGAAAAATACTTAAAATCGATCTCTTCCCAGGAAGTTTGACCAATCTGCATGAAACTCAGTGAACATAATCTAGGGACCAATATCTAAAGTTCCCTCTTGGCAAAAGTTGGAAAACTTACTAACACTGAGCTTCTATAAGGCAATGAATATTGCGGAGGGCGTGGCTCATCACATAAAGGTGTATAACATCTCAAGGGTTTCACCGATCACCACACAACTTTGTAGGCATATGACCACACATAATCTGAGGGGACCCCTCCATTATTGACCCCATCAAACAAAATGGGGGTGCTAGAGAGCTAATTTCTTATCTAGGCCTAACCGCCATATCGATTTTTACTAAACTTGGTAGATATGTAGAACAGGACGCCTCAAGGTGACTGGAGAAATTTAACTCTAATTGGCAACTGGTTGGCGCTATAACAACAGAAAAATGCTTAAAAATGGCTAAAATGCGACAGATCGCTGTGGCTCCCCCTGTGGCAGAATGTCGTTGTTTTTGGAAACTGTCAGTGTGTCATTCTGCCAGTCAGTCATTCTGTCTGTCCCATGTTTGACAAGTGATACCATTATCCCACTATTGGCAGTGGTACTACTATATTTTCAATAAAGCAATTGTACTATCAAATTCACAAAAACTCTGTCTAAATACATTGCTCTTCTTAATGGGTTCAGTTGACTATTTAATCTGCAGTTTCCTATGACCTGTATCCCAAACACACACCATGTTAAACTGTACGTGGGCAACTGTGCACTCAATGGGTATGGACTAGTTTTTAATGTTTATAAGAGCTGCCGATGCGTATGTTATATGTCCTACTAGAGGCTGACACTGTTGTGTTACGTCATGTCCGTTGTGCCGCTTTTTACTCTGTGATAACGGCATGCTGTCTAAAATTACTCACTGGAGCAGCATGATGCTCCAGATGTTGTTTGGTTCTACGAAAAAATGCAAAAGCAGCATGAAAAAGATAATTTGTAGCAGCCAATACCATGACCTGTTTGTAAAAAGGGCTACTGATTGGGAGAAACAGAAAGTGAAAGGACTGGATTAATTAATTTGTGAATGAAAAAATGTATTTTTGTTAGAGAGGAGAGACTGGGAGCAGCCGAGGGGTGAGTATGCCATGACTTTGTTGTATTGATGGAATCCGTGTTGTGGAAATGCACAAGAGGGAATATTAAATGTAGGCAATTAGAAATAAAACCCTGTCTCTAATATGAACCATTTCCAAATAAAGGTCTGGTTTTCTCTGGCACTGAAGTAATTAAAGAGCCATCATTTGAGAATCTTGTCATCTAACTCTCAGCATTAAAGCAAAAACGTGTATTTTTCCAAAATGTCCAACTATCCCTTTAAGAGCATGTGAAAGTGAAAGTGTCAGCTACAAGAAAGATGTGGCAGATGGAGGGACTAAGTCTCTATTAGCAGAGCTGGGCTTGTTGAGTTGACTTTGTCCTGACTTGTCCTTCTCCTAACTCTTGTTCCAGTGAAGGGAGCCTGAATGGCACACACACACATAAACACACACAACCATAATCACAAACACAACCAACACACACTCTTCCTCCTGCATGGCAGGACATCATGAAAGCTTTTATCACACACTCCCACTGGTCAGCACTAAAGAGAGTGAATGAGTGCGACTGACCTTTTCAGATACACTAAATACCTGAGGCTTGCTTATGCACATGCTCATGTCCGTATCTGTGTGTGTGTGTGTGTGTGTGTGTGTGTGTGTGTGTGTGTGTGTGTGTGTGTGAGTAGAAGAATGAAAGAAAAGGAACGAGAGAGAGAGAGAGAGAGAGAGAGAAAGGGAGGTTTTCACCAGTGGTGCAGCTATCAGCACCAATACGCATCAAGCCAAAAGCAGCCCAGTCCTGATGTCATGGATGACCTTTACAAGATCAGACCTGCCACTTTAGTTACAGATCAGTCCAGGAAGAGGCACAGTCACAAACACCTCTACCGCACTTTACCAGCATCCCTCCATTCTCTATTTTCCAAAGTGTGTCCCACCTGTTAGTGTGTATGTTCCTGATCATGTGTGTTTGTTTCAAAGCAAAAATACTCTTGGGAGCTTTCTGACAAATATAAACCTGTAGGAGCAGCTGGAAGTCCACTTTAAGAATTTAAGGCATTAACAAAAGCTGTACTTTGGAATATCTGCAAAAGAAATCAATGTTAGAGCACTTAGGGCTCTTTCCCTCACATCTGTCGCAAATTATTGTATGTCTGACTGAAGAAAAGTATCTTAAGTCATGCACTTATAGTTAAGAACGGATAGGAATAAAAATACTGTCAAGAGTGGATAAATTGTATGCTGCTGCTTTTGCCTTAAACGCAGGTGGTACACTCACTTTCATCCAACAAACCTCTTCGCTCACAACAGCTAAGCGGCTACAGAGGTGCACTGCCTTGAGGTATCTTCCTGGGAGCTTTGTGTGATGCTGCTAGAAGATATAAGTTGGTCTGTTGTGTTGACGAGAGAGTATGGTATATCTGCAACAAGTCCACCGACACTGCATAGCCTACGGGGGGATGAGAGAGTGGAGATGAAAAGAGGCGGAAATCAGAGGGAGGAACAAACTCGCAAGTTTTCTTCCTCCTGAAAATAGCATGTGTCGAGTGAGTGACGCAGTGGCCTTTGAGATGAGGATACATCCCCCCTGAGACTGAGAGGGAGACAGGGAGGGAGATGGGGGAGGATCAGAGGAGGCTGCAGCTGTGCTTCGCAGCCTAGCTTGTTGACAGGTCATTGCCTCCGCAGGCTCAGAGTTGCACGTTGTTTCATCCCCATTTAAGCCTAATCACAAACATCCTGACAGCCCAGATTTCATTTTCTCATTTCCAAAAATCTTGTGAGAGAAACAAAGCCTGAATTTCATTTTATCTTCCCTCTTCTCAGATGCTGAGCCTGAACCAGCAAAGATTCGGAAATCCTATTAGAATCGCTGCAGCCAACAAACTTGTAAAGAGCCATGAAAGCAAGAGACCTCGTTAATGATGTGAGATTGCAGTACTATTTAATCATAATGATGAGAGATTAAAAAAAACAACGGTTTTCTTGGGACGTGATGGTAATTACAGCTTGTGTTAGAAATCTACAAAGGCATATTAAAGTGTTAACATGATCCCCTCTGTCTTTAAGATGTTTTGAAGAAAAGCTCCCTGAGGTCTTTTCTATGCGTTACAATAGACAGCCATAATCCTATGATCTATAAGCAGTGGTATAGATCACTATTACAAGTGATCTACTGATGAGACTCCACTATTGTGTCCCAAGGGCAAATTTATTTGGCATCTCCCACCAGCACTCATCACATAACCAACCACAATAAAGGACGTTATCATCCAAGGACCATCTCTCTCCTCCTCCCTCTCACAGTCATTAGCATAAGCTATGCACAGCAGTGTTTACCGCATATGACATCAGCTGTGATAGCAGTGAAATTGATTGCTATTTCAAGCTCTGTAGTAGGTTCCTGTGGGTAATTTGTGTGACTTTCCAGCAGCTGATTTTGATGAAGTGGTTTCTGTCTGGACCCAGGGACGACAGCTGCAGAATGTAGAATAGCTAGCTGGTGACCTGCGAGTGATGCACTGCCTCGCATCTATACTGTAGAGTGCATATTTGTGGAAACCAGCTCCTAATTAATGTGCAGAGTATCTAAGACTAACCAGTCCTGGGATCTGGTGTTGTAGTTGCTGACTTTGAAGGATGAGAGATATTACAACCACATCACTATATCGAAAATAGGACAATGAACAAACAGTGGTTGGGAACAGCCTGAATATGGCATGTAAGGATAGACCTCAAAATTGATTTATTTATTTGGATCCCCATTAGCCACTACCAGGGTAGCAAACACTCTTCCTGGGGTCCGAGCAAGGAAACATTACATCAACAAAAGAAAACAAAACAACATGGTTCAAGGTTTTCTCCGGGTGCTCCGGCTTCCTCCCACAGTCCAAAGACATGCAGGTTAATTGGTGACTCGAAATTGGCCATAGGTGTGAATGTGAGTGTGAATGGTTGTCTGTCTCTATGTGTCCGCCCTGTGACAGTCTGGCGACCTACCCAGGGTATACGCCGCCTCTCACCCAATGTCAGCTGGGATAGGCTCCACACAAAACATGTATTTTTTGAGAGGGGCTGCTGTTTTGTGCCATCAGATATTTCTTAAACCTCTTCTTAAAAACTATTGTACCTGTTAATATATAACGTCTGTTGGCAAACCATTTCATATTTTCATTCCTCAAATGTTGCCTTGCATTAGTTTTTGAAAACAGAAGTGAACAAACAACCTCGTGATGCATGCCTAGTGTTAATGTAATGGTTGTTACTACGATAAGAAAATTGATGGTGTAGGATATTCAAAATTTTAGACAGTAAAATAATTCTCATAAAAAGAGCAGAGAAATAACACTCTGGCCTTCAGTGATAAACCTAAGGTTACATTCATTCTGATGATGTTAGTTCTTCTTTTACAGTTCAGGCTGAGTCATGCCGCTCTATTCTGGACTAACTGTAGTTTTTCCAAGTCTTTATTTGAGGCACTTGTCCACATCACTGAACTGTAATGCAAATGAATAAGAGCTAATGTTTGAACAATGTGAGTGATGCACTGTTGTGGTAAGAGTTTAGCACATCTCTTAATAAGTGTCAGACGTCTGCCTGGAACTGCAACAGTTTTTACGCCTCTGTGCCAGTGACAGCTGTGGCCGTCTGTCCATCCCATTCTTGTACGATATCTCAAGAACACCTTAAGGGAGCCTCTACAAATCTGGCACAAACATCTACCTGGACTCAAGGATGAGCTGATTAGATTTTGATGGCCAAAGGTCAAAGTCGCTGTGACCTTACACCATCTCATTCTTATAAATGTGCTATCTAAAGAACACCTTGAGGGAATTTCTTCAAATGTGACACAAACATTAACTTGGATGGAAATATATACTGGTTAGAATTTGGTGGCTGAAGGTCAAGGTCAGTGTGACCTCACAAACATGGTTTTGGCCATAATTCAAGAATTCTCACTCTAATTATGACAAAACTTCACACAAATGTCTAATAGGATAAAAAATTTTAAATGATGACATTTTATATCAAAATGGTTAAAGGTCAACTTCACTGTGACATCATAATATTCTGCTTGAAACACTTCTCTGGCCATTATTCAGTGCCATATTTCAGGAACAGCAGGGGAGATTTTTGGTCAGATACTGAGTTGGTGACACTTATATTGAAACTGTGCTGATTGTATAGATCTGTTGTACTGGTGTGGGAAGCATCAATGTTTTCACAGACATGGCTTTAAGACTGTAAGAGAAACTTGACTGGTGTGAGGAGGCATTAAGTTGGAGGGTGGTAATTCTAGGTTCTATCTGTTTTGATTACCTCAGTCTGCTTCCCAAGATGTTTGATTTCCTCTACCTGTTCCACAGGTACTTCCTGTATAGACACATTTAGCTGTTGTTTATGATTAAGTGCAAAATGTTATCCAAACACAATAATTTCTCATTTGATACTGCTGGTAATACAGTGTTGTATCACTTGCATACATAAATGCTCTTGCTTGATTTAGAATAAAAGGAAGAAGGTGAAGATAGAGAAAAGTAATGGACCCAAACAGCTTCCTTGTGGTGCACCACATTGTAACTCACATTTGAACCATTATTAAAAACAAACTGTTTTCTATCAGACAAATAACTGTTGAACCAGCATATAGTGTGAGATGCAAATTTGTAACATTTTATTTTATTGTAAAACAATTTATTGTCTAATATATCATAAGTTGCACTGAAATGTAATAACACTGCTCCCACTAACTTTATATTTAACGCAATCATCTGTCATCTGTGTTAATGCTGTTTCCGCTGAGTGCCCCTCACGACAGCCATGCTGAAAATCAGTAGTTAAATTATTTTTTTTAAAATAAACTGTATTTGTTTGCAAACCATCTTTTCCAGCAGTTTGCTAAGAACTGGTAGCAGACTGGTTGGCTGTTTGTACCACTAAATCCCCTGCTGCATTTTATTTGCAAAGAAATTACTTTGGCCACTACCATGCTGAGGAGAAGACATTATTTTCTATGCTGGTGTTAAAGATGTGGCTGACAGTTCCAGCCAAACAGCTGGCCACCAATTTCAAGAGCTTCCCATTAAAATTATCCATCTCACCTGTTTTATGAGTGTTTATAGTTAATAATTGTTGCTCTGCTTGTTTTAGGTTTACTTTATTTAATTCAATTTTCAAAGAGGAATTGTCTGTCTTAAGTTGTTCAGTTCTGGGCTTATGATGGGGTATAATGCATAGATGGCATCTCCGAATCTTATTCGGGAAAGCACAAATAATGCAGTGGAAACAGATATTAGTTCTACTCAAAGGTACTTGTTATTTTTCCGGGAGAAAAATCAAGATTGACATGTCTGTGTGACAGCTATTGCATTTCTTCAAATCAATTATTATCATTGTGGGTGACCACAATATCAAAAATGCCCATTCTGTTTGCACCAAAGGACTTTGATTTCCCAACAAGTTGTTTTATTTACTAAACACTATTAACAAGTAAGATAGTTGTCCCCACACAGCAGGGAGCGGGCTGAGAGCTGACCATCGACACACAGGACTCATAGTTCCCAGACCTTTGGCTGCTAAATGCTGCACTATGTACCTTAGCTGGATACTAACTATTTGTTTCTACTGTTCAGCCATTGGAAGATACTGTGCGTTGGGTTTGACTGAACTTTTTCACTGAAAATAGCTGCCTGTTAGAAATGAGGCTGACTAAACCAAAACTGTCCAGTTGTGGGGCAAAAACCAAAACAATGAGCTAAAAGGCACTAAACCTCTCCAGGGGAACCGCAAACCTGAGTGATATTCCTCTGTTGGTTCGTCACCACGAGCAGTATCTTTCATATTACACAAAGTCATTGGATCTATGTTAATATAAAAATATTGATTGGTGCAGCTTTAACTTTTGATGTTGTGCAATATATAAATACATATCCTCAAACTAAAGAATCAACTGAATTTCAATGTAGCTTTAAGAATTTATCAAAAATATTAAATCACCAGCTTACACCCAATTTCTTTAACGTAGTGTTTCACACCAGTGGACGAGGTCATGACACTTCAAGCTCTAGAGCTTATTCAAACTTTTTTTCTTTTCAATTTAGTGACAGAGTAGTCTTCAAAGGGTGGAAAAGCTGATATTTGAACACAATCACATGAAAAAGGCAAAATCTGTGCAGGGTTGGATTAAGGGTGACTCTTAAATCCAGCTCAGCCAAGAGATTTATTAAATATTCCACATAATAGCACCTGGGAATAGCCAGTGCTGCAGCAACTACCTTAAATATTTTATCAACCATAAAAGTCAGTCAGCTGGTGTCTGGTAATGTGTATGCCCAAAGTATTGATCATAAAAGAAACACACAGCAGATGAAAATAAAACTCAAACTAAACTTTTAAGGACCATCTCTCATGTGTGCTAGTGTTTTTCCAGTCTATAGTACAGCTATGAAATATTCTATAAACAGTGTTTTACATGTCAAAAGAATATACCACTGGCAAATCCCCAGTGTGCCAAGCTGTGCTGTTAACTCTAACTCTATGCAAATTATCTGACAGGAAGTTGAGGTTTCAGAGAGAATATGCAAACAAAATCAAATATAAAGTAGCCACAAGAAGCCACTAGTGCAGACTGCGCACCACCAGGGTAAATAATTTAAGCTTGTTTCAGCATTTTACAATAGTTCTACACCTCAAGGACAGAATGCATCTACAGCTGAAAAGATGCCTGGTATGTTGCAGTTTGCCTTGTTGTCATGATGGTCTGTAGTCTGCGTGACCCGTGGTGGTCTGACACACTTTGGTGCCTCTTAAAAAACTGTTTTGTGAAGTTCAAATGGTTGAGCATTAATCATTCAGGGAAATATCCGTCCCTTTCTGTGTGTGCATCTTTGCCCAGGGTGCTGTTAGACCCCATTTATTGGGGCAACAGCAATATTTTGTTGTGGCCCAGTAAGTAAGTAAACAAGTTAATAAATAAATAAAGTTGAAGCTTATTCTTGATGAAACAAAATCTGTACTGATTTGTACCCAGGACAAGGCACAGAGAGGACTATTGAGGAGCAGGGCATGACTGGCCATCTGAAGCAGCGGGAGTTTTCCCCAACGAGTCCAGCAATACAAAATAAGGTCTGCTTAGCAGTCTCGCCATAGACTGTGTGTGTATCTTTCTCAAGTTTTCCGCATTCTAACTCTCATACTGTTCTGCACATGAACTGCTCAAGTTGGTCATGTACTCTGTTTAGATACTTTTTCAAGAATTAATGGTAAAAGATATGTTTTTTATTGTTATTATTATACTTTAAAATACATTTCAAGTGTTTCCCCACCATCACTTATTTACAAATCAAGCAGAGACAGAGCAACATTAGCAGTCATTCAAAGTCATGTTGTCCGGCCACAAGTGTGATATTCACTTGGGAAATATCTGGCTCTTTAGCCGCTAAATGCTCCACTGTGTTCAGCAGCTAGTTGCTAACTTTGTCTGTCAGCCAGTTAGTGCTGAGCAGGTTTATTAGATTTATTAGAGCTTTTCACAGAAAACAGCTGCCTGCTGCTGGTGGAAATGACTCTGATAAGAGTTTTGAGAGTGAATCAGAACATTAAAGTTGCCGCCCATAAACCCAAAAAAAAAGTTATTAGAACTTGAAATGCTCCATATGCTGAGGGGAACTGCAGAGCCGGTGATAATTATCTGTAGATTCATCACTGCGAAGCCACTTTTTTCATAGACAGACAGTTGTGTGATCATAAAAATATTGATTACACAAGCTTTAAAAAGGAAAGAAAAATATTTGTCTCCAGTTTTACCTTGTTGTTTATATGTCAGTATTGTGAAAATTAGGTTGGTGGGTGAATTAAATTTGCAGTCCCTGAGAGCACTGTTGAGTAGAAATTCCCTTTATATGTAGAATATATGTCTGTATTCTGAGCTTTTAATATTTGCAGTAATTGTGGTTTAGGTAATGTTTGCAATGCATACAGTTATTGTATGTGGCTAAATGGGATGTACTGCCAATTTTCAACCAGCTTTGTATCATAACAACGTTGGCAGGATGTACAACTGAACTGTGGTAAACTTTGTTGTGGAATAAAGAGACTCAAAACACATGACTGGACATTTGAGGGTTTACTTGGCAGAAAGCCAAAAGAATTGGCACATCATGATGATTTATAGTCTCACAAACAAGCAGTATCAGTTGACACACCTACAAGCTTTCCAATACACACATTAAAAGGTGCTTCCTGTCACTTAAGCTGCTGTTTCCTCGTATTCAGATAAGCAATGCTGAGAGCTATTGCTTCTTCTCACCATACCCAAATTTTTCAGTCATATCAGGTCATCTGGCTGGAGTCATGTAAGGTCATCTACACTGTTACTTCCCTTCATCTTACCAGCAGCCAGATCTCCCTGCTCATTTCTCAGCATCATTCCAGCAGATTTCCGCTGCCTTTAAGGCTGTTGCTTGAACTACAATTTGTTCGCCTACATTTTTGTATGCTGAGAGAGAGAGACCTGTTCCTCTTTCAAAAGCAGACCACACTCAGATCAACCGGTAAAACTAAGCAGTGCTGATCACATATGAACCAAGATTCTGTCACTGTGGTGCCTGTTCCCTCACCTAAAAAGTTGTCAGAAAACTATTTGAGATTAATTGTAATGTGAGAGCATTTGTTACCAGCCAGCCACCATATTGTTTCCTGGGTCAAAACAGACTCGGATTACGTCACCCACCAGGGGGAGCGCTGGTTAAGTACAGTTTAGTGCATTCTGGTAGTTGTAGGTTTTCTACCTCTTGAGCAAAGGCAAATGCAACAACTATCTGTCTCTGTTTTCTCTGGTCATAAACACCAGTGTGCATCTCTACTCTTTCCAGCAGTGAAATAATTCTTTAATTGCAAATAGCACAGACCCATGCACTCTTTATTTTGTTAGGTCACTCCTTCAGGTTGGGAGAGAGTTACTGCCTCAAGCGAGGGAGTTCAAGTATCTCGGGGTCTTGTTCAAGAGTGAGGGTAGAATGGAGCGTGAGCTGGATCAGCGGTTTGGTCCAGCTTCTGCAGTGATGTGGGTGCTGCAGCGGACCGTCGTGGTGAAGATTTACTGCTCCATCTACATCCCAACCCTCACTTATGGTCATGAGTTCTGGGTAGTGACCGAATGAATGAGATTGCGGATACAAGTGGCTGAAATTAGTTTCCTCTGTGGGGTGGCTGGGCTCTACCTTAGAGATAAGGTGAGGAGCTCGGACATCCGGAGGGAGCTTGGAGTAGAGCTGCTGCTTCTTTGCTTCGAAAGGGGTCAGTTGAGGTGATTCGGGCATCTGATCAGAATACCTCCTGGGTGCCTCCTGTAAGAAGGGTTTCAGGCATGTCATGATTACATATCTCATCTGGCCTGAAAACCCCTTGGGGTCCCCCAGGAGGGGCTGAAAAGCATTGCTGGGGTGCTTTGCTTGGCCTTGGCCCTGGATAAGTGGATGAAAATGGATGGATGGACTTTGCCCTGATTGACCAGTAAGAGTCACTAGATGCAGAAATTAGGACACGATCCCTCACTGGCTTCCCACCACAAAACACTGTCAACTGTGCTTGACGGGGCATCAAGCCAAAAGCATTTACTTTTTTCCCTCAGTGATGCTCAAATACCCAAAATATAAATTTAGGAAATTAAGAAACTGCATCAATCCAATTGAGACCAGAGTCACTGCAATGTAAACACAAATAAAACCTTATAGAACCTAACACAGATTCATGTCAGGGGCTTCACTGCTTTCTGTCTGTTTCAATAACATTATATAGTCCCCAAGGGAGTAAAGAGTGTGATTTACATGGCTGCATTACAGATTTTTTTCAGACACCAAATTCCAGCTGTAGGATTCATTAAGTACCCCAACATGGTGCTGTAGGCATAAAAATCACCATACGCTCGTATTTCAGTGAGGTGATTTCACATGCAGGTGCACAGATTTAGCCTGATTTAAAATATGCACTTAAATCTCACACACTTCCCATCATGGAGCACATTGTAGATGGTTGCATCAGATATGTCTCTTGATCAATCCCGAGAGCGGAGGAATGGCGTTGTCAGTATTGTATATGTTAGTATTTATGTGTATATGTATGAGGAGATTCATGAGGGCATGCATGAATGTATGTATGTGTGTGCAAGGATCCATATGCACGCATGCATGCGGCCATGCGGGCCTAGGAGCGGGTAATTACTGCACTGTGGTGAAACATCATTATTCACTCATCTGCCCACTAGCACCATCTGTCCTGCTGAGCACCACCTCATACACAATCAGCACTACACCAAGGACAACTCCACCCACACACACACCATCCATCTCCTCGAGCACTGGCTTACAGGACACCGCTCATCACTTCACCTTTCTCTCCATCTATCCTCTATCACTCTCCCCTCCATCCTTTTTTTCCCCTCTGTATACCGTCTATTCCCGTCCACGCTCGACGCTAGTAGGTTCTTCGGTTGCTCATTAAGTAATTGAATTCAGAACCGTTCTTGCAGAGTTTCATGTATCACTCTGATGTATCAAGACCTAAAGCCATATTTCAAGTTTTCAGTTTCACCTTTTAGCGTGCATTAGTCCAGATGAGATCATGAACAGTCAGCTTGTAAATTGGCAACGATGCACCCCAGCTACCGGTAGTTGACTACAAATAACTTCAAGACAAAATATGTGGTTAAAACCATAAGAAAAAAGAAAAAGCAGTGATAAAAGCGGGCAGGAGCAGCACAGTCGGTTGAGACAAATGGAGAACTTTGACTTTCGGAGCAAAGTGGGCAGAAAGAGGAAAAACCACAACTCAAACTCTGCAGGATACTCTTGCATGTATTGAAAATTTGCAGGCTGCAATTAAAACCCCGAGATGACTAAATCTATCCTAATGATGTGCCTTATTATGAGTATCCATTACTCTCCACTTGCTCCCCGTGCTCTGGTGGGAAAAAAAAGGAACTTTAATAGCAATTTGCAGTAATGCACCATGCCATAATTCTGACTCTGTCTGCTGGCTGCATCGATGGCCGGGTGTAATTGCCGTTTTACTCATAGCTGATGGATTAGAACATAAAGTAACAAGAGAGGAACAATCATGTCAAGGAGATGGATGGATGGGCGCATAGGAATGTGTGTGTGTGTGTGTGTGTGTGTGTGTGTGTGTGTGTGTGTGTGTGTGTGTGTGTGTGTCGGGGTCTGGTAGGGAGTTGGATAGATAAAGGCATCAAGCTGCAGATTTGGATTGCTTCTGGGAATTTATCCCATTTCCCGACGTTCTTCACCCAGTGTCATTCTGTACAATGTGAACAAACACACACACACAGATACACACACACACACACACACACACAAAAAGAGAGAGAGAGCCAAAGAAACCCTTCAACATAAAAAAGAAGTCCTAACTCAAACACATTTTATGATTTTCCAATTAATCTAGTCATTTTCAAAGCCAATGTGGTCAGATAGATCAAGGAGATGACATTTTTCTAAAGTGTGATTCATAGGTATTCGAGTGTCTCCCCCTCTTCCATCTCAAAGCCTTGAACTAAAGGCTAGTCTGCAGCACAGCTTTTAAGTTTCTTCCCTGTCAAATAAATTTGATTATCAAGGCCTTCCTGCTTTGCTGTTTCCCCGAGGTCAGATGTGAAAAAAAGCGGCGAGGGAGTGAAAAAAAAGAGAGTCAATGCAGTCATAAAATGCCACGCATTCAAGCATCAAGGCCTCATAAGCCGCAATATTCGGTATTTTTCAGAATAGTCTAGCTGCGCAAAGCATTGATAATAAGACAGCTATGCAGAGGCTAGTCATTCATCACTGCCATCGATTATAAAACACTGTAGCAGTTGTGGAAGAAAAGACCCTGAAGCCTTAAAGAACATCACAGTGACTCAATTATTATCTGCTTTTTCAATAAGCTTTAAATATTCTGCCTCAAAAGTATGCAGCGCTGTATTAGATTTCATCACAGTGCAGGTAATTTCATCCAGCAAAGTCGAACTGAACAAGCTACAGGTTGTCTGGATGGAGTCTGGACTAACATCCGGCCTGTCGATCCCCACTTTGTCCTGACGCACCCAGAAGATTAATGCTGCTTTAAAATCTACGGCTAGGTAAATAAATAAGAGGCCAGGGTAAATTAAAACTCTGATGCAATTACACCACCACTTCCAGTTAACCCCCTGGCAATTAACAAGCTGTCAGCTGGGATGGATAGGAGTTTGCATGGCAGCGCGGGAATGTGTGTTTGTGAGCCTGTGCGCATGTTTATGTGAGTGTGTGCGTATCCAGCTGGCCATATAACACCCCGCTGCTGATGCAAACTCAATACGCTTAATTAAACGGCACAGAAACTCTATCAGCATACTGAGAAAAAGCAGCAGGGCGCCACCATAAGTAAAAAGTACTCTTTTTGGAAAGGTCAGAGGTCATGAGTTTGACTTTGCCTTTGATACATGAATAAGGATGTCTGACAGCAGCCTGATAGAAATACACCTTGGATGAGACAAACGCATGCTTTGGAATGACAAGAGAAAAGATTGAATGGAATTGAGAAAGAAACAATCATGAGTGGAGATTCAACTCGAGCCAAGGATGAGTTAGAATCATACAATAGCGCTGATGCTCCAGTAATAGTCTTTTGCAATACATCAAAGGCTGCAGCTATTTGGCTAGAGAAAGGGAGAGAATGAGAAAAAAAGAGTGAAATAAAGAGAGAGGAGGGGGATGAGAGCAAGGTCTTGGCTTGGTTTCAGACACCCTGCAGTTTGTGTGTGTGTATGCGCGCGTGTGTGTACACCCATCCCTGGGGCCTAGCTTTAAGGAGCCATTAAAAGCCAGATACGAGCCAGGCTGACCTCCTTGCACTCCTAACGATTTTTGATGCCAGTGGAAAAAAGCAAAACATATCATCCCCCCTCACAGCCATATTGCTATCATAGCACTTTAATGAAAAAGAATGCAGGGTACTGTCCCAGAGGTCCCAGACAGATAGAAAGGTTAGAGTCTAGAGTTTAGGGGGAATTAGAGGGAGGGAGAGGCTCACAGGACATGGATGATGACATAGGACAACATCAGCTTCCTTAGGGAAGTCCTAGACAATATTTGACCTCCTCAGGCCAATGTTAAACACTGTCCAAACCAATGTCAAATGCCATTCCACACACATGCACACACTGGGTCTATGTGCACACATTCGCACACAATCAATCTTGAGCACAGCCATGCGGGGAGTAGCAGATCAATCGAGAATCAAGTGCAAGCATGAGCTATTTGCAAAACTCTCTCCTGCAAGGAAGGTAGGCAAACATGAAAAGTACGTCCTCCTTTGTAATGTGCATGCAGATGTACAAAAGTGCACGCGCACACACACACACACACACACACACACACACACACACACACACTGAACCCAGTCTCCCGTCCAATCAACGCAAAGCTAATTACTGTGTTTCAGTGGTGTTATTCCAGCGTGGAAGTCGCTCGCCTGTTGATGGCGTCTAGGCTTAAATTACTGCTTTAATTACTGATGCTAATGTTTTCCCTGCTATTAAACATTTATGCAAAGTGGCATCCGGAGATGTTCAATCCTTATCTTCACGGATCCCCAGGGGGCTGCGGGGCTGGAGGGGAGTGGTGAGGAGGCCAGGGACTGAGGTGGGAAAGTGCCGTCGCTGCAGTTCCAGTCGCTCCTCAACGGTAGTTCGTTGTAAAACACCGGCGCTGGCCTTTGGCTCCGGGCCCAGGGAGAGAAACATGACTTTACTGCTGCTGGAAGAAGTGTGCACCCTCACAAGCATATATATGCTCTCAGTAGTCCTGAGGGAATTAGACACACAGGGTGGGAGAGCAGAAAGGTTCTGTGGGGTGCTGGCTTCAGCTGAAGGCAGCAAGATAAAGGGCAAAGAGAAAAGGTGAGGTGGGAGGTGGACAAGGAAGAGGAAGTAGAAAAGTACTTACTGTGCATTACGTTGGTAGAAATAAGTCATATGAGAAGGCACTGAGAGGAAAGGAAGGAGAGTGGGCATAAAACCACAAAGAGATAGTAAGAGAAACAAAAGCATGATTACAGTAAGCCTGCAATTAGCACAGTTAATGCTAATCAGAGTTTTACAGACAACTTATCTTGGCCGTATGTTTCCCATAGTGACACTCTGGCTAAATCAATAACTCTGGTGTTCAATTACTATCCCCCACTGTTCACTATATTCATCCCCTTCTCTCTGTCTCTGCATAAGGAATGGAGACAATTAATTTATCAGGGTGACATTGCAGCTCAGTGCGAACGCCAGGCAAACTGCCCTCTCAGAGAGCTGTGTTAAGTTTGACAAACTTGATAAATGCATGCGGGCACTGCAATTCTCTAGATATCTTGAAACATAGTTTGCAACATATTTATTTCTTCCTTCCTGTGAAAACAAAAAACAGCTGATGTTGTCTTGATGTGAATAAAATATGAGAACTCCCCTGGACACAGACTACTTGCAGGGGTAGCTGTACAAGAGTTGACATAAAACACTAAAAGCAACAAAAAGCGTTGAATTCACCAGTGTCCTTACAGTAACCGCTCAATTGTTTCATTTTATTTGGATCAATTTTAGAGAGAATTCACTTGTTTTTTTTTCTTCAAAGTTCATGTCTGTGGTGTCTATGGTCCATTGGGTATCTGTTTATGATGCTTTCAAGTGTGTGTGTGTGTGTGTGTGTGTGTGTGTACTGCAGAGTATATACGTATGGATCTTTAGGGATGGTTATGTCAGTCATGGGGTCCAACACTGAAGTATCTCACATATGCCAGGAAATTATAGAGACATTCATGTCCCCCTCAGGATGAACTGCAATAACGCGTCTTATCCCCGAGCCTTTCATTTAGTGCAATCATCAGGTCAATATCTTAATGCAAAACTAATGACATTCCCACCAGCCTCAGGTGGAGGCTCCTTTACAGCAGCTATAGAACAGCTTTAATGTTGAGTGCTAATTAGTAAAAGTTAGCATGCAAACAAGCTAAACTTACATGGTTAACATTACATGTCAGCTTTATCACTGTGAGCATGTTAGCATTTTGACTTTTTAGCATTTAGCTTAATACACCGCTGGCCTAACTACCACCTGACACAAGTGCTAGCATGGCTGCAGACTCTGGTTGTGTGTTCAGGAGGCAAATTTTTGAGGGGACGCATACAAAGCCGATAAGCCATGAAAACCTGGAGGACATTAAAGCCTACAACATCTGAAAATCTCCTCCTGTTCTACTTGTCTTTTTTAAAATTATCCATATCAAACCTCCTGATTTTTGAGTAAAATAATTGAAAATGCTGAGTTTCAACAGCTGAACAACTTCTTGGCACTGAACAACTGTTTTGATGACTTCCAGTCTGCACTACATAACTGAGATTGCTCTTGAGTAGGTCTTTAATGGCATCCACTTAAGTACAAACATTGGTAGAATTTCAGTCTTAGTATTACTGGACCTCAGTGCTGTACTCAACACAGTTGACCACAAGATATAACTAGACTGACTGGCACAATACTAAACTGGTTTAAATTCTACATTCTACTTAAAGGATAGGGGCTAGCCTACTTTGCATCTATAGGTACATCGAAGCAGGCAAAAATGTCAAGTGGTGTCCCCCAAGGCTCCATTCTGGGGCCTTCTCTGTTTAAAATCTACATGCTTCCACTTGCTCAGATTATGGAAAATAACAAAAATAGGTTATCGTAATTATGCAGATGACAAACAAATTTATGTAGCCATATCGCCAGGATGCTATGTTCCAACACAAACACCGAGTAAGTGCACTGAACAAACAACAATTGGATGTGCCAAAATTTTCTTGAATTAAACTAAAACAAAACTGAGGGCCGAATTCACAAATAATGAACTGCGGCCGCTGATAGCACCTTGAATTGCGTCCTATTCACAAAGGATATTGCGCTAATGATATACCAGCGCAAACACGCCCACAAAGTTTGGCAGCTGAGTGCAGTTTGCCCCATGGCATTGCAATTAGCCACATGGCATGACATGGTAAGTGTTTGGCAAAGTAATGAATACTGTATACCCTCATGCAGTGATGTCTGCTGGTGAGTCAGTCTAACAGTGTCGGATGGGTTGAGGCTGTGGATTTGACCAAGTTTGACCACTTTATCACTATTCCCTCTCACTTGTAGCCGTTTTTTCGTTATCTTTTGAATTTAATATGAATTATGGAACCGTTTTTGTTCACATTTGTTTCCCCCGTTTCGTAAAATAAATTATTGAAAGAATTGCTTTTGAAGTGCATGACAGAAGTGCGTTTTGAGAACAACCGTAGACTGTCACCTGTTCAACACATCAGTATCTTCGGATGCCATTAAAGTAATAATGATTATAATAATAATGTCAAAACATTATTTACAGACTGATTTAACAGACGGTCACTGCTGCCACGATCACTGGAAAGTCTGGGCGAGAGGCTTCCACAGAGGAGTGCCCAGTTTGCACCAGCTTTCTAAAGACATTATTTACTTCACTCAAACTGCGTGTGGCTATTAGCGCTGGTGTTAGTAAATTAGATGTTGTTTATCAATGAGGCTCATTTGCAAAGGGAAAGGGGCAATTTTTGCGCCAAATATATGCATATTACCTTATTTAAATACGTGCAAATAACACCGGAGCACCGAGACGCAATCTGCTTGGCAGTGCAGTTAGTGGAGCATTTCACCCTTTGCATGTGCTTTGTGAATTAGAAGGTATCTGTTTTCCTCCATTTTTACCGGTTTAGTGGCCACAAAAGCCACGCAATCCTTTTGTGAATTCAGCCCTGAGTTGCTTTTGGAGCCAGGGAGTAACGATTAAAAGTCAGAGCTCAGCTTCAGCTGTTGTTGTTTAAACTGTTTAAAAACCACAGAAATCTTGGTGCAGTCACGAACTCAGAGCTGAATTTCAACAGCCAAATTAAGACCATCACAAAGTCTAGTCAACTATCACCTCATGAATATACCAAGGGTTAAAGGACCTACGTCTCAGCAGGATTTTGAAAAACTTGTCCATGCATTTATCTTCAGTAGACTTGAATACTGTCTTTACCTAAAAATCAATGAGACAGCTGCAGCTAATTCAGAATGTTGCTTGAGTCTTCACTAAGACCAAAAGAGTGGATCACTTCATTCTGGTTCTGAGGTCTTTATACTGACTTCCTGTCAGTCAAAGAATTTATTTCAAAATATTGGTGTTTACAAAGCACTGAATGGTTAAGGGCCCAAATACATTTCTGACCTTCTGCTACACTATGAACCATCGAGACCTCTCAGGTAGTCTGAGACAATTCTGCTTTGTATCCCCAGATTTAAAAACAAACATAGTGAGGCAGCGTTCAGTTTTTATTCACCACATACCACAACAAACTCCCAGAAAGCTGCAGGTCTGCTCCAACTCTCACTTCTTTTAAATCAAGGCTGAAAACTTTTCTGTTTGCTGCTGCCTTTTATTAAATCAAATAATTCATTTCTTACACTGCACTGTAACTTTTATTCTTGTATTTTATACCTGTCCTATTCTATTTCAACCTGTTTGTATTTGCTATTCTCGTGGCTCCTTAATGACTCTTTTAATTGTCCTTTATTTTGCGCTTTGTATGTAAAGCACTTTGATTGCCCTGTTGCTGAAATGCGTTATATAAATAAACTCGCCTTGCATTGCCTTATAAAGTCAATGGAACGACACGATTAGACAAAGTCGCCCAGGGTGGTGCGAACGATGCGACTGCACAAGTTCAAAGTGTTTCAGTTTGATCAAAAAATGTTCCACCTATCCCAGGGCTTTTTGAGTCTGCTTCATAAACGAACAGAGGAGAGAGGGGAAAGGAGAGAGACTGAAGGTAAATAACAGAAAGAAGTGGAGTCTCTGGTGAGTGTTGAGTTCAGTCAGAGGCTGAGCTAAGCACACACACTCCCACACACATACTTAGTGAGTGTGTCGCTAGCTAGCTTGCAGCTAACGTCTGTACAGTTGGTATATTGCCTGTTTGGGGCGAATAAACACAGACTGCACAAATGGTCCAGCAGTCAAATTCACATGAATGATGCAGGAAGGAAATTTGCTTTGCTCTCTGTTTGAACACACTTTGCCTTGTTTTATTTAAATTTCAGTGACATTTCCTCGTTTTTACATTTGCATATTACTCAGGTTGTGGTTGTGTGTGTGTGTGTGTGTGTGTGTGTGTGTGTGTGTGTGTGTGTGTGTGTGCACAGAATGTCAAGGTTAGCATTACTAAATAAAATAAAGCCTGATGGAGTACATTCTGTCTGGGTCATTCCTGTTGTGCAGCAACATTTTAGCCTTCGTAACGTCTGAAAAAAAAGGATGGATTTTTCATGTTTGTAGCATGATATAAGAATAGTGATATGTTAAACTGTCAGGAAAAGATTTTAGCCATCTCAGGCACTCAAATAATAATCCTTGTGGGTGGACTGGTTTAAATTGGTGTATTGGTCTCCAGGCTTAACAGGGTAATTTTAGGCTAAATTAGCCTTGCCAGTGTAAGTGACCCAGATTTAGCTAGCTTACCTTGGAAACAGGAACAGAGCGGAAAATGACTTCAGGGACACACACAGTAATGATTAAAATGAAAATGAATGAAAATGGTAAAAATGCATAAAAACAAATACTATGGTTGTTCCTATACATGTATATATATATATATAACACATAACACATTTTTTTATGGCATTAAACGCATGCTGCCATTTTCACCACCTGTCTTTTAGAAGCAACAGATGGCTAAGTTTTGAAGCTAGAGTGAAAATACTAGTATCATACATGAAATACAGTACAGGCCAAAAGTTTGGACACACCTTCTCATTCAATGCGTTTTCTTTATTTTCATGACTATTTACATTGTAGATTCTCACTGAAGGCATCAAAACTATCAATGAACACATGTGGAGTTATGTACTTAACAAAAAAAGGTGAAATAACTGAAAACATGTTTTATATTCTAGTTTCTTCAAAATAGCCACCCTTTGCTCTGATTACTGCTTTGCACACTCTTGGCATTCTCTCCATGAGCTTCAAGAGGTAGTCACCTGAAATGGTTTTCCAACAGTCTTGAAGGAGTTCCCAGAGGTGTTTAGCACTTGTCGGCCCCTTTGCCTTCACTCTGCGGTCCAGCTCACCCCAAACCATCTCGACTGGGTTCAGGTCCGGTGACTGTGGAGGCCAGGTCATCTGCCGCAGCACTCCATCACTCTCCTTCTTGGTCAAATAGCCCTTACACAGCCTGGAGGTGTGTTTGGGGTCATTGTCCTGTTGAAAAATAAATGATCGTCCAACTAAACGCAAACCGGATGGGATGGCATGTCGCTGCAGGATGCTGTGGTAGCCATGCTGGTTCAGTGTGCCTTCAATTTTGAATAAATCCCCAACAGTGTCACCAGCAAAACACCCCACACCATCACACCTCCTCCTCCATGCTTCACAGTGGGAACCAGGTGGAATCCATCCGTTCACCTTTTCTGCGTCTCACAAAGACACGGCGGTTGGAACCAAAGATCTCAAATTTGGACTCATCAGACCAAAGCACAGATTTCCACTGGTCTAATGTCCATTCCTTGTGTTTCTTGGCCCAAACAAATCTCTTCTGCTTGTTGCCTCTCCTTAGCAGTGGTTTCCTAGCAGCTATTTGACCATGAAGGCCTGATTCGCGCAGTCTCCTCTTAACAGTTGTTCTAGAGATGGGTCTGCTGCTAGAACTCTGTGTGGCATTCATCTGGTCTCTGATCTGAGCTGCTGTTAACTTGCGATTTCTGAGGCTGGTGACTCGGATGAACTTATCCTCAGAAGCAGAGGTGACTCTTGGTCTTCCTTTCCTGGGTCGGTCCTCATGTGCCAGTTTCGTTGTAGCGCTTGATGGTTTTTGCGATTCCACTTGGGGACACATTTAAAGTTTTTGCAATTTTCCGGACTGACTGACCTTCATTTCTTAAAGTAATGATGACCACTCGTTTTTCTTTAGTTAGCTGATTGGTTCTTGCCATAATATGAATTTTAACAGTTGTCCAATAGGGCTGTCGGCTGTGTATTAACCTGACTTCTGCACAACACAACTGATGGTCCCAACCCCATTGATAAAGCAAGAAATTCCACTAATTAACCCTGATAAGGCACACCTGTGAAGTGGAAACCATTTCAGGTGACTACCTCTTGAAGCTCATGGAGAGAATGCCAAGAGTGTGCAAAGCAGTAATCAGAGCAAAGGGTGGCTATTTTGAAGAAACTAGAATATAAAACATGTTTTCAGTTATTTCACTTTTTTTTCTTAAGTACATAACTCCACATGTGTTCATTCATAGTTTTGATGCCTTCAGTGAGAATCTACAATGTAAATAGTCATGAAAATAAAGAAAACGCATTGAATGAGAAGGTGTGTCCAAACTTTTGGCCTGTACTGTATATACTGGTATCATATATCACAAATGAAACTAAGACCTAAGGAATCCAGTGGTAGTTTTTTCAGGAAGGGGAAAATAACGCTTGTTAGGCTAAATTTTGTCGAGGAAAAAACAGCATGGCCATTTTCACAGAGGTCCCTTGAACTCTCACCTCAAGACATCTGAATAAAAATGGATTCTGTGGGAACCACAAGTCTCCCCTTTACAGACATGTCCACTTTATGTAAGTCCATAAAGTTTGGGGCAAAAACAATGCACTATTTGCATGCAATGTTTATTACAGATTTATGACACACAGTGAGATACATCTCATCGTAACCTTCAGGTTTCCAGCTTTCAGGTGATATATACCACTTCTGTGTAGCATATACTGTTGACCTGCTATCTCCTCGAAAAGATCCGCTGTACACTCCCCCCAAAAAGACAAAAATCAGTCTACAGTGGGTCTCTGTGGGTTGATTGTGTGCTGCTATTTTGTCTTTTTCGACCACACTGTTGTAGCAGTGCTGCACTGATCTGAAGAAAATAAATCCAAAAGTCAAGCTCATAAAGTAAATTTCTTTGCATTGGTTTCCCAATCAAAACACCCTGATAAGAACTGCTTGACTTTGTTTATACAGACTTCAAAACTGTTTTGAAATGCAAAATTATGGAATTTTAAACCTGCAATTGAAAAGGCTGCTTAACTAGTGAAATTCAGTTATTAATCACAATTTTAAAAATTAATTGTTTGACAGCCCTACTATATATAGTGTGGGTGTGGGTGTGTATAGAAAGAGAGACATATGGCCATTTGTAGATTGTTTAGGCTACTCATCGCACGTTACCTTGAATTCATGAAGAAAACTTAATCTTTGCCACATACCATCTCCATGAAGTGGAATTAACAGGGACTGTGTTTAACAGCAGCAAAGCTATATTTCTCCAACAACTCCTGGAGTATAATTCGACTTTCATCCAATCAGGGCACGCACTAGCTCACCCTGTAGAGCAGGTACCCCATGTGCAAAGGCTCTGTCCATGCTGCAGCGGCCACAGGTTCAATTCCAACGCTTATCATCCCTCTATCGCCCTCCTTCACACTGTCCTATCCAAAAAAGGCCCCCAAAAAAGTTTTATTTATCCATCCATGCTCAGTACTTCCCAAGCACATGCATTTACACTAAAACATCACAATTTAAAACCTGTCATTACAAACAGTCCCATGCATGGCCAAGAAGTGCACCAAGGTACGCACATGAACTCTGCTCAAGCTGAGCTCATACGCACGCATACTACGGCATGCTCAGAACACACTACTCGCAGGCAGAAATGTTTTGTAACATTTTTAGCAAAAATGCTTGTGTTTGGGAAGTGCTGAGCATACAAATGGATAAATATGACCTTGCTTGCAGTGCAAATTGTTGGTGTTTGTGAACAGATTTTTGATAGTGTTTTGCTGGCGTTAAACGTGGCCCCCAGTGACTCTAATTTGTGAAGAAGGTTCATCTTTTTTGGATTCTTCGTTCATTGGAGGCTTGCCCGACTTCAACGTAACACAAAGTGAGCAATAGACAAATTGTCGTAATGCAAGTGAAGTATTCCTTTGTAGAGGCTGATTACTTTGCGTTGCAGGGACATGGTAATACCAAGCACATGCACCAAAATAGCTCAGTAAATGTGCATTATTCTGTGTTTATGTGGTAAAGAAGGCCTTAATCTGTGACTAAGACGTTTATCATAAATATTTGACTCAGTTTAAAGAAAATATGAGTAAGCATTTCACAGGGACAAAATGTTGCTCTGTTACAGGAATGATCCAGCTTATGCTGTGCATCCATCACCAACCCTTATCAGTATCACAGCACCATTTATTGGCATCATTTTGATGCATAACAGTAAATGAGTGGCCCTTGTTTAAAATCTAAACATATCAGGCAGCAGTATTGGAATTCACTACATATTGAAAGTAGCTACATTGCAGCATTTAATATTCAACTGGATGTGAAGTTAAATTTTGACATTAATATTCAGGGTTTGTTACCTTAATTAGGAGTCCTACCGTATAATTATCAAATCATTTAAATATAGCGTTCTGAAGTGTTTTATTTCACTCACCGCAGGGAGGGCTCAGGCTGAAAAACCCCTTAAATTCCTCAATCATCCTCTCCATCACCTCCCTGAGCCCTTACTAATGTTTCTTCTCCACCCAAAGAGCACTCCCTGAATCTTACTGCTTGTTGTTTCTCAATCGAGAATGCGGTTTCATTTTCTGGAACACATCTTCACATCACTCTCTGTGTGCGCTTACAATAACATGAGCAAGAATGTACGCTATATGGTAGTATGATAGATAATAGAATTCCACTGTGTGTGTGTGTGTGTGTGTGTGTGTGTGTGTGTATCCAGTGAAAGGCTATTTCAGACCCAACAAAAACAGAGAATTGTGCTGACAGAAAGGAAATCTCTTTTGTGTTGGACTGGAACAAAGTTTGTTTCCACGGGCCTCAAGAAGTGCTGAGCACAGAAGAAGAAGGAGCCTCTCTTCACAGCCTAAAGCTTGCATAGCCAGTGTTCTACCTGCCTGTATCCATTCCTCCTTCCCCAAATAATACATGTGGACTTCCAGCGACACAGCAAGGGAAATCCAGTCCAGTCTGGTCCAATCCTGTCTTGCGTGGCTTGGCAAAGGGTTCACAGTCTACTCAGCTCTGCACAGCTTGGCAAACGGGCAGCATCTTGTGCTCACCAGTGCTGGGTCACAATGCAGCATGTTTGCATCAGATGAGAAGAACGAAGCAAGAATTCTTGTTTTCTGTAGTAGCAGTTTGATCTCACCTGCATGTAGCTACTTGTAGGTGCAGGCATGTGTGCATATGTGTGGGCAGAAAGCACAATAAAGAAAATTTGTTTTAGGCAAGGCTGTTAAAAATGGTAGTTTATCATTACTTCAGCTCTGTTTTCTTTATTGGATTTTACTTGTGTCGCTGTTTCACTGCCTACCCCATCAATTACCCCCCAGGTATGATTAAATTGGATTGCGCTGTGATATTGCGTTATGTCCTAGTGTTGTTTCATGGCGTGTCATTAAATGACTGGTGATCCTCCGCAGTCCTCAGTTAACCACTTATGAGTCTGCAGGAACACTCCAGTGCGGTCAGTCGAGACGTGGATCACTGAGAAAAGGGGGAGAGAGAAAGAAATAACTTACGCCAGTGGTACATGATCAGAATATTTCTGTCCCTTTCCTGTCAACTGATTCTAAGTGAGCCAATAAGGTTGCTTCCTGATGAAGCCATTTGCATCTGTAAGCTGTAAAGGCTGGGATTTCTTTTGTGCATGCACTTCCTTATTACTATGCACTATAGCATCACTGAATCCCAAGTCAGTGGATGCTCTACTGTAAGGAGATATATTGTGAGAAATCAAGCTTATGTATATAGAATAAAAAAGTGGAGAGTGTTTTTTTATCCCCCATCTATGAGGAATACAGTGAGTTAGTCCAAGAAATAATTATGCAGAAAGGCCTCTGTGCATCAGCCTCAACTAAATCCCTCCACTGGTACTCATTACCTCTCAGATGCAAACATATAGGCACACACACAACACATACACAATAGTGTTTGTATTTACCATAGATTTCTGAGCACAGCGCTTTGATTTCTCCCCGCTATTCTCTAGAGTTGTGTTTTCAGAGGGAGTGGAGTCAGCCTCTCAGGAGGGATTCAGAAGTTCACCAAAGCATCCCCAAATAAAGGAGCTCAAGTCTGAGAAGACTGTTTAAGTACAAACAAGATAACAGAGGCACCATAGGTGCAAGCAGAGAGAATCTAGGGCCTTAATAGAGGCAACACAGTGAGAAACTGTTTTCATATTTTAAATTGTATACACGTGGTTCTGTTACAGGATAAGTGGTGTATTTCTAGAGATATTTTTCACATACAGTGTTCATCAAAATGTGCCAGATCTATTTCAGACGACAGTTTTGCTCAGTGCACCCACCCACATTGCTATACAGTACAGCTATACAGCCTGCTGGAGTGATATAGATGAAGTCAAGTCCGTTATCCCCCTCCCTATTCAGAAGTTATAAAACTGACCTTAACTAATGATTTCTGGTAACCCCTGGTAAATGTCACCAGGGGAATGGACTTCTTTTACTGGCAGCTGGATCTATATGTGTGTCAAATGTCAGGGAAGGTACAAACGTAGGCATGCGTGTTTGTCCGTGCATGTGTGCTTTTGTGTGTGCGCTCTGTCAGACGGTGACCTCCTGCAGCCCCGAGCTGAAAGCGCATCCTCAGCAGAACCGCAAGAACGGTGTGAGAAGCCGAGTCTGCAGAATGCTCATAGTTTACACACACATACAGGCTCAAGATTTAGAGCATTAAATAACACACACACAGGCGTACACACGCACGCCCGCGTACACACACACACACAGTACACATATATACTGTTGGGGGGCTATGTTTTACACTTTCTCAGCAACATTTATCTCTGCTTTATTTCAGGTGATAAAGCCCCCTGATATAACTCAAAGGGGCAGACAGTAGGACAGCATGTAAATGCAGCCATGAAAATGAAAACTGGGCTTCTGCAGAATTTCAACTGCCCCCAAAAGAATCGAGGTGCTCCACCGGCAGGAGATATATAACCGCTGCTATACCTTCTGCGTCAGCCTCTGCCAACTTGGTTATGCAAAATGTATGCAGATGGGAGTAGTTATTAGAGCCTCTTAAAAAAGAGTGCTAATTGAGTATTAATACTTTCGACAACTGTTGTTGACTCATCGTTTTGACTTTGATTAGGCCAAAATGTCATAATACATTTGTGGTTAATGCCATGGATGGATTCCTGAACAGGCCTACCAGGCATAGACCCAGGGGCCGAAAGGGTCAGGGCCCCCTGAGCCCTCACCTGCAAAATGTTACTCAGTTTAACATGTTGATCAGAAAGAGGCTCAAAATGAAAACAAAGAGATGCAAAGGAACTACAAAGAGACACAAAATGACAAAAAAAACAAATAGACCTCAAATTGATAAAAACTGACCTTAAGGGAGACGCAAAAAAAACAGCAAGGTCATGCAAGGAAATACAAAGAGACATACGACTACAACAAGACACAAAATGACACTGAAGAGATGCAAACAAACTACAAAGACACACAGAATGACTACAAAGAGACACATGACTACAAAGAGACACTAATTGACCTTTAGAGAGACACAAAACAACAGCAAGGTCATGCAAAGAAATACAAAAAGACACATGACTACAAAGAGACACAAAATGACAATAAAGAGATGCAAAGGAACTAAAAAGGGACACAAAATGACAAGGGGAAAAAAAATATGTATATATATATATATATATACCTCAAAGGGACACAAATTGACCTTTAAAGAGACACAAAGCTACAACAAAGTCATGCAAAGGAAATACAAATGACTACAAAGAGACACAAAAAAGGACCTCAAAGAGATGAGAAAGGAACTACAAAGACACACAGAATGACAGCAAAGAGGCACAAAATGACAAAAAAAACCTCAAAGAGACACAAATTGACCTTTAAGAGACACAAAAAACAACAAAGTCATGCAAAAAAATACAAAAAGACACAAAAAAGGACCTCGAAGAGATACAAAGGAACTACAAAGACACTCAAAATGACAAAAAAAAAAACAAATACACCTCAAAGACACACGTTGACCTTTAAAGCAAAGTAAAACAACAACGAAGTCGTGCAAAGGAAATACAAATAAACACATGACTACAAAGAGACACAAAACAATCTACAAAAAACACACACAACACAAAGACACAAAGAGAGACAAAACCTCAAAAAATGCCTAAAACTACAAAAAGATGCAGAACAACACCAAAAAGGGTCAAAACCAGCATAAAGTCTGTGTGACTTGTTTCTGTGTAGGAGAGATGGTGTGTGTCTGTCCCCAGGGGCCCATTGTCTCGTAATCCGCACATGGTAAATGCAGACTCGAATCGACCCCATGGTTCGAGATAACTATTTTAATGCGTATTCCATTTTAAAATCATAGTTGTAATGTCTCGGCAGGACAACAAAGGTCACAGCGTTTTGGTATGGACCAACATGACTGACTCAAGCCATCTGCATGCGGCTCATGAGGTTGGGGTGCGGGTGTCTCGAGGACTCATTGTTTGTTTCCTGCAGCATATGTCACTTTGCCAACTGGAAAATGTAAAATCATGGAGCCGATGAGCTCATAAAATCCCGCTCCCACAGGTGTTCTATAAAGTTGTTGTTGCAGAGGCTGAGTGTTTTATACTAGGAAGGTAACCTTCCATCAAGACACTAACAGTCCCGCTGAGATTCACAAGGACGAGCAGGTCACAAGAGGAGCCAATAAACGCTGTCTTATCTCTAGGTGAATGCTCAAATAAAATCTGCTGGGCTGCATAGATTTTGTGATTTCATGAGGTCATGACCTGTGTGTTTACACCTTTAAAAATTGGTTATATCCCTGATTGGTTATAGGGTCTTATTTTAAAGTACCCAATTATCTGAGCAGATTATGAGACGTTTTGTAATATATCTGCCTTTCACCGTAACCTCTGTCTACAGCATTTATTTAATCAACTACTCAGTCACATGATGACACAGCGCAATAAAGCTGATCAAGCCCATTTAATCTGCGGACCAGCAGGAGGTATAACTAGCAGAATCTGTCTTTTCCATCTGACACCCTCTGACCTCATGGCTGCCCTGCTGTCTGCATAATGAGAGAAGGATGAGGTAAGAGGACAGTTTAACAACGGGAGCTGGCCCGGCCGTGTTTATGGTGACCACATGACATCACTAGTTTTATTTAGATTAATTCAACACCATCCGTCACAGTTATAGAGGAAGGAATTAAAGGTGACACTCACCTTAAATCCTGATTTTAATTAAAGTGGGGGTTGAAAGTGAAGTGGGTGGACAAGAGGGAGAGGAGGCTCCAGGCAGGATGAAAGTTTAAATATCCGACAAATCACTGATGGCAATGGATATATTATTAGAAACATAAATAACTGTATCGTATGAAGTTGTTGTTTATAATGTATCTGCAAACAAATTCAGTGACTTGTCAACAAATCAACAACAATCCATAAATACAGACTTCACTTGCCTGTCTGTGGCACAATAGGTCACAATATACAAGTTTCAGTTTTATTTTTCCAAAAACAGCTGTAATAGCAAACACTGCAGCTGCACATATTAATATTTTATACTTACAATGGAAATTAGCATGTGTAATGAGAAAAGTGTTCCTCTTAGTAACAAACCTACAAAAACGTATCACCCAGCTCTGCAGTTAAAGCATTTTAGTGTCTTTATGTCCCTCAGTAGTTGGTGGAGACCAAAACAGAGGGAAAATTTTCCACTTAAATTCAATTTGTGACTTAAAATCAATGCTAATGTCACTCAGTGTCAAGTGTAAGCAGTTAATTTTAGCTACACAGGTACTACTTGTTCGAATAAATTCAGAAATAGTCTCTTAATGGGATTTAAAGATAAGATAAGATAAGATAAGATAAGATAAGATAAGATACACCTTTATTGATCCCACAATTGAGAAATTCCAGAAAACCATAGCCATTTCATACTTGTATGTAAGGTTTCAACAAGGACATGGTTACATGCTTTAAAAGTAAAAATAAAACACTTTATTCTCATCTCGCTGCCTGTGCTGAAAGACCTGTATTTATGCTTAGTCTGAAACGCTCCGTTTAGAGCTTGTTTCTTTAAGCCCCCCTCCCAAAATAACCCAGTCTGCTCTGACTAGTCAGTGTTTCCAGGTCTTCTGTATCTCTGTGTCTCTGCACTATCATTGCAGCCGAGACTGTAACAAACAATAGCGTCACTTTCAACTGTGAAAAATGACCAATAATAGCTTCTAAGATCCAAAATCGGGAATTCATTTTGGCAACAAAAGCCCCTTTTACACTGCCAGATTTTCCACGAATGTTGGGCCGTTTTGGCGTCAATCTGCGAGCGTTTAGACACACAGAGCCGGATTGGCGAGTTGATCCGAGGAGCCAAATTTTCCACCTCGTAGGGTAGACATATTGGCGGAACCCTTTTAATTTAAACAAACCAAGGCGGCCTTCTGCAACGGGAGGGGCTGTTGATGACTTGTGGAAGGAGCTGTTGATGACGCCGTACGTGCGACCCACTGGGGGTGGATAAACAGGAAACAGCTGGTAGCAGGAATGAGCGGCTAGTACTAGTAGCAAGAGGGAAACACAAACCTGACAGACACTGTAAAGATGAGCAACTGGGGAGACAAGGAATTGCGAGCCTTCCTTGTCCTTACAAACGAAGAGGCCATTAACCACCAAGTGACGGGGACGGTGAAGAACAGGCCGATTTACGCGAGAATTGCCGCCTGACCAGCTGCGGCTTCCCCCCCACGTCACTGTTTACATCACACGCTGAGCTACACGTTTTGTTACTTGCTCACGCCCCCCATTGCCCCGAAAAAGGCGCATTCTGTATAAACAAAAGTAGATAGGTGGTATTTTGCCGCACTCCCTGATTTTGTTTTTATACTGCCAATGCTGAAAGAAGACTTGGGCTTTCCTGCAAATTTGCACAATTCCTTTTTAAAAAGGGCTTATGATGTCATATTGTAGAAAAAAGTATTCAGTACAGTCTGAAGCCTGAGATTTCTAGGGTTTGCTTTTACATATGTTATTATCATTTTCTTTAAAAAGTTAGCAGGACAAGTTGATTAAGATATATGTAATATCAATATTTTAGATATTTTAGATATAGATTTATTTTTTGTACAGCATAAATAATTGGTAACATATACAGTACAGGCCAAAAGTTTGGACACACCTTCTCATTCAATGCGTTTTCTTTATTTTCATGACTATTTACATTGTAGATTCTCACTGAAGGCATCAAAACTATGAATGAACACATGTGGAGTTATGTACTTAACAAAAAAAAGGTGAAATAACTGAAAACATGTTTTATATTCTAGTTTCTTCAAAATAGCCACCCTTTGCTCTGATTACTGCTTTGCACACTCTTGGCATTCTCTCCATGAGCTTCAAGAGGTAGTCACCTGAAATGGTTTCCACTTCACAGGTGTGCCTTATCAGGGTTAATTAGTGGAATTTCTTGCTTTATCAATGGGGTTGGGACCATCAGTTGTGTTGTGCAGAAGTCAGGTTAATACACAGCCGACAGCCCTATTGGACAACTGTTAAAATTCATATTATGGCAAGAACCAATCAGCTAACTAAAGAAAAACGAGTGGCCATCATTACTTTAAGAAATGAAGGTCAGTCAGTCTGGAAAATTGCAAAAACTTTAAATGTGTCCCCAAGTGGAGTCGCAAAAACCATCAAGTGCTACAACGAAACTGGCACACATGAGGACCGACCCAGGAAAGGAAGACCAAGAGTCACCTCTGCTTCTGAGGATAAGTTCATCCAAGTCACCAGCCTCAGAAATCGCAAGTTAACAGCAGCTCAGATCAGAGACCAGATGAATGCCACACAGAGTTCTAGCAGCAGACCCATCTCTAGAACAACTGTTAAGAGGAGACTGCGCGAATCAGGCCTTCATGGTCAAATAGCTGCTAGGAAACCACTGCTAAGGAGAGGCAACAAGCAGAAGAGATTTGTTTGGGCCAAGAAACACAAGGAATGGACATTAGACCAGTGGAAATCTGTGCTTTGGTCTGATGAGTCCAAATTTGAGATCTTTGGTTCCAACCGCCGTGTCTTTGTGAGACGCAGAAAAGGTGAACGGATGGATTCCACATGCCTGGTTCCCACTGTGAAGCATGGAGGAGGAGGTGTGATGGTGTGGGGTGTTTTGCTGGTGACACTGTTGGAGATTTATTCAAAATTGAAGGCACACTGAACCAGCATGGCTACCACAGCATCCTGCAGCGACATGCCATCCCATCCGGTTTGCGTTTAGTTGGACGATCATTTATTTTTCAACAGGACAATGACCCCAAACACACCTCCAGGCTGTGTAAGGCTATTTGACCAAGAAGGAGAGTGATGGAGTGCTGCGGCAGATGACCTGGCCTCCACAGTCACCGGACCTGAACCCAATCCAGATGGTTTGGGGTGAGCTGGACCGCAGAGTGAAGGCAAAGGGACCAACAAGTGCTAAACACCTCTGGGAACTCCTTCAAGACTGTTGGAAAACCATTTCAGGTGACTACCTCTTGAAGCTCATGGAGAGAATGCCAAGAGTGTGCAAAGCAGTAATCAGAGCAAAGGGTGGCTATTTTGAAGAAACTAGAATATAAAACATGTTTTCAGTTATTTCACCTTTTTTTGTTAAGTACATAACTCCACATGTGTTCATTGATAGTTTTGATGCCTTCAGTGAGAATCTACAATGTAAATAGTCATGAAAATAAAGAAAACGCATTGAATGAGAAGGTGTGTCCAAACTTTTGGCCTGTACTGTATATATATATATACATATATATATTTACATGGGTTATTTTTGTGTGATAAAGTTAAATGGTAATAAAAACTGTATATTTAGAGAAGTCTAAGGTATAGGTTTATCAATATCTGGAAGATGTCTGTTTCTTTTCACTCAGTGACTCAAGGAGGATGGGTGGGATTTAATGAGTTTATACTTCTCCCCGCTTCTCAGATATGTAAATCAAACTAACTATACACTGACGTTGACATGTGCCTTACAATATACTTTTCATTATTTGTAAATATTACTTTCTGTCTGTCGGTCTGCTTGTTGTTCGTTCATGTCTTTTTTTGTACATGTTCGAAATAAATAGATGAAAAATAAAATAGAAAAAACCCTGGTCATGTTTAACATGGACATCCATCACTGTAACAATATATATATATAAGACACAGAACACAGACAAGCATAATAAGTCCCTTTTAAAATGATTTTTTTCCAGTGTCATTGCATTCAAAGTTTGCTCTCAAAGTTCAAATTCAAAAACAAAGATGTCCTTGGTTCACTTTGAGAGTGCTGCCATTAAACCATTCAATTACCAAACGCTAAAATTTTAATATTTCTCCTTCCTATGATATGAAATAGCCCCCCCCCCCCATAAATGGATATGTGCTTAGGCAGGAGGGATTCATCTCCTGCAGAAAATGGCCTCGTATTCTTTAATTCATCTGTCAGACTAATTGTATACCAAGACAGCCAGGAGCATAATGCATCAGACAGTGTTGTCTCGGCACAACATTAGTTTGGCAAGTCCAACAGAGAAGGCAAAATAAAAGTCACAATTTACATTGATAGCGATATCAATTGTGTCCTTCTCAAAATTTAAAGCTCATTTGCTGGAGATTACAGTTGCTGTGCATGTTGTTTTATCACAGGGTTGTTAAGATGAAAAGCAAGAAGAAAAAAAGGAAATTATTAGTTACTTGACAATCATCAATCTTTCAGTGAAAGCTCATTCACTAAAGTCTGGAGACAAATATGTCTGTGACCAAACGAGTTCAGCCTGCAGACATGATGAAAACTCTCCTTTTATTTTGAAGGTGGCCATTATATCACAAAAACTTGCATCAATTTTTGTCTCCCAAAAAAAATCTAAGTGCCAAAATGAGATGGTTTGTTTCTCTCGGTTGATGAGTCCTCCATCCAAGTGCTACTTTAGCATCTGCATTGTACCGCATTACACACCGTGCAGACAAACACATGCATGCACGCAAACGCGCACACACAAATTGCATCCAGAAAATTACATCACTTCCCTGCCGTTGTCTGAAAATTACATCTGTCCCTCACCATTCCACCAATCACTCCCCAGGCCTCCTTTTTTTTCTCCCCTTTCGCCTTGCCTCACTATTTTAGGCTTTTCCCTCCACTTTAACTCGGCCCTAAATTGCCAGGCCTGAATTGCCCTATGAACAGCGTGGGGTGGACAGGCCGGCAGGAGGTGTGTGTGAATGCGTGAGTCTCCGTGTTATCACCATCTCTTTTCATTTTCCTCTCCAAGTGGTGCTGTCAGGAGCCAAACAAGATATCACTCTCGCCCGCCCCCCGACAGGGAGTCACAACACAACATAGAGGGAATGGAATAAAAGAATAAAGACAAAGGTAAACAAAATGGTTGCCTTCCAGACTTCGGTGCCTCTGCCGTACCCGACTAATCCCATGATTCTCTTTGTTGCTTAATCCCATCAGCCACTGGGGCCCCGCGTGGCTCTCTGGGTGCAGATAATGGCACCATGCTGCGTGTCTTGATGAAGTTCAGGACCTTATTAAAGCGAATTCGCATGTGTGTGTAAATGCAGGCGCACTCACAAGAGAAAAGCGACCTCATGATCCTCCAAAGGTTTAACCTTTCTCCACAGGATTCTGTAATTGTACATTTCCAATTTTTTGCCCGTATCGACAACAGAAACTTTCTTTCTCCGCTTGGTTTCACTCTGTGTCCCAGCTCCAATAACCTGCCTGCTCTTTGTTTCAAGGTAACTCTCTAAATATGACAACCTCTAACGGTTGCGGTACATTTTTATAGCTTAAATAAACCAGCGGTCAAGGAGAGGCGTGACCGTCACTGCCAACACTGTGAATCAGTGTGTTTAGTCCTTCCTGCAGCCTCAAACAGCCATATGCATTAAAGGCACCACTGACTTGTATTTTAATAACTCCGTCAACTGTAAATCTAAAGCCACCTGCAGTCACAACACTTTGCTGAGAGGTGATTCAGGTGCAGCATTTCTCCAATTATAAAGCATGTCGTCTAACTCAGTCTTGTGTGTCAGTGTGGGACGCCATCTCATAAAAGTGTGTGATTTAAGCCGATTGCTTGTGAGAATCTGGGCTTGTAACAGCTTCCATTCAGCAACAGGGAAGGCTAAATGAGGGCACAATGATGCACACGCAGGATTCACAGAGCAAGTGTCGCCTCACTTGGGAGCCAACACGGAGAGAGTGTATTTTGAGTGAACAAGCATTGTCCAATATAAATACCTCGCAAAAAAAAATATGCCTGCATTCATTGTTTTGATAAAGAATCGCATAAACCGGCAAGCTGGCGCGTTTAATGAACATACAGCCTTAGACAGACGCCGCCGTAAAGTATTCTCCGCTGCCCTGTTCCGTGAAGTTATAAAAGCCATTGCAAGTAAAGCATGGTAGGTTTGTCACAGAGGCAGCAGTGTGGGCATGTGTATTTTGGGAACAATGAGTTTGGAGACCTCCGAGTGCCACCAGGAGGTTACAAAATCAGAAGCTCTAGTGCCACAAACAGCTTGAGTGGTGTAATTTCATGCTTAGAGTAAATAAAAACGTGTCTGAAATCAGCAACACCATCTACTAATGTTTGTGACTTGGCATCTCGCGCACCATTCGTGGATGAGCAAACAGTCTCCATAGAACATCCCTAGAATAGTAAAAGCCATTGAACGAGCTCTTCTGCCCTACTCTGTGTTTATAGGCACACAAATAGCCTGGTTGCTGGAGTGATCACATAAAAGTCCGGGACATTTGTTATGACCCCGAGAGGATTCTGGTCATGCATTCAAATATAAAGCCCTTTCATCCTCCTAGCTCTTCTGCAAACTTACAAATATGCACATACACACACTCACACACCCAGATGTGTGCTTGCGCCACAGCCGTCCGAGGCAGCATCCATCTCTGTAACTCAGCATGCAGAGGTTACTTTAGGGGCAACCTGCTCATTACTCCAAGTGTTGTTAGCCAAAGTACACACGCACCAATTCATCAGCACACACCAATTTGTCAGAGTCGCTCAACTCCTGCTTGTTAGCAGAGTACTTCAGCTCTGAGTTTGTTAACTCTAGTGTCTATGCCAGCTTTACATGTGTGTGCAAGCCTGTGCCTTTATTGTATGTGCATGCAACCTGAGGATGTGTGTTTTATTGTATGTGAAAAGGGAAAAAAAAAATCGCCAATCCGCGTGTCTGTGTGGGTGCACTTTACATTTGCAGCCTGCTGCTTGTACCATTGTCCATCTGTATTTCTGTCTGCCTCTGCCTGGCCATTTCCAGAGGCCCAGCGTCTCCCCGCAGCAGACGATGTGTGTGCGTACGTGCAGACTGCCTAATCTGTTGCTGCAGAGCTATGGCTGGGGGACTGCAGAGGATATCCTTTATCAGACTGATTAGAGAGGAGGAGAGAAGCGATGGACGGTGGGAGGGAGAAAAGAAGGATAGGAGGGGGGGATAGAGCCTTCTCAGGTAAACACACCCCAGGCGCTGTTCGATCCCAACATTTAAACACACGCGTGCTCAAAGCCGCAATCCAATTATTCACCGCGAAATGCTGCTTTCAACAAGCTCTAACCCCATTTAAGAGGTCTCCTCACCCAAAGGATCCTTTTTAATAAACAGTAGCAAACAAGTGTTGACCAAAAGGCAGCAAACCATTGCTCTGCGCTTTCTCTTTTAACTACTTAATTAATCAAGTACTTTGGCTATAATGACCTGAAGTTCATTCTTCAAAGTAACTATTTAGAAAGGAAAGTGTAAAAGAGAGGAGTAGCTTGGGAAGCTGAAAGAGAGACCTTGGGATATTGTAGCAAATAAACACTGCAGCGCGGTGTCTTTGTATAATGATGATAAGGAGTATATGAGGAAAATGCACTTAAGCTGCCCAGGTGCTCGTCTACCTAACATGCTAACACCACAGCTTCAGGAATCACAATTCACGCCAACACCCGACTTGATGTAAAAACAATCCCCTTTTAAACTCCCTCTTTTTCATGCGAATAAATAGCATCCATTGAGACCAGACCAGAGGGAGAGTTGCTAGCCAGCTCTCATTTACATAAACACTTACTGTTCAATACACAGAGCGCAGGCAGGCTAAAGTAGATTGACTCTCATGTACCCATCCTATTAAACATTTATTAAACATAGTTAAAGCAGAGATTGGGTCTCATTGTGAGAAAACAGTTAAAAAGCCGTACGGCGAAACAGGAACAGACATTTAGAAAATAAAGACTGCTAGTGTGTCCTCGAAAAGCGGAGGGAATTGAATTCCGCCGACCTGATTGCGTCACACTTGCTGATGTGTTGACAAGTAGTAGATAGCAAGCAGTAGTGCTCAGACCCCCCCCCCCCCACTCTATTTTTTTCCTTTTATGCCCTTTCCTCGCCAACAGCTCTCCTGTAAACCATGAAGCCGGGGCCAGAGGCCAGTCATCATCTTGTCGTCATCTTGTCATTATCTGATGGGAGCACCGATAACTTCCTTACTGCCTCCTTGTTGGGGTGGGAAGGGTCAAGAAGTCGGCCTGTGTCAGAAATGGAGAGGAAACAGTAGAGCTCAAGCTGTGGTATATTGATGGCATTGACATATGTAGCAGACTGTGATTTGAATTCGCAAATCCTCATTATAGCCTGAGCCTGTCTGAAGACAGCATTATTAACATAGTGAGAGGCATACGTGCCCCCATGAATACTAAAGTCCTGTTTGCCTTCAGTGGAGGATTTGCACCCAAATCGATTAGGAAAATATGTACTCTGCATCAGTATGAGTTTGAGAACTTGGCATTATTGAAGTTAAGTCAGTGTTTTTCACCTACTCAGCACATTAGCAAAAATGTTAAACTCAAGGTTAACATATTCATAGTGGCCATCCTTTTTGTTAGTCAATGATTTATCGCCGTAATTTTTTTTTGATCAGTCTATTTTGATCTGGGGCCTGTCAGAGATCACGATTTTACGGCAAATGATGATCTGGACGTGACTTCCAGAATTTGAGTCAGCAAAGTTTTACTCAACACTGTCTAATTTATTAAAAAAAACTGTCATTATGCATGCACACGCACTCTCTCTCTCTCTCTCTCTCTCTCTCTCTCTCACGCACACACACACACACACACACCCTCCTGTGATCTCCTGCTTTGGCTTGCCCTTGCTCTTCTCACTGTTTGCAAACAGAGCTGCCCTGGAAGCCTCTGGCTGGCCTCTGCACTGCTAATCAGAGCTCCCACACACTGGCCTTTCTAATGCTGCTGCCACAAACACAAGTGCAGAATCCAATATTGAAACAGACAATAACCCTTCTGAAAAGGAATTTTAAACGTGGTCAAAATGTGCTTTTAGAGTTAAAGTGGAAATAGACCTTTTTCTTTTATTTTGCTGTAACTTATAATTACAAAGTAAATGTTAATTGCACAGTGTAATGGTTATAGAGTAATGACATCATCGGCATTTAGATTGGTTCCCTATAAACCTTGCTTTCACTGTGCAAGTCTGGCTGCCACCGGGTCCAGTCTCCCAGGGAAATGGAAGCTTGATTTACAGCACAAAGGAAGTGCGTAAAATATTTTGCAACCAAAACAGGAAGAGGATAGCACTTTCATTTTCCCCTGTGCAGATTTACAATTCCTAGGATGGCAAAGGCATGTCGCACCTACTCTCCCTCTGATTGGCTAGTACTTATTGCCTTCGTTGGTTGGATTGGTTAGGTTTAGGCAAGAGGTACGAGATTGGTTAGGGTTAGGGTAAGAATGTCAGGGTAAGTCAATCAGAGGCAGAGTACGGCAGAGTAGGGCAGGTCATGCCTTCGCCCAAGTAACTATTGGTAGCAATCCCTTGTTACTAAGGAGCATCAATGTAAGTCCTTTGCAGTTATTATTACCAGTGGTGAAATGGTAAATGGTGGAACAACGGAAGTAACTGTGGAAACTGTGGTAGTTAGTGATCCAGTTTTCTTTGCAACAGCGACACCAACAATAACACCAACTGTAAACTCTATGGAAGGAGGAGGAGTTGAAAAGTTGTCTGTTTCCGCTCTTTGTGGACCATTTCATCCAGGTATAGAATATGTGCAGTGGGTAGTAGGAGACATGTAAAATAAAACCCCCACTGTTTAGGCAATACTTTCTTACCAAAAGTCATATGAGAAGTTGGTCCCACTGTCATATCTGTCCAGTAAATAACAAACTGCAGCCAGGAGACTTAGCTTAGCTTAGCTTAAAGACAGGAAACTAGGGTAAACAGCTAGCCTAATTCCGTCCAACGTTAGCAAAATTACAAGCACCTCTTACATTCACTAACTAACATGTTATCTTGTTTGTTTAATCCACACAAAAGCCATCCTGATGTTGTAGCATCACTATATCTCCTTCCCACTGCACAAAACAAAATACTAGCACCCGCTAACATCTGGCTTTTTAATGCAGTGGGAAAAGTTGCAATCAGCAATCACACCCGGGTCAAACGACTCTGCAGTAGTTATGGTATTTATCCCTCCGATCGCCATTGACTGGAACACAAAACTCGAGTGAATGCACTAATTCTAGCTCCCTAATCGACAAAATGCAATGACAATACCACCACGAAATACCGTCCGGTTCTGCCCAAACAGCATTCAAACATTGATCCAAATTAATCTGGACTGAATCCGAGAGAGACTGAATAAGTTAGAGATATATAAAAAGATGTAACCGTTCTTCTCTCTACTGTTTACTGACCTGGCCTGTCCATGATGTCAAACGTGAACACCAAAAAAAAAAAAAGAAAAGCACACACAGAAAGACATACTTGTCTGCTACAGAGCCGTGTACACAGCTCTGATCTGCTGACAATGGGAAAGGAGTCTATTACCTACTTTTTAGTGGGTTTATCCGTGTTTAAAAATCCTGTGTACATGTGCTAACTCCTGTAAAATCAAAATTTGTCGTCTTGACACTTTGGTTTTGGTACAAATTGAGCAAAGGAGAGACAACATGTAAGTGAGCTTTAGAGGTGCTGGTGGGAGAGCTACAGTATGTTGAGACAGAGCCAATCTAGCCGTTTCCCTCTTTTTCCAGTGCTAAGCTAAGCTAACCGGCTGCTGGCTCCAGGGTTATATTTATTGCTTAAACATTAGTGTGGCATTGATGTCCTCATCTAACTCTCAGTAAGAAAGCTGACAAGTATTTCCCAAACTGTCGAACTTTCCTTTAGATAGCTGCAGTTAGCAGTGCTTTTCTGGATCCATTCGTGGTGTATTTATTCGTCAGCTAGGAGCTGATGTGACATCATGTTGACATTTTTCCATGGCAGCCATGACAGGAACCTAATACAAGAAGACTATATAAAAAATGTTGAGTATTAGTGTCAGTTTTTCAAAATTGATAAGAAATGCTCTCTCTGGACTCACTATTTCGCCCAATGAAAATCACACTGACAGATCATTGATTTCTGAATTGATTCCTGTCTATATAGAGAAGCCGTTACTCTCGTGGTTTCTCAAGTGCAAACTTTTGCTGTCTCGCTGCTGCCCACACATTTTTAAACAGCTGGATGCAACAAGTCCGGGCAAGTGCTGTGGAGATTGTCAAAAGTCATTATCTGGAAACATATAGGAGATTTCTAACTGTGACAGCAAGCTGAGGAAAAGTGGTAGAATATAAGGTTAAGTTACACTTCATCAACTAACCCTTGGAAAGCATTCAACATCACAGACTGATATGTGTACAGCAGTGTAAGACAATCCATGGGTGCAATTTTCCTTTTTCGTGGCTGTGTTTCTGAGTGTGTGTGTGTGTGAGGCAGTGTTTGCATGTGTGCTAGCTTGTATGATCTCTTGCCCTCTGGGCTGTAATTAATTAGAGTTGCAACAAGGCCTGATTAGGATTCTTCTGCGATTCACAACCTCGGCGACCTTTCCATCCAGTCTGCAGAACTGATCCTGACCTAATGCAATTGCTCTTGTTGCAATGTACTGAATGCGTGCAATGCTCATTTAGCAGCTAGTCAAACATGTACTGCAACCTATGGGTATGTGCGCTCATCAGTGTGGGGATGTTATAAAGAGTTATAAAAGTGATTTTAAAAAGTGGGCAGTTTTTAGAAAATAAATAAAAATGAATATAAAAAAATAAGCACGACTCATTCCTCCTATGAATGCTGTTATGGTTTAATGGGTACATAATGTGATTCAGCAAAAACTAGTAAATCCCTCTTGCCTTCTGCTGTGAAGCTGCCACCGGGGATATCTTGAACACCACAGCCTCTTGTCCTTGGCCACTAAGGATTACTTCCACTAGCCAGCTATTGAAATTGTTTCTTTTGATCTCACATTTCCAAATTAGGATTCTAATTCACACCATGAAAAATTAATTACCATTTTCTTGGGTTTCAAAGAGAATGGGTATGATTAGATCCGCACACACGGCTGGTATTAAATATGTTAAACAGAGGCTTTCTTTTTTCTTTCTTGGGGACATTTTTGTTGCTTGGTCAGGGTGCAGAGTGTTGAATTAGTGATGACCTTCATGGCGTGACTCTCCTAAAGAGGCTGTCTAAGAGTCAGAGCCTATAGGTCTAAGAGGGCACTCTGCCCCACTAATACAAATGGTGCTTCAGCAATTATTCAACAATCCAGCGGAAGAGCCCGATTTGTAGAATCTCCAGTCCTGCTGTTACACTTGAGGAAGGTTTTATACATAAAATGCATAACACGTTGTCGGGGAAGAAGGAAAACACAGTCATGGTATCTGTCATAATATTTTTTTTTTCTCCTTAGAGAAGGAAGGATAAACTCAGCAGTCCATGTTACTCACAGAATCTTAACATCTTCATATCATCCCATCCTGACAGGGAGGGAGAGAACACATTTGTGAAACAGAAACAGACTTTGGTAAACATCAGGGCTGCCAATGAAACGATGAAGAAATTATTCATGCCTTTACAAGTCAACACGATTTAAACAACTTTGATTAACATCTACGAGCATGTAAACTTCTCTGCCGTCTTCGTGACAACTGCATATCTGCATGTGCACGGGAATAGCTGTACTGTTTATCCATTATTGATGGAGCTGTTAATTTAAGTGTTTCGTTTGATGCGAAAGTTTCATTCAACTCAAGAGCTTTGATCAGGAGCACATGCCTTTACCCTTCGCTGTATCCTTCAAACAACTACTCTTATTGTTCTTGCTAATTAATGATGTTTCATTCAGCATTTCATTTATATAGCAAATTAAGTGCCTTTCTATCACCACTGATTGCTGAGTGTTTAACTTCTTTGTCTATTTCAATGAGTGATATTTAGGTATGTAATTAATTTCTTTTGCAGGAAACACAATTGATTCATTAAAAAGAGAGGATTCTCCTTATCGTTTTCCCAGAAGGTTTGCACCCACAATTTCCTGTTCTATTTCAAGCATATAAACTGTTCAGTCAAGGCCAGTCCCAATCAGCACACATTTAATGATAATGGTGGACTGTCACTAAGCTATTCAAAGTTAGTTGACCTTACAAAATTGAAATGAAAGGAAATTAATTTTCATTGAATTTAACAATATGCTTAACAACCAATGGCAATTTAGCAAAGCTTGAAAGGTTTTCCATCACCTCACATATGACTATTTTGAAGCTCGATTTTTTTCCCCTCACAATAAAGAGTATATTCATTGAATATTATTGGCAGTGAATATGCCTTGATTTGTCCAAAGTGTTTTGATGAACAATGACTCATTATTCTAGATATTAACATGAATAAAAACTCTTTTTTTTTCTTATAATGATCCATTCTTTGGCATGTTAAACCATGACTGTCTGAGGTTTTTTGAGGGGGTGGAGGTTTGAAAAGAGGAGAAAGAGAGAGTCTTGTCTCTTTTCTGAGGCCATTACTGGACAATTGATATTGATTCCACCACACATTGGAATACTCTATGGTGATCCATTTATCTGTTAATCTGTCTGCGACCAAGAGGTGGAGAGCCAAAGCAGACGAGAGCCAATACACCAAAGTCTACACAACGTTCTATAAACTAATTAATCAATGTTGGGCCTTTAGCAGAGGCCAAGAAACCTGCCCAAGAACTGCAGAAGAGCAACACTGCCACCTGCTGCCGCTCCGCCCCAATTCATCACAAAGTAAAGAAGGCTTTGGCACCAACAGCAGCATTAAGATGAGGAAACAGGCCTTGCCAAATGCTGTCATATTGTGTTTTCTGGTTAAAAGAGACGACCACTGATTCAGCTGTTGTGAAGCTGAGGGAGATGAGCATATGGCCACAGTAACTAATACTGGACTCGCCGGCAATGTTAATTAAAATTCACAGATTTAATAGAGATGGAGCGTTTGGCTCAAGCCACGTTCAAGGTTAGTGTATGATTTATGCAGGATACATGGATTAAATGTTGTTGCTACTGTTGGAATCAATTGCCAGCAACCTTTGCAGCAATCTGTTAGTGGAATTAAGAATTAGGCGGATTTCGTTTCCCATGAAAAAAATATAGAAATCCAATCTGATGCTGAACATACAGATACATTTCAGACATAACACTGAACAGGCTAATCCTCATTTGTCAGTTTCTAGATGCACTAGAAAACCGGTTTCTGTGCACTAATTTATTGTTCTGTACCATTTATTTGCGTTATTATCATATTCTCTTATAGCTGTTAATATTAATACTTTCATAGCTGCATTCTTTATCACTGCAACCTAATTGCAAACCATTTGTGTTTTTTGTCCTTTGAAAATTTTCTCTTCCTCTGACCTCGTGCAAACCCAGTGTGTGTGTGTGTATATGATGAAAGGTATTGGAGGGGAGACGGTGCAGGTGAATACATTTTTCATGCACTGGTCAATTTTGAGATTTTGCTTCAATAGTGTGTCTTCTTTGAAATGAAAAATGAAAAATACACATTTTGGTGTTAATTTTAGGTCTGAATTAATTTCTGTTCTGGAAATCTTTTCAATAAACGCATATTTAATTAGATCATGCCTCACTGGCATGTGTAAACATAAAAAATTAGAAAACTTGTAATATAAAAGAATATTGTGTTAATGTAAGGTGTCCAATGGCAAGTTTTTATGGTGATATCTAGCTGAAAATTTTACCTTACAATCTGTAGTGTCTTATTTTTTGTCTAAAAATGTATGGAATTTCACAGATCATGTCCTCAAAATGAGTTTTTTTTTCATTCTCTGAGCCACAAATCTCAGCTTCAATAGGACTTACATACACCAAGGTAGTTTTATTCCTGTCTATATTCTGAAGGTTTTTGGAGGAGGAGTTTGTTCATATATCATTTATAACACGATTTATGTAATATTTTATTTTCTAAATACAGGTCAAAGATTGATATTTTCTTTTATGGCTATTGACATCATGTTCTGATTTATGGAGTGATAATACCATATCATATCATATGAATGAAGTCAGCAAAATAAGATAAGAATATTGAACCTGGCTTTATCCAATGTTCACGAATTGAATGCAAATGTGTGCATATTTAATTAAATAATGCCTATTTTGCATGTTTAAACATAATATTTCAGAAACCTTGTCATATAATGTAGCAATCATGATATCCACTAGTTAAATTTCACCTGTATTGTCTCCCCTGAAGTGGTAACAATCCCCTGATGTCCCTGACACACTGCGCTATCACATCTGAAAAGAAGTGACAAAAGACAGAAATAACCATAAAGCATCGTTATAATTGCACTTCTTTTTATTGTTTTATATGTTGCATGTGCTATGCTTCTACATACACAGTCCTTTTGTTTGCCAAAAGTCATTCACAGATAAAGGAACATAACAGTGCAGTATGTTTTGCCCAGAGAGGTCTAACTCCTCCTGTCAAAATCCAATAAGAGAAATTCAGATACACTTATTTGGGATTGATTTACAGCTGGAGTCCTCCTACACAGGAATAAATATGTCATTTTCTGGACTTTTGACACATCATGAGTGTAAAATCATATTTATTACCAATTGGGGAAAGTCATGAATTTTGCTACGGATGTATTTGAGAGCAGCTGTTAGAGAGGGGCAGGGGTCAATAGGATCCGAAACAGAACATGAGAGCAAGTTAAAGCAAAGCTCCAGTAGTGACTGCTCAGTATTCTCTTACATGCATATATCCAAGGACCATACAGCAGGAAATCCCAATAAAGTAATCGTTCAAAGAGCTCCATTTTCAAAGGTAAATATGTCAGACATTAAAAACCTCTTTTGAAGTGAAATGAATTTGAATCTTAATGCAGCGCCATCCACCACCTATTTCTGCAGCTTATTGCAGGATAAATTGATTAAAGATCAGTGGGAACTTTATGTGTACTTCGTGTGCCTCTTGAGGCTTGAGGGAACTTCAGCAAATGTCATGCATCTTTATCAACAATAATGATATGATTACCTCCAAATCCTCAAAGCATTTGTTGATGTTTACAGCGGTGTGTCATCATAATATTAACAAACCCCAAAAATATGTTTAGTTTATCCTCAGTCCTGGCATAGGTTCATGTATCGCTATCATAAAACACAGGCCATTGGAAGGAGTTTATGCCCTACAGCATCTGTAGCAGTGATTAAATGGAAAGTCACTCTCAGTTAATTAATCAAGGACACTTGCCTTATCAGCTCGTATACTTATAAATGGCTTAAAATGTATGCTAACTCATTTGTTTATTCTGCAGTCGCAACATCGTCCTTCTCCTGCACAACTTTGCTCTCACATTGCTCTTCTTTCATGTTTCATCATTCTGTTTTTCGCAGACAGTTTTTGCCCTTATGACCTCCAACTTGTTTTTATACAGTCTCATCACTTTAATCAACCTCATTTCCAGCTGAAGCAAGTGGCTGTTTTATGCTCTGACCCACCCACTGTGTGCTACTTAAACAGAGGATGAAGTAAGCAACTCGTTGGTGGAGCATGTAGCAGCTAAAGAGCCCGTTACTTCCCTCTGGAGCTGGTGGAGACCAAAACAGAGCTACGAGGTGAGTGAAAATTGAAAGTGCTTTCACAAGGTGGACACAAACATGACTCCAAATGAATAAGAATTTAGAACAAGATTCATTACCAAGTAGGTTTTCACTTCAAAGGAATTTGCCTTGGTGTTTGGTGCACATAATAAACATACAATAAACCTATTAAGAGGAAATAAAAATTAAGGCCAAGTACCTCAACAGTAAAGGACATAAATATGGAATAAAGAACATGGAGATTACTATAAAATCTGAAAAATACACTGACAAAATACACTATAACATAATAGATATGTACAATATGGCTGTTTTAAAATGAGAAAACTATAATTTTGTGCAGGATGGGCACAAATATTGATCGGTTAGAATGTTAGAATGTATAAATAGGCAACTGTTTGCACATCTGTTCATCAAATGTAAACTGTAGGGTGACTACTATCTATAAGACACAAGGATCTCGCCATGTAAATATGTATAAAACTGTTTTGCTAGAGTGACTTCCGGTTAGCACTGTCACCTCACTGGTTTGAACCCAGGCTAGGGGGATTGAACCTTGGGGTGGGGGAGTCTTTCTGTGTGGAGTTTCCATGCTCTCCCTGTGTCAGCATAGGTTTTCTCGGGGTACTCCAGCTTCCTCCCACAGTCCAAAGACATGCAGGTTAATTGGTGACTTTAAATTGTCCGTAGGTGTGATTGTGAGTGTGAATGGTTGTCTGTCTCTATGTGTTAGCCCTGTGATAGTCTGGTGACCTGTCCAGGGTGTACCCTGCCTCTCGCCCGATGTCAGCTGGGATAGGCTCCAGCCCACTAGCGACCCCCAACAGGATAAGTGGTGAATGAATGAATGAGTGGACAGAGCTAAAGACATTTACCGCCTTTATACCTAGCACTAAAAATGTGTCTCATATCTGGAAATGTTTTAACCTTTAATTACATTTACACCTGGTATTAATATGTGTCTTTGTGTCCACACTGACAACTGACTGAGATCTGTTTGCTTGTTTCATTGACATTGTAGCCGTTCTCCAGTTTTGCTTGAGCAACTTCATAAATAGCTCGGTTGTGGTATGAATTGACAAGTTTTACTTTTGTCACACCAAACTGAAAGCAGACAGTTGATCTCGTCTTGACTCCATCCATGAGTGCCTTGAATATCCATAAGCTTTCCTGCTTGTAGCTTGGTTTGCTAACTGGCTAATGGCTGCCACCTCGCTGGTTTAGAGAAGTTGCACATGATTAGGTATGAATGACTATGTAATTGCTGTATGAGGACTGAAAACATCATTACATTAACACTTGTGTTCAATGTGATCACAATGCGTCCCTGACCACCTCTGGAGGTGGTTTGGCCGATCAAATCACAATCTGTCCTTGAAAGGTGGTCACTGTTATCATATCGTAAGTTTTAATGATTCAGCCTGATTTAGTGTACCACTTGTACAAAACTTGCTTGTAGTACCAGAAAACTTTACACACAGACTTCGTGATGGATTAAATAGCAGTGAAAGCCACTTTAGCACCGACTACACTACATTGACTGCCGAGCGCTGCCCGTCGTGAGAACAACTTGAGAACTGGCACATTCTTCTTGTCGTATAGCAATGGCCATGATTTTTAGAGTAATCATTGTCCCACTTCCCTGTGGGTGAGACAGAAACTCTCAAGTATGAGTCTAGCCAGATCTCCCGTGGCCAGTCCTCCCTCTTCATTTCCTCTGGCTCAGGCCACTGGTGTGTAAGTGGTATATAAATGTTTTGTCTCACATCTTTGCCCAGCAGTGAGATGAGTCTCCTCTGACCAAAATACTCATTGTGTCTTCATGGCCTCCCTCTGCTTTTCCACTCAAGTCTGGAGAGTGGCTGAGAAAATAGTTGCATCTTGCCTTACAGTGCTTCGCTGGCAAGCAGACTTATTAGCTTGTCTCTGTCACGTGTGTGTCTGCATGTATGTGCGAACAAGGGTTAATTGGTGAAAACACCACCTGTTTCGATAGCTTAGCATGGGAGTGATAACAAGTGAGTTTTTCTCATTTCCTCTTACATATTGTTTGTCAGGAAACACAGTGAGTGACACGAGAAGCAAGAAATTTGCCACCACTTGAGTGAGAATTACTGTTCTCGTTTGAATGCACAAAAGGTCACGCCAGCCAAATATTTAGCATACAGAAAGAAGCTGATGCCACTGCCTGACACCTCCTCATGAGAATGAATAGAGCGACCCTTCCTTTCATTGAAATGCCTTTCCAAGCGTACACATGCACATGCTCGCAAGCTTTAATTCTTAAACTTCAATATAGTGAGGCGTTGGTGTACTGAAGTTGTTATTGCTGAATTATATTACAAAATCAGGAGGGGTTTGAATAAAATGAAGAAACACTGCAACCTTGGCTTTCCCCCCAAAATAAACTAAATTATATGTATGAGTGAACCTGCAGACTGCACAACCAAACACAAAAAACAAAATTTACTGCAACAAACCAAACGACTTGCATTTAAGCCTGTAAGTTGTTGACACTTTTATAGGGTATAGTGGGGTTTTAGTTGAGGTGGCTGAGTCCTGATAAACTTTGATTGAGGGGGGTGTCACTTGTGATCACATTCTTTCTTCTTTTAGGGCTGCTGAGTGCCACTCAGCTCACAATGGTGGGCATGAGCGCTCGCTGCAAGAGTACATGTGGACATTTTATGGGCCTAAGTGGGACTGCATTTTTTATTTTTGTATTTTTTCCACAAGCCTGGCATTTAAAGTTATTGTAACATATCATTGTTATTTAAACCGATCTTATCTCTCTTGTGTCCGCAATAGAAGATGGTAAAATATCAGTAGTTCATGCTTTGCTCATGACATTTCCAGACGGCGAGGCAGCTTTACTAATAATCCTTCATGGCTACTGATCAACTATTCCCCAGATCCTTGCACTTTTGAAAAGTACGTAGAACCTTATTCTCATGCCCCAGTTCAAAGAGTGGGCCACATCTAAGAATAGAGAGTCTCATATGTTGTACAGATTGAAAAGCCCTCAAAGGCAAATGTGTGATTTGTGATTTTAGGTGATATATATAAAACTGACCTTCCCTCTCACCCAATTTGAGCTGGGATAGACTTCAGCCACCTGGGACGCTGCAAAGAATAAGCAGGGGATAGATGATGGATGGATTGATGGATGGACGGATGGATGGAGGGATAAAAACATTCTTGACTTGATTGTGCGGTTAACGCAGCACCTGACACAGTTGGTGTTGGACATCAACTACAAGAGCACCATCCGCAGCAGGTAGTAGGAGCTGCATGTATCTGTGTTTACAGCTGCTATGGTCAGGCTTTTAGAGTTCAGACAGATAGCCATTATGGAAGTAAAGGGGTAGGTGCAGCAGAGCCAGTAATCACTCTGAGCCACCATGACTACATATGTTAAGAGACAGCTTTCCGCTTAAAGTTTTTCTGGCCCTCTTATGGCCAAAAAAATCATGCATCTTGTTTTATAGTCAGTTAGAAAAGTTATGGTTAAAAATTGATTATAATACATACTAATTGTTTCGTCCATGCTCATGCATCAGTCCGCAGCAGTAAAAAAGAACTGTATGTAACTTTTAACACTGAAGTTTTCCACCTTTCGTTTTTTAAACTACAAGTAGTCAAACATTTTCAATTCCTACACACAGAGACTTCAAGCCATTGGATGTTGGTTTATCATTATGCATGATGTAAGTTGTGCTTTTTCAGTGGGAAGAGGTTTATATTTTCATGAGTGTAACATACAAAGGTTATGTCTTAATATTACTTTAAATGCAACTGTAGTATTTTTAAACTGAACCTTATTTTCCCATGATTCTGTTGTTGCATCCAGAAACCATGAGATGTGCTGCAATGTAACCAATCGGGTCAGTGTACGGCCACTAAAAGTGTTTGTTTTTGCCTCTGACAGGCTCAGATTATTATTATAGGTGTATGAAAACATTATGGAAAGGATCCTGACAGAGGAATAAAACATTTATCTTTACGCCGTGGTCTCGTGTAAGTCTTGCGAGTTAAGTTGTTGCAGGAGGACATTAACAATGAAACTAGATCAAGTGTAAGGTAGAGATAAATGTTTTATTTCTCTGCAGGCATTCTTTCCACATTGTTGTCAGACACACATGACAACAATCTGAGCCTGTCAGCAGCAAACACAAGCACTTTTAGTGGACATATATTGACGGTGCACTAATGCCCAGAGTGGTTACATTGCAACCTGTTTTGCAGCTGCTAGCTTTGGCGCTCTCTCCCAATAATGGACCAATTTCAAAAATGGTTGTTGCTATTCGTAACTTTGACACAAAAACATGGAAAAACAGGATACAGGCTTAAATTGTGATGGATAGGTTGCATTTAATGGCTATTGCCAATGTCAAACATAAATTTTTCTATGACAACCTCAAGAATTATCATTTTAAACATTGTCTCTGTCACTTGTCTTGGTGCTATGTTGTTGTCTAAATGTGAAACAGAGGATGGGGCTTTGCTTTCTAAACCTACAGTCCCAACCACCATGCTGTGGTGAAATACTACAGTGGTTAATTGAAGCACGCTATAGTCATGGACAGACCTCTCAAATAAGTCTGCATTTGTCACTGAGGACAGTGGAGGGTAGCTACTGCTGTTTCATAGTGACAGCAGTCCTTGAGCAGATTGGAGACTCAATGTTTTTACCAAGCTTCTTCACAGATTCTCAGTGTAAAGATATACAGTATATCGTAACAAAGGCTGTAGATCCCCTGTATATGTCTCCCTTTGTGGTACTAGAACCAGAGTTTCAATATATACCCATTGTTTCTGATCACAATGTGCTGCCCACTGATTTTCAAGTACTACTACATGTATCACACTTAGGGTAAGTTGTTCACCTTACACTAATGGGATCAGCAGTGGTAAAATCTATACACTTATAACATTTTAAATGTCCACCGAATAGCATTGAGCGCCTGGCAGACAGCAGCAAAACAAAGTGTTAGAAAGACAGGGAGAGAAATTAAGCTTAAGATTTGGCACTGTACCAGAAACTGGCGTCTGTGTGTGTGTGTGTGTGTGTGTGTGTGTGTGTGTGTGTGTGTGTGTGTGTGGGAGGAGGTGGTTGTATTCTCCCCTTTTGTGTGTGGTGGGGTGTAATGAATCAGATGCCATTTTGAGAAATGCTGTTTATGAGCGTCTGGATTGACGTTGTAGGCGACAAGGGAATGTGGGGAATTAAGGAAGGAGTGTGAGCTACACTTAACAGAATGTGACAGGCGCAAAATGACGGTTTGGCCCAGGAATCAGGATGCCATGTTGTGTATGCACACACACATACACACACACACGCACACAAAATCCTCACACGCAGACTAGACATACACACTGTGCCATGGAAGGTGGGTACAAGCAAGAGGGGACAATTTGATCTGTTCCACCAAACACAAATCAATGTCTATGTGGCTCTATTTTCGAAACACACACACATGAAGACACACAAATACACACACACACACACACACACACACACACACACACACACACACAGTCCCAATCAGTTGGGCTTTCTCAGACAGGGACAAAACAAAGTCATCTGAGCCTGCAAGTGGCTGTCCCAGCCTGGTTGTGACAGCCAGGATAGTTGCTATTAGACAGATTAACCTGAGGGATTTCTCCCCAACCCCTACTGCACAGCAAGGACACAGCATTCTCTGTCCCTTTACATTTTTTAGCTTCAGACTGACGGGTACACGGCTCCAATATGTGAGCAAAATGGGCTCATTTACAAGTTCACGATCTTTGCGTTTTGTGCCTTTGTTGCGTTATTATAAAAGGAAGAAAAAACCTCTGAGAAAAGATAACAGTTTTGTCAGATGTTATGTCAAATCTTTGATTTTTAATATCTTAAAATTGCACTACACCCCCACACTACATTATACGTTCAAGAAGAAATACCTGGAATCCTCTGCTCTCTATCATCTTTGTCACATAATATTAGATCGCTGCTTCAAAGAAAGATGTGGGGATAAGGCTGCTTTACACTCAAGCATTCACCTCACGCTTGCATTAAAAATACACCGCGTACACATAGGACACCCCAGCCAGTCGCTATTAATCTACTAATGCCAGAGGTTAAGGGTCAGGGGATGAAAGTGAAAGCACTGTATGTGCAGGACATCCCCACTTGGATAACTTCACCTCACAGATCTCTCTGCAGTAAGACTCGGAACATAAATATCATAACTCGTTATCTCTGTAGCTCAGGGAAACTCAACTTGCTTTGCCCGGGGGCGCTTTTGCAAAATGACAGGAGGCCGATGGCCAGTTAAGAAACAAATATTAATATTTATCAGTATATATAATAAATGCATTACCTCTTTATAACCTGTTGATGTTTGCTGTCCACACTCATCTTTGACGAGAGGCAAATCCAGTTGCAAGTGTACGCAGGGGCATTTCAAGGATTTCTTTTGGGGCTTAGCCCGGACCTCCTCAGAGGGGTCTGTCTATATGGTTTTTTTTTATGCACTCTGGCACCTTATTTACATTCATTAACTTATTTTATTCATCCTGTTGGGGGTCGCGGGGGGGCCGGAGCCTATCCCAGCTGACATTGGGCAAGAGGCAGGGTACACCCTGGACAGATTGACAGACTATCGCAGGGCTGATACATAGAGACAGACAACCATTCACGCTCACACCTACGGCCAATTTAGAGTCATCAGTTCACCTAACCTGGATGGTGGGAGGAAGCCGGAGTACCTGAACAAAAGCCACGCTGACACGGGGAGAACATGCACACAGAGGGGCTCCCCCACCCCGCTGTGAGGCAACAATGCTAACCACTGCACAATGCTGCCCTTTATTTACATTCAAAGTACAAAAAAACGAGTGTGGATCCATTTATTTTCATTGTGAATTAAAAAATGGCCAGCGAGCTAACAGATACCACATCACAGGCCAGATTTAGCCCATCAGCCGTCAGATGAGTACCACTACTGTTCCTTATATAATCAACTCAATACAGCTTTGTATTGAAAGTGTATGTATTTGTCTGTCTCCTAACATGACCCTGTGTAACTACTCATAACATATTTTAAAAGAAACTGAAACATTTGACTTCTTTCTCATATAAACACAGAGCAACTACTGGTTGACACCTAACAACCAATTCCAAAAATTCAGTGAAAAGCCTCCATCCCCTGTCTGCTGCCCTGTCTGAGTCCATCAAAAATAATGAGCTGGACATGCTAACTGTGAAGCATCCGATGTATTTAAGGAACAGAAGTGAAGATAAGTGAAGAAATCCTTACAGGAGGAAAGACGCTGTGTGAAAGCATGTGAAGACGCGAATGATATTGACGTATAGATGCGTGTAAGTAACATGAAAACGTAAAGGCGATACACACGGGAAAAAATGATGCAGAGGAGGTGAAGGAAGAAGAGGAGGAGGAGGAGAAAAGGGTGAAATGCAGCAGGATGACAGTGACAGATGAGAGTTGGAGCTGACAGAGCGCTCAGTGATGGCAGTTTATCAGCATCTGGTCCGCAGGGTCACTTCAGCTCCCGGACTCCCTTTCTCATCCGTCTCCATCTCTCTCCCTTCCAGATCCCCTGACCTGACTTTCCCTTCCTCCGTCCCTTCTCCCTCTCTCTCATAGAATGACAGTTCTGACAGAGCACCAAAATATACAGTCAGTGCTGCTTTTCTTTCATGCTCCCACATATATGCATACATGCAGTGAGAAACAGCATCCACGAAGACACATCCACCCACCAATTAAGACCAAGAAATACCGCTAACAATGTAACAGTAGTTGTCAATAACCTCTGAGATAGATTACCCAAAGGCTTTATTGCTTTGGCATTAACATATTTAAAATGCCAGCCTCCTTGTGCAAGACCAAGGGATTTACACTGACATCCGCCGGCTGATTAAATGTGATGTTTCCAGATAAAATACGGCCTTGGTGGAAGGAAGAGGAGAAAGTCAGGGGAGGCCAGGCTCACACTGCATGTGTACGACACCTTAATTGCATCGATGATTATCCCCCCACATTACGCTTTCCCTGCTCATATTTATAGTTGTGTCCAATTTTCATTATGCTCTTCATTATGGAGCATAAATAACCTGCGTAAATGTGCCGGCACACCACGACACGCCCCATAACATTGCCAAGTGATATCCATCTTGTCCCCCAGTGATCCGACATTACCTGGCTGAATTATGTCTATTAGCTGTGCGTGGCCCCTCCCACTCCATCAGGACAGCAGTCCACAGATGACAGCATTAACTTTTAAGACTTTATAGCATCTTCTTTACCCAACACATACCATTAATCCACTTAATGGCCACCATGACCCCTTTCATCGTGTTTCATAAAATAAAAATATGAATAAAGCCCATTACGGTCTCCATTGTAGAGAGTCTCCGTGATAAATCAGTGGGGTTCTATTAGAAGGATTGCCTCTGTGACAAGTCAGGTTGGCCACACTAAATCATCAGCGCTGTTTGCTTTATTAAAGCTCTTTTTTGCCCGTTTTAATGCTTAAAGCTGGAATCTTTAACTTTGAGTCATATTTCAATCCCCTCCCGTCCTTTAGCCAGTTGCAAGTCTGAAGGCTCCTGAGCTAATATTTACCCTCGTCTTTGAGTGAGCTCTGTCTCTCTCACTTTTGGGATTCTGTGCTCACCTTAAATAGATGTTCTCTCTTGTTTACATCTAGTGCAGCAGAATGTGTTGAATCCTGTAGCTACTGCAAATGTTGAAATACATCGAGGCCCCTAAAGTGTATTATTTTCCTGTCACTTTAAGCTGTTGATTGATTGTGTGTGAAACTACAAAAGTCACTTCCTGTGTAATTTTCTCGGGTTTGAAGACACTTTATTAGTGTTGTCAGCTAAAAAGGTCACCACCCACGGAGAGCACCAAGTCCAAACATGGAAAATGTGCCAGTCTTAATGTTCACAAAAACACCATCATGATGAAACCAGCATTTTCTGAAAACTTAAAGCCGCTCTAATCAATATTTTTTTTATGTTAACAATGGATCTAATGACTATGTGTATGTGAAAGTTGTCAGTTGTAGTGACAAACCAACAGTGAATTAAACCCCAATCCTGCAGTTCTCAGATAAACAAAGCTTTATAACATCTTTGAACTAATTGTTTCTGTTTGGGTCCCCCACTCTAACTTTTCTGGTTCACTCTCACCCAAAGCTGGGTGTCGGCAGTAGATACCTTAAAGGTATCAGCCTAAAGTAACCCAGTACCAAGTTGTATCGAAACATCTCCAGTCAAACTATACCTCCATTCAATCTTTTTTTTGCCAGGGGTCTGATCCTAGACCACCTTGACTCCCCGTTGAATCAGCAATATTCCTGTTGTTGCTGTCTCTGGAACTGCTCCCCTTCCGGTGAACACTCAGTTCAACTTCTGCCCGGATAGCATGAGCTAACACAGCAACAGCGGCTAACATCTAATACTGAGCCTTTAACAGTCCCAACAAACTCACAGCAACATTGAAACGACTCTGTCATTAAACCTGTTAGTAACATTGCCCATGTGATGCTAACAGTTAGCTGTGTGACTGTTTTTGTGTGGCCAGGAAGACTCTCACACCTCTCCCTGACATGGAGCTCACACTCCCGCAGCAGGGGTTACAAACCATAATAGCTATGTTTCCATCCAAAAGTGATTCGAATCATTGGGAAATGCGCATTAAAAGAAATACGAATCCTGTGTGTTTCCATTAAATGTACGGACTTTGGTGAAAACTACAAACTCATGCGAGTTTTCCACAGAACCAGAAACAAAACAAGTCTCATATTCTTCTTCTTCTACATTTTCTGGCGGTTGGCAACCAGCTTGTAAATGCATTACCGCCTTCCTGACCCGGAGTGTGGATATCACCATGGAGAGAGGTGCTCTACATTAGACTTAATTCGAACATAACTGTTTCCATCCCCCGTTTTGCGAAGTTTTTTTTTCGAATCAACCTAAACCCGGCTAAAGAGAGTGTATTTTAGCTTGTGCGAATCAGGGGATTTTAATTTGAATTTTGGCGTTTCCATCATAATTTTCCGATGCGATACTTCTAAATGCGCATCTAAACAGGCTAACGGAAACATGGCTACTGTCTGTGGTGAGATGTCATCAAGGCGTCACAATTTTGTGATGACACCAAATCGTTCGAAAGTATGGCTGTAGTATTGCTCGTCACTCCTGTATTTGTATCACTTTAAGGGCCTGTGTCGATATAGCATTTTGGGTTTTTTTAGCACTTCATAAAAAAGCTCTCCAGCACTTTTTTTAAATGACGTGCTACATGTAGATGTGACAAAAATATCTTGACACTAACATTACTTAGGTAGCTAACGTGGTGCTACGTTAACAGAGGATTGACTCCACCGGTAACAACAAGCTTACAATGGGTATGGTGATAAGCTCCCACACTTCCCTGTCTTTCTTGTCTTAGTTTCTGAATAACGTACCATACAGTAGCAAAAGGAGCAGCAGTGACGTCACCAGCGCCTTCCTGACAAGTTCAGAAAAACTGATAAATCCACTGTGCGCCATCTAACCAGCACCAAACATTAGACTGAAGAAGCTAGTGGCATACAGTGGCAGATAGTGGAGCGTTTAGTGGCTTAAGAGTCAGATATTTTTCACAGGAGCTCACAGAAACAGAGCTGATTATTGGACTAACATTCATCAGCTGGACACAAACACAACTTCAAACGAATGCTAATGTTGCTCATGTCTTGTGGATGTGTAAATAAGCCCCTGCTTGCTAACATGTTTCCCATACCAATTTTTTAAAGTGTTAATATGTCAATGCTGTGATTACAGCTTGTTGCGCTGCCCCCAAGTGAGCGACAAAAGAAGAAAGAACTAAATAAATATTGATGAAGGTTTCTCTAAAGTGTCAGCTTTAAAATGATTTTGTTTGTGTCGACAACTTTTTTTAAAGGATACCAAAGGTCACACTGCATCACTTTGATTTCGGATGTGTTAAAAACTTTTCCTTCTACAAACCCAGCAAGGAACCATCGGCTTAATCACCAGAGACCCATCAAATATAATATAGAGTTGGGAAGGAAGCCCTTTAACCTCATCCAAAGGCAAAACTGCCAAACTCTATTAACCATGTCTACATTTAGTTATATTTTCAGATTAAATGAAGACCATGATGCAGAATCTGCATTCAGAAGGAATCACATCCCAAGGTAGCCATCTACTGGGCCGGGGCAAAGGCCAAACCCACAGTGCACAGGTGGAATGTGCACGTGTGTGTATGGTGGAAATATTGTGTGAATCTCAGGTCCAGATACTGTTGAATTATGGAGCACACCTTACCTTGAAGAATGAAGTATTCATGCACGGTATCAAGAAACCTCAGAGTCTTCTGTTTTCACCTTTCTTCATTCCCACCCTGCCTTCTGTTCCTTGAAATTTGTCTTTGTGGCGACTCAAAGGGTAGTCCCCAGCTTTCACTTCAGAGAATTATCTAAACCTTTCTTTCTCTCTAACACTCGGCCTAAATCTACTTCCATTAATGGGTAACAACCCTTGTGATTGAGCGTCACATATAGTTTGTTGTTTGGGCAGTACAAACCAGTTTGTGCTAGGACACAGTAATGATAAATGGAATTATGCCTAACAAAAAAACGCTATCACTGGCTGTGGTACAAAGGCCTTTCAGTAAATTCTCAATTTGTGGATCTAACACTGCCCTTGAATTGTTTAGGCACAACTGGGACGCTTGGAGGAATTAATTTCAGATATTACCAAACAGCGGGGTACACAGCTCCTCGGGTGCCACAGACAAAATCTTTCATCCCTGTTAAAAAAAATTGAATGGGGATTTAAGGAGAACACAGATAATTCAATCTTTATCTGCGGCAAGCCACAATGAAATGTTAAGTTTCCATGGGATCCTCTTACCTCAAAGGAGGACTCTGGAATGAAAGGACAACACATCTGAAGCATCTCTTTCCTCCTCTGGAGCAAAAGAGTAAAACACATGCGCTGACACACACACATTCTCAGACACACACACAACATAAAAGGTTCTCATCAACATATCAAAGCTGTAGTGCCTCCTGTTCAACATGCTATATGCGAATTCAGGGGAAGCCAGCACAGCGAGTACAGCCCCTCACTGTGCACACTACACACCACTTATATACATCGCGCTGACAGCTCCTGCAGATAGCAGACAGTTACAGATCGAGATAAGTCTCAGGTGTCAGGTATACATGCCCGTACACACAAACATGGCCATGTTTGGCATTCTGCTCCACAACCACCGGCGCCTCTCTCGCTCACATATGTACCCGCACAATGCATGAGAGAAAGTTTTAGAGGAAGAGATAGCACAAGGAGGAGAGAGATGAACAGCTCAGGCTTAGTAAGATCAACTCAAACTCCCTGAGATACCCAGTAACAGCATATAGATACCTCTCAAGAAGAGCTTCACTGTAGCATTTAAGTTGTCAACATGCATCTAATCCACCTGTTTGGAGACCCTTACACCGAGTCAATATGCAATTTGAGGCATTTTGACAGAGAACATTGGATTGATTGATTCTGACCTTTTACCTGACAGTACCTGCTCTACACATTCTCCACAAAATAATGAAAAGTGTTGAAATCCCTCTATCTTTAGCTCTGGCCTCTTTTCTTTCTCCCAAATAAGCACCTGTTGTTAATCCTACTCATATGTCTGGCTGTAGGTCTGCTTTCTCTACTTTATCTCTAAGAGCAAGGGGGAGGCAGACTCAGGGGGGTGATACCAGCCGTATCGATTGGTGCAAACTTGCACTGACACACACACACACACACACACACACACACACACACACATAATCATGCCTTATGTGTGGCTGTGCACAGCCTTGTTATAATCCTTAAGATTGAACTCCATCTATCCTACACCACAACTACAATGTGATTCGTGATAAAAATAAAAAAAAATTCTTATTATACACGCTGACGGCAGAATAACCAGCAGTCCTCTGCCATACTCTTATTTGGAAAGATGCTGCTATTTTAGTCATGTTAACAGCATGGCAGATGGCAATATCTGCTAATCAGTCGGTCGACCACCTTGACCTGGACTGAAATATCTCAATATTGATTTATATATATATTGAATCATAATGAAATTTGCAATAGTGCCCCCAAGGGGAGCATAGGAGGGGCCAAGGCCACCCTAATTGCTGGCCCCTTCTTGTGTGCATAATATGAATCACCTAACATATACAAATACATAAAACATTAAAAGAGGATTTCTAGGGAACTCAAACTGTTAACTGTAGCCTACCGTGTATATCAGATAATTGATAACATAAATTGTAAAATAAGAGACCAAAGTATATCACTATCAACTCTTATATGGATGTAGTTTTTTAGCGCATATGCTAAAGCAGCTCAATAGAAATTCTGAAACTCATGGCTTTAGGTTTGTGTGTGCCACCCTAAGATTTTCAGTGGCCCCATCTGGCCACCATTATGAAAAATTATTGAGGGTGCTGCTGAAAATTAGGTTCAGACAATCGTGTTCCCCTCAGGATGGATTTTTATCACTTTGGTGATTCCATAACATTTCTTCCTGCACCATCATCAGGTCAAAATTTCATTTTGTCCAATACCTAACACCTGCACAGTAATGGCATTCCCATCTGCCCCAACTGTACTTTGTGTTTAGTGCTAATTAGCAAAGTTAGCATGCTAACACATCAAACTAAGTTGGTGAAATTAGCAAACATTGTCTGCCAAACATCAGCAAGTTAATGCTGTGAGTATGTTAGCATGTGGATGTTAGCATTTAGCTCAAAGCACCACAATGCCTAATGCCCTGTTTACACTATAAGCAACAAAGCCACAGTGTCCTGCTTATTGCTGAGTTGCCATTGAAATGTTGCTCAAGCACTCATTGATGAAGTTATGTCATCCTTGGCCTGTGTGTGTCTATTTCCAGCAAAGGAACTCAACATCATCAAAAGTTTGTATTTGGTCACAAAGAAAATTCTTGTGTCTGAGCTCAGCTACGGTCACGCGGATACATGCGTGGTTCGATTCATAGTACAATTTAGGGTCCACTTTAGCCCACAGTAGTAAACAGGAGGGCTGGGAGGAGAGCTTACCATCGTCCTACTGCTGACATCAGGTGAAAGTGAAACATTGGAACATTGTTTGCACTGACAGTTTTACACTTGAAATACAAATAGGTACGACATAGAAGACAGAAAGAGATCCCTTTTTTGGTATTGATCCTACTGACACGAGAATTGATCTTCACAATGAAAACGTAGTATCAAGAGTATCAATATTTTTGGATTGATCCGCCCACCCCTAGCAGCCAGGCCCCCAGGAGGCACGCCATGCTCTGAAGTCAATTTTTGTAGTGGCCAAACAGTGTCATTACACCATCACAGGATGCCATGTACTTTTTCCCATTGACGTATATGGTGAAAGAGTATGTAGATCAGTGACTAAATGTTTTTGAGCATCAAAACCCCCGTGAAGTGATTCATTTCAATATCTGGATTTGATTAATTTACCCATTTACCCATTGGTAGCTTTGTCACCTTCTACCTATGCCACTCCTCAATGCCTATGTGCAGTTTCACATAGATTGACCACGTCAGTGAGTAGAAAAACGTGGGACAGACAGAATGACTGACTGACAGAATGACACACTGACAGTTTCCATGATTATGTACAGCATACCATACCATGACTTAGTCATACCAAAAATTAGAAGAAAAAACAACAACATTTGGCCACAGGGGGAGCCACAGCGATCGGTGGCATTTTAGCCATTTTGAAGCATTTTTCTGTTATAGCGCCACCCAGTTGCCAATTAGAGTTAAATGTCTCCAGTCACCTTGAGGCATCCTGTTCTACATATCTACCAAGTTTAGTAAAAATCGATATGGCGGTTAGGCCTAGATAAGAAATTAGCTCTCTAGCGCCCCCATTTTGTTTGATGGGGTCAATAATGGAGGGGTCCCCTCAGATTATGTGTGGTCATATGCCTACAAAGTTGCATGGTGATGGGTGAAACCCTTGAGATGTTATACACCTTTATGTGATGAGCCACGCCCTCCGCAATATTCATTGCCTTATAGAAGCTCAGTGTTAGTAAGTTTTCCAACTTTTGCCAAGAGGGAACTTTAGATATTGGTCCCTAGATTATGTTCACCGAGTTTCATGGAGATTGGTCAAACTTCCTATGAGAAAAACGTGGAACAGACACACAGACACACCCACAGACAGAGTTTTTGTCATGATATAGTAAAGATAACATTTGAAAATTCAAGTAAAGCTGTACAATTAAATGATTGTAGCCCCATGTAAGGTAGCATAGCACTGAACCAGGTTGCTCAGCCGTTGTATGCCTCTAGTGCACCTACTCTATGGGCCATGCAGTGCGGAAGCAGTGCCGATCATTTGTATTCTAAATACAACTATGGTGGCAAGAAGTGATGGGCATCAGTTCATAGCTTCGTGTCACCGGCTTCCATTTATTATTACTTATAGCCTGTTGCTTTGTCACTCGTAGTCTGTATACAGTGTATGTAAAGCCTCACTGACATGGCTGCCATCTCTTAAATCTGAAATGGATGCAGTCATAGGACTTATTCTGATCGCTGTCAAGACAAAGACTGCATCATGTCATCCCAAGCTAAAGTGAATCAACACCCTCTTCCAATGAGAAATGTAAGCGATCAGGCACATTTCAAGCTGATCCCACTTCTTATTGGTGCATCGAAGGGTTATAATACCCAGTTGGGGTGGTGGCAATACAAAGAGACACAACATCCTTCTCCCTTCAGATGTAGTGTGAAAAAAAAAATCCCCTCAGAGAGGAGGCAAGGCGCTCTCATATCAATCCATCAAACTAAAGAACGCCTCACGCAAACTAGAAAAATGCCAGTTCTAAATTAAATTCTCTTGTCTCGAGCTGAGCTCAACTTGAAAAGGCCGGTCACATGAGGGTTTAAATAGAAATCTATTTTCTGGCCTGAAAATCAAACTGGCCATCATTCTGTCCTGCCTCACCTCTCTCTTGGGGACTTGTCACATTTATAACATGTAGTCATTTTCTCAGCTGTCAAATCGTGCTCTTACCAAGCTCTGTTCCCCAACCCAACCTGTCAACTTCTAATTCTAATCTGCTCGAATGTCTCTCTGTGTGTCATGCACGCGTGTGTGTGTTCACTATGAATTAAGTACAGCTTTAAAAAATGTCTGGAATTACAAGATTTTATTCATTTTATTCGTTATTACTGTGTGTGTGTGTGTTCTGTGAGGGTCCAGACAGAGGTGGCTCAGCAAAGTAGGTCATGACAGAGGTTAGTACTGGATTAGCGACTGTCACTGGCAGGACAGGAGAGTGCATGCACCAGGGCAGCCCTCTCCCTCTCACTCACAGTCTCTCACACACACACAGTCTCACACACTCAGAGTCTCACACTCACAGACACAGCAACGATTTCTGAAACTCTGTGGCGTTCTGTCATGGATTTGAGCCAGCAGGCCGTGACACACACGGAGGGCAGTGTCTGGAACAGGCGGCTGTGCCCAGTCTGTCTTTTGTGAGTATGCGCACACATGCATGACTCTATGTTTGCATATGACAGGGCTGCTTGACCTGCCAAAATCCAAACTGTTTGCCCTTGCCAAAGATTCAAAAAAGTTGTTTTTTTTACACTTTTTTATGCTTCCTCTTCTCCTCCCGCCATAATTTTTAATGGCAGCCGTTCGGTATTCAAAGATTTGCTTCCCTTTAAGCACAGATGAATCTTCATGGAGCCTTTGTATCAGTATCCAGTTCTCAGAGTTGACTTATGGAAATCTGTCTCATTACTTCTGCCTTCTTACGGTTCAAACTCTCACATAAAAACATAATGATCCAAGCTGTTTCTGTTGTCTGCTGCGTAAGTCAACGATCTTCTTTTTTTTTTTTCTTTTTTTTTTGATGTTCTAAGTCTCTTCAGTTTCCATCCTCAGAAAGTCGGGGATAATTATGGGAGTAAAAAGGCTCTCTATCAGAGCAGATTAACAACATCTCACTGGGCTGAACTCCTCACTCCCTTTTATCTCCTCAAACGCAGTAGAAGAGAAGACGAGTTACGCAACTCCCACCTTAGGGACCCAGCCGACTTTCCACCCAACTTCTGTCTGTCTCTGCATGTCTAGGGCGTCTGCCAGTCCTCTGCTATTTGATGTGCGTGTTTGAAGCAGCCATGTGACCGGGGCGAGAAGGATGTGCCTGTTGTTTGCAGCTCTTGCCGCTGTGCTCTGTTCCCTGGAGGAACGAGTTTCAAAGCGTGGCAAAGTTGGACCTTTCCTGGTTCTACATTTTAACACCTTCTCAAATCGCAGTGCCAAGGTTCTGGATGTCTTTCTTCCTCTCCCTTTTATCATTCCTCCAAAGACCCTCCTTTCATTTGCAAGGTTTTGAAAGACCTGTCCTCCCTCCCCCTGTCATTTAGCTAAAACTTGTCATTTGGGGGACGTTAACATCAGATCATTTTTGGGAGTGCCCAAAAAGCCGCTTTAACACACATGGATCCTAATATGATGTTCTTTGTCTTGTATATTAAAAGAGTATTTGATCACATCAGCTTGATAAAATATTATTATACATCAGAAACACTAAAAAGTTACAAGATTTTTACTGTCAACTCATTAGAAACAGCTTCTGTTCCCCTTGTGGAAAATAAATCAACAACAAGTTGAACTTGGGGTTAATTAGTCTCTGACGATGCTGGGGGAAATTTCCACATGAAAACCTTTCACTCTGGTTTTCTGGCTTTTTTTCTGCATCGAATTACCACATATAGAATATACTGAGAGGCCAGTGATTAAATCAGCACCCAGGGGTAACCAATGCATGACCAGAGTGTAAATGTAGGTTTACTGTAAAAGGAGATTTACAGTCAGATAT